>NW_022900938.1:2497444-2568386 GCF_012274545.1 Fukomys damarensis | reverse complement strand
TTTTGTTTTTTTTTTTTTTTTTTTAACCTGGAAGTTGCTCTGGCTCAGGCTACTGGCCATTTGATAAAGTTTTGTTCACAAGCTTTCACTTCCTCTTGGAAATTCAAAGAGTTAATGCACTTCAGAAGAGTCTCTCAGTGTAGATGTTCATGGGTGTGCAGTTGCATGGTTTTGATCGTCAGTGTAACTGTCACTGCAGGCAGAGACTATGAGTAATTGCACTTTGGTTGAGTTGATATCATAAATTCCATTTATTCATTCAAGTAGACTTCCTTCTGTATTGGACCCCGAGCTCCATAGAGGCACAGATGTGTCTGTTTTCACTCAATGCACTTTTGCATTTACCCCTTGAACCTACAATGGCTACTTGATAGACATTTGTTAAATGAACAAATAACATGATTTACCCCTGTGGAGTTATTAAGGCACTAAAACTTTGCGATTCAGTGTATTTTTCTATTAAACGTTTGTAAACATCATCCTTGTTGTGTTTGAAAGTGATTATACAAGATGACAGTGTACTCATCTGCATCTGTACACAAGAGTGATAAACGCCTTATGTGAGAACTTTGATGTCCCCTCTGGATTCTGCCTCAGATCTCTGAGAGATCATCACCATGGGCTGTCCAGATGAAGCAGTCCAAGGCTTTTTTCTGAGTGGCTGGAAACTCAGGGACGGAGACCAGTTGATTACCTTTCTTCAATCACTTGCATTTCCCAAAGAACCCTAACCTTTTCCCAATCACAGCTTCTTTATCTGTTATCATTTTTACACTCCCCGTCACCCCATCTTCCCACACAGGTTCTTCTTTTGTCCAGTAGCTGTTGTCTTCTTTTTCCTCTTGGACATTTTGCCTTCTACCCAAATGCAGAGTGTGAGCACAACCATTTCTGTTACTGTCTGAAGCTCATTTGAGCCCCACTCTTGAATCTGACCCACTCCTATTTCCTGCCAGTCAAGCCCTGCCAAAAGAGGAACAGGACTCCCTGTCTTGGCCACCAGATTCAAGCAGCCAACTTTTCTAGCTATTCAGTAGCCCCGTAGCTTCTCATTGGGTGACTTCTATTGAGCTTCTCATTTCTGTTGTTTCAGCAGCATCCACCTTGGGCCTTGGTGCTGTAATAGCCTTTGAGGGCAGGCAGGAGACTAGAGGTGCTCATGAATGTGACCTGGGACTTAAGTGTGCATACCCATGTATTCAGTGATTATTTATCTGGTGCGTGTTATGTGCCTGGTGTGTTATCCAGCTGGAGCTGTGGTGAGAGAGGTGACTGGTCACTGTTAGGACAGATCAGGGCTGGAACAGAGTCCTCTTTTCTCCCATCTCTCCAGACTGAGCCATGCCTCCCCATACCTGTGTGCTTCCATGGTCTCCCTCAGTGTCACCTTCCCAAGCATCCACTCTGAGGTTCTGACAACCACTTTTTTGATGTTTATTTTGTGGCAGATGATTCAAGAGAGCCGATTTCTCATAGAAATGGCGGATGCAGTTCAGGAAAAGATTGTCCAGTGTCAGAAAGCAGGTAATTTTTTTTATTCTGTTTAAAAAACATAGGGCAATTCTTTGCAGATTTTTAAAAAGTTCTTGTTTTTTTCTCTTAAAACATGATGATGTTTAACTGTACTTTAGGCTGCAGAAGTCTTTGTTTCGTACAGAAGACATCTGGAAGGTAAAGGTGGATTAGATTTGTGTACACAGAGGGGAGGGCAGCATCTGAAGTTGTCCTTGGAGTCGAGGGCTCCCGAATCTGCTTCCCTACTGTCATGGAACATATGGTTTTACATAGGCACCCTTAAACCCACTTCATCTTTGCAATTTGAGTCATGACCCGATTAATTGTCCATGTTCTAGCCCCATTTCGTAGTCTTCATTTTAGATCCAGGATGGGAAGGGCCACCCGTCTGCAGTTACACAGCTCTGCTTCTTATTGCTCCCCTCCATGGGAAGATGGAAGTGATGACAGCTGCCTCATAAACATGACATGGGCCCACCTCACCTACTCCTCATAGTAGCTCTCAGTGGTCCTCTCTCTGCAATGGGTCCAGCTGCAGAGGAAGTAGCTGAGCTCCTGAGAAACAAAGTCAGTGACCCGACAGCCCCTGTCACCATTGGGTGAGGCTGACTTTGAACCTAGACTTTGCAATAGTGGCCGTCACCAACCAGGCTGAGATGTTTCCACTGAGAGGAGTTACAAACTAATGACACCTGTTGGTAGTGCCATGCCAGGCACCGCTCTGAGAGAGCCCTAAGTGTGCCCAGTCCCACAAGATGACCCTCTGTCACCACCACATGCCAGCGAGGCATCTCAGGAGCACATCAATAGTGGCTCACGCCTGGGCTCTGTGTTGTAGTCCATGTACTTCTCTCTGTGCTGTCAGTGAATATGGCTCCTGGATTGTGAACAGAGGTAGAGTTACTCAAGCACGGGGATTGCAGAGTCCTGCTTGCACTCTGGGTCATGTCCCCAGTGCTGGATGCTGAACAGTCGGTGTGCGGCGGCCCTGCCCAGGCACCTTCTTGGTGTCGCTAGTAGGCTGAGTCATGTCTAATGCTGATCCTGGAGCAGGTAGGACATGAGGGGTCTGTCCAGTACCCTTTTCTTGAGTGTCAAAAAGCTCTGCTGTGGAAAAGTGATTAGGCCTTGCTGGCCAAGCCACTGGGAGCAGAAGCTCTTGGGGAGGATTCATTCCATATCAGCCTAGCTGTCCTTGGAAGCAGCTCACTGTCAGAAGGAGAATGCAGTTCTGTCCTTGAAGGCCAGTGACATCTTCATGGACTGATGTTGCTGCTATCACATGGCTTTCAGGGCCCATCAGTGGTGGAGAGCTGTTCCCAAAGCTGAGCACTTGGGTGTTTCTTGGGATTCATTTTCGAAAGTCTTGTTATTGTTAGTCAGCATTTACTGATCGCTGATGATTATCCATGAGGGCTTCAGGGCAGCTGTTGAAGCTGTAGGGCTGGATCATGGAGAAGTGAAGCTGGGCACCTCCCCTACTGGCACCATCTGCACCCACCCTTCACGTGACACCCAGGACGGATGGGGAGGGAGCTGCTGCAATCAGTCCTTGTAGATGACTCCTGCCTGTCAGGATGTGATTTTGCCTCACAGAGTATTGCTGGTTTCCCCATGGACAGCCCTTTGATGGGATGAATAAAATGGAAAGAAAAATTCAATTCAGGGTATGGACATTGTCAGAGGACACAGATGTGAAATTATATTTACAATAAGTGCCTATTTTCTGAAATTTGTGCCAAGATTTCTTTGTCTCTTTTTAAAGGGATGGGGTTCCATGAAGAGCTTCATAACCTAGCAGCAAAGGAAGGCTTGAAAGGAAGGAAACTCAACAAGGCGGCTGAGAGCTTTGCTTGGAACATCACTGTGTTGAAGGTAATGCAGCCCCATCATGGAGGGAGGGAGGTGCTGTGTGGTTAAACACGTATCAGGGCATTACACTGCATGTGGCCCACTCACCATGTTCACGCTCTGAGAGAGGGGGACATGCACTCTGGGAGGGACCCACTTTTAGCCTCAGGGGCAGAAAGCAGAGGATGCCATGTGTGTGAGACCCAGTTCCTCACTTGGT
Organism: Fukomys damarensis; assembly: GCF_012274545.1. NCBI lineage: Eukaryota > Metazoa > Chordata > Mammalia > Rodentia > Bathyergidae > Fukomys > Fukomys damarensis. The sequence continues at coordinate 2,564,800 of NW_022900938.1, read as the reverse complement.
GAGTGTGTGCACGCACGTGTGTATTCTTCAAGTGTTTATGAGTGTTTCTTTCTGTGGAAAGAACAGTGCCCAATGCTGCCAGTAAGGTTCCAGTGTAAGTGACTGACAAGAGTTTTACACTATGGAATATTCAGAGCCATTTAAGATTGTTTGCTTTAAAAATAGTCCCTTCATAAATACGTTTCTTTTTGCAGATATCTTTGGGAGATTGTGATTTGTTCTCTGTTGCAAATTAATTGTAGGACTTTGGTGTAAAGAATGCTACCTTGTATGTCTTCTTACATGAAAGGAAAAATGACTTAGGTAGTTGGAATAATGTATTTTGGATTCTGTGATGGGAGAGAAATAGCCACAAAACTAATAGGTTGACATCTGGAAAATACCTATGTGTCGGATGCTGTTTTGTGAGGTTTATGTGAATTAGTAATTGAATACAACTGCCCACATTGTTAAAATGTTCACTGTACAGATGAGAAAACTGAGGCCTTGAAGGCTTTCAGATGTCACCTCAGGTCACTCGGCTGCGGTTGGACCCAGGCAGTTTGGCTTCAGAGCCTGTCTTTAACTTGCTGGGCAGTAATGTTGAACATGTCTACGTGAGGTGATGGTGCATACATCTCTTGAAGATTCAGTCCACAAATGTTTGTCATCTGTGTAGGCATTTGAAGGTTCATAGAGAAGTGAAGAGGTATGGACCCTGACCTCATGAAGTCAGCAGTCTGAGGATGTGGGGAAGATAGACACCATTGGCTTAAGGGACAGAGATGAGCTAAGGGTGTCCATTGATTGAGGAGTTTATTACAGCTCTAGAGTGTCATGTGGCAGCCTGAGCCTGATATACCATTTTCTGTTCAGCAGATATTTATTTGAGTTTGTTACTGTACCAATCATTGAGAATGATGCTAGGGCTTCAAGTGTCAGTCAGGTTCCCTGGGCCTCTACTCATAATGCCCCTCAGCAATTCAACAGTCTGTGTGACCCACACTGAAGGCTTGGGCACTTGTGTACATTTTCCTACCTTCCTTGCAACAACTGTATGATTTTGCAGTAATTCTTACTGATTTTGATAGGACTCTCATGGTCTTATAGTTGAGGAATTTGAAGCTAGGGAAAGTTTTAGTTTGTTGCCTAGAATCACACAGGCAGTATATAGCAGAGCTGAGATTTTAAACTCATGCCCATAGTTACAAGCACTACACTGCCCTACCTCCTTATATTAGTCAGGTTTCCTGTGGCTGAGACACAATACCCACAATGCAGAGCAGGAAAGGTTTAATTTAGCTCATTGTTTCAGCAGATTCAGTATATAGACAGCTGGATCCAAGGTAGAAATACCATGGCAGAAAGACATGGTGGAGGAAAGACACTTAATTCAGGTTGGCTTGGAAGCATATCAGGGGAACAGTGCCAGAGAGGAAGGGAAAAGGGACTGTACAGTACCCAAGACCATACCCCCGTGATCCACTCGGACACACACGGGAATGTTGCTGTACTAATCTAGGCATTTCTTAATGAAGTTGGCATATCAGGATTTGTAGCCACAATCCATCCCTTATAAATTTCACACCCTAACACATCTGCTTAAACCATATTCACCAAATAAAGACAATAACAAGTTCATAATTCTGCCTAACATGACACAACTATTATGCATGTAATGGAGAATGTAATAATCCTCTCCCTAGAGTCTCAACTGTTCCAGCATTTTTCAAAAGTTCAACTCTCTCCTGAGACTCTTAGGCAAACTATTAGCTGTGAACCTCTGTAAAAAAAAGAAATACACACTCCCGAGGAATAATAGCACAAGATAAACATTCCCATTCCAAATGGGAGGAATAAGGGCTTAGAAAAGAATCACATCAAAGCAAGACCAAAACCCATCAGGGCCAGGCAAACATTGTACCCTATACCTCCATATCTGGCACTCAGGAAAAATGGTGGTAAAAAGTGAGTTCCAAAGGGCTTGAGTGACAATGGAGTCCTTGTTCCCAAATGAAACCTCCTGGGCCTAGTCTTTATTGTCAGCATTCCTATGGCATTCTGGTCTTCTGAGCTCTAAACTGATTTCCCCTTCCGGTTCTGTTTAGAATCTTTTCTAAGACTTCTCTAGCTGGCATCTCCAAATCTTTCCAAATTTCTAGTGCAAACCAGTTCCAAAAGTTTATAAACCACATGATAAGGTACAGTCACATCAGTGGCCCCACTTTTTTGGTAAACTGTGTGACCTTACAGCAGTACTTGCTGACCTTAGTTACTTCTCTTGTCATCGAGACACAATACCCAACATCCAAGTTGAAAGAGGAGAGGTTATTTTTGGCTCACAGTTTGCAGAGGCTTCAGCCCATAGTTGGTAGCTCCAAGGCAGGGCAGCATGGTTCAGAGGCATGGAGGAGCAAAGCTGCTCATGGCATGGTGTTCAGGAAGCCCAGGATGAAGGGAGGATTGGGGAGGCCACACCTCCAGTGACCTGCCTCTTCTGACCAGATCCTACCTAGCAGCAAGTCAGCGCTAAGCCGCCATAGTCTATTCACCTTCCAAAAGCCCTACCTGTGATCCCATGAGGTATTAGGGCTAGATCTAGATATAAAGAATAGCACTGACCATCTCACAGATGAGTAATTGGATGTTTAAGTCTCTTGGAATCGCACAGCCAGTATATGATTTTAAGCTCATGGACAACCACTTTGCTGCCCCATCTTGTCTAACACTCAGTTAGTGTGTTGAGGAAGCCCAGTACAGGCATGGATGCAGGTTCTGTGTGCAAACTGACAGATATTGGTGAGATTTTAGCCTAAGCATAAATGTCTGTGCATAGTTATAATATCTAAATCTTGGATTTTATGAGGAATTAAATGACATAGGAGAAGTCAAGTTGTAGTGTACAAAATTAGACAGTATAATCTACGTGCTCAAAACTAGACTGTATAATCTACTTGCTATGTCTTTTTATGTGTTTGTTTTCCAGATGAGGATGCCTGTTAGAGGGCTGAGATCCCTTCTGTTCTTGTTTGTTTCTCTGTTAATTTTGACTTAGGCCCAGTGAATATTTTCTGAAGTCTGTTTTTGTGTTTGTTTGGTTTGGTGACAGGAGCTAATTGCTACATGTGGCTGATGAAATGCTGTGCAAATCTTTTAAGGTAGAGTTTTTTCAACACATCTGACCTTCCGCTGTCATAGATCATGCACTGACTGCTGGCCTTTCAGCTTGTGCAGTGGGAACTTAAGCAAGGGTAGAAACTTTTCCAAACTCCCAGGATTTAATTTCTCTTCCCATGGGTTTGATGGACCTGGTAATCAGGCATCCTTTCCTCAAGAGCTGAACAAATTCTTCCTTGGCTTTGGAGTTACTAGCTCAGAAAAAGACAACCTGGCTTTGAGTGAGGTTCTCCTAATAATTCTCCAGTGGGCTACTCAGAGAAGACACGTGCTGAGGAAGACGCTCTGTCCGTTCTCTAGCTCACTTCCACAGTGCTCAGGGCTTGCTCCTGGGTTCTCCAGCTTGCTGTCACTTTAGACAAAAGTCTTCCTTCCTCAAAGTCTTTCAGTTCATGCACTGTCTGAGTTTAAAATCTACTAGTCAATCTGCTTTGCTTATAATGTGAAGTAAGAAATGAGCACCCCTGTAAGCCCATCACCGAGTTAATAAATATGGCAGGGTTCACCCATGTACTTGTTTTCTGCTGAAAATGTTTGCTCATACACAGTTATGACAAGTATTCTCCATTGTCTAGAGTAGCGGTGGCAAACCTTGTAGAGACAGGCTCCCAAACTGCAACTCCAGACCCACTTATTTATTACAGGCTGCCAATGCTGCAATTCCTACGGAGGTTTTAGAATAAGCAGCTGTTATCTGGTGCTTGGCTGCTAGGGCGACTTGGCCTGTGTGCCGACAGAGAGGCTCTGTGTGCCTGCTGTGGCACATATTCCTTTGGTTCACTATCACTGGTCCAAGGGGAGGGAGCAGGACTTGACCAATACTCATCTAATGTGTGCGTTCATGTTTCTAAAGGTGTTTAATTCTGGTGTAATTTCCAATCCGTAAGGGAAGAGTGAGAAAAAATGAGAAATATGCTCTCAGAGCCACTGTGGATTAGCCCTGTGGAATGGTGGGAGGGGCATTGGCTTTAGAGCCAACTGAGCTGAGACTAAGAAACAAATTCTTTAGTTTATATCTCCTGCAGCTCAGAACTATGATAATCCAATATTAATAAGTGATAGGAAACTCAGAGAACAATTTGCAGAGAGATAAAGAGCTCTACAGTAAAATGAATAAACTGTGGTTTTCCCCAGCGGTCAGGTCTTAGAATCTAGCATGGAAGCTGAAATCGAGATCCCTGAAAGCTCCTGTACTTGTGTTTTTGTTAATTCATACTCCAGGCCCCCATGAACCCATTGCAGGGGCTTGTTCTGCATCGCTCTACACGTGTTTTGTCCATCTTTACCCACTGTAGCAGCCTGCTCTCCTCTCCTTGCATTTGACTGTCATACACATGAACCTCCTGGAGCCACCATGTCTTTGGGATGACAGTGGTGACCACCATCTCAGCCCCTTGTTGAGGTGCTCACTGGAGCAAAATCACTGCACCCATTTCACACTCACTCCTAACAATCCCGCCCATCCATCTCTGCTCCGTGATGTCCTTTGGGAGTGAGTTTTGTGCCTTTGTCTGTTTGTGCTGCTATAACAAAACGCCTGAAGTTAAGGAATTTATAAACAAATTTATTTCTTGTGATTCTAGGGGGTGAGGAGCCCAAGGTCAGGGCGTTGGCAGGCTTGGTGTGGTTCGAAGCCTCCTCACTCACTTAGCCCTGCAGGGAATGGGCCAGGAGGGCAGGAAGCACCAAACAGAGTGGAAGGTTCACTGGTGCCCTCTAGTCCCTTTTAGGGTGCAAATCCCATCCTTGAGGGTGAAGTCTTCATGGCCTACTCACCCCCTCAAGGCCCTGCCTCTTCCTGTTGTGGTCTTGGGGACATGAATTTTGGAGTGGACACAGCATAGCAACCAAAACAGTTTGGTTGCTAACATAATATTAACACCCCATGATGGGAACTTTCCTTGTCTTTAAGGGTTCTGCGAAGAGGTAGTACAACTTTCCTTACATGGCCACCATCTTAGCGGAAGTTTCCATCATGAGAGGTCTAACTTCTTGGTAGAGCAATGAGTTTATGGTGTGTATGTCACTGATTTCACAAACATTGTTTACTGTGAAGGAGAACTGGTCTAGCGTTTCCTCCATCCAGAAGGCTTCTCTTTTAGGTACCGAAAGAACTTTATCATAAGGTTACCTCATCCATGAAACTGAAGTTAGATAGAGTCTGAGAGTACAATTTGAGTGAATTTTCCCAACATATATTTTTCTAAATTGGCTTGTCAGTTATTTGACAGAATGAAATTCCATTATCCTTACATTTTTAACAATTTCTGAAAAAAAAATCAATTTAACAGGCTAGAAAAACATTAAGTAGCAATCTCTAAAAATAATGAAGAAACACAATTAGTAAACATTTTATTATAAAGAAAAATCTAGTCAGGTGTGGTGGCACATGTCTGTAATCCTTGCACTTGGGAGGCTGAGGCAGGAGAATTACTTCAAGTTTCAGGCCAACCTGGGATAATGATACCTGCTTCAACAAAACAAAACAAAACAAATCTATGAAATAGACAATTGCTAGAGAATTGGGGAGAAAGAAAAGAGTTAAGGAGTAGCTGCCTTTATATCAGGAATTTCATTGATTACTAGCTGAATGACATGGAGTAAATAAAAAAATGAATAAAACTATTGTTTTGTCAATGGTCATTCCTATTAAGTGTGTATTTACTGTTTTCCCTGGGTGGATTTCCAGTTTATAATCTGATGCATTCCAATGTGTGCCATAAGACCGGGCCTCCTTTACAGATTTATGTTCAGAGGTTGTGACTAATCTTTCCCACCAACTTTTTGGCTTTTTGTCACTGTGAAATCTGTTTTCCTCCGACGTTTATCTGAGGAGGATTTTCATGTCCCCTGGGAAGAGCAGGGCTGGCCTGTCTTACTTCCTGCCCTGGCTTCCTGGGTCCCTAGCCAGGAAGACTCCCCCACCCGCCCCAGTTTCAGGCCCTTGGAGCTCTGGGAATCTGGAGGCTGTCACTGTGGTCAGACACTTTGTCACAGACCCGGAAGACGTGCTGGGGGTCTGTGCCCATGGCTGAGAGACTGGAGAAGAAGAGGGGAGGGTGTGAGGAGCAAGCAGGTCTGGGCGGGAGGCTCGTGCCTGAGGTGGCCACAGATACCTAAGCCATCCTGGGAGATGCCGAGTCCCCAGGGCCCCGCAGGTGGCTGTGGTGACCAGGTCTGGGGCTCCTGGGGGTGCATGAAGGAGGCACAGGTCCAGCGCCCATGTCCTCATTCCTGGAGACCTTCTGCTATGGGCGTCTGGCAGCTGCTGGTGCTGCTGTAGAAGGGGTAAGGCTAAGCTCCTCCTGAGCTCCGACGTTCAGAAAAGGACAGCTGTTTATGATTGCCTAGAAAGAGCCCAGATAATGACAGTGCATTAATGATTTTTTAATATTGGAGATTGAACCCAGTGCCTTACTGATTTACATCTCCAGCCTCCTTTTATTTATTTATTTTTAAAATTTTGAGACAGGGTCTTGCTAAGTTCCTAAATTGCCCAGACTGGGCTTGAATGTGTGATCCTCCTGCTTCAGCCTCCCTGAATTGTGGGATTGCAGTCATGCAGTTCTACGCCCGGCTAACAAGCTGTTCTTACTACTGGTACTAGTAACAGTGATTGAGAAACAAAGCAAATAGCCAGACTCTGTCTAGTTGTGTGGCTTTGGGAAAAAGTCCTATGTCTCTGTGTTTCTGAATCAGCTTGGATACATGAGCTTGTGCCGAGGGAGCAACAATCCGAAGCTTCCCAGTAGCTTAAACCCAAGTTTATATCTTGCTTGTGTTTCGTGTTCATCCCCGCTCAGGACGGGGCCTCTGGGACCGGGCTCATGGGGACTCCATCTTGACACATCCTCTGTGGTCCAGGTGGGGAAGATGAGTCTGCTTCACCAGCTGCTGCTGGACTCTCCTCTCTGGCAGAGATTGGAGTCCAACTTCCTGGGGCAGGGGCGTGGCCTCCTTGGGGCAGGAGCAAGGGTCAGTGGACAGGATCTACACCTGCATCCTCCTGTGTGGTCAGGATTCAGTGGCTCAGCACACTGAGGGGAGTTCAAGGTTTTGCTTCACCCTTTGAATGCTCACCTGGCAAGGCCAGTGACAGCCTTGTCCCTGAGGAGCTCCTTTCTTCTCGTGGCCTCTTCAGGGAGTCTTGGGTTTAACTTTGCCTCTTACTTTAATCAGTTCCTGTTTGTTACTCAAGGAAGGCGGCCCAGGATTCTGCTGTAGGAGCTCAGCTGACTGGGGATATGTTCGAGCATTCCTGACATTGGAAACTGCTTCCAGTGATGCCTACAGAGTGTATTCTTGGGCCATAGATACCCTTCTGTCTTATCTTAGTGTGACCTGAGAGTTGAGACATACGGGAAGTTGATTGTATTGCACTGGGCTATGCAGTGGTATCCTGGTTTATGATCTTGATTCTACCATTTTGGTCACAAACTGAGTTGGATAAGAACCAAACCAGATTCAGTGGTTAGATTCAGTGTTGACCTTATGGGGAAATCTGATTCAGTTCTGATCCATTTCCCTTTGTGATTTTTGAGAGAATTGCATTTGTGAACTGAGGTACCGATGTAACTCTAGAAATCTGGAATTAGCGATGTGTTTAAAGTATGACTAGAATTATAAACATAACTGTAAGCCTCTGTGTCACCTTTCAAAATTGTCTTTTCTTCTCTAGGGTTTCTTAACTATGAGATTGGACTCCATGATTCCTAGAATCCTTATAGCTACCTACATTTATGAGTATACAAAATACATTATTTTCAGTAGTTCATCTACCTTTGCTTGCTCAAATACTGTGGTCCCTTTGTCACTAAACTTACCAACAGTGTAGTCTCTATACTCATACATCCTCTCTTTTACATTTGGCTCTCGCCACCTTTGGTTATTTGGAAGCCGCCCCTACACCCGCATTACACGCAGTCTATTCCTCGAGCATAGCCTTCCATTTGATCCTCCTGAAGCTGCACTTTTTCCAGATTTTCCTTTCCAAATGGGAAGCTCTACATTTGCAATCCTGCTAGAAATTTTTGCAGACAAAATGATCTTTTCTGCTTTCATTCTGCAAGGCTGCTCTTCATTGAGAATACTCAAGAGTCTTGCAGAAGTTCTAATAATCAAATTCATTTTGCAACTCATAAAAGTTCTTTTATCCTGGAAACACAGATCATAGTTTGTTAAACTCCACAGGCTAAGTGCTCTGCAATGAAAAGAAAAATCATACTGAACAGACCATATGAGTAGTTATTACTTCAGGACACACCTGCTTGTCTTTTCACCTGTCTCGCCAGCTAGGTGTCTATCCATTTGCTCAAAATTCACTGCTGACCTGCAGAGTTTCTTTGTTGTTAGCTTAATGGTGCCAAGCAGCTAGTAAAAGGAATATTGCATATTGATCTAGCCTGTAGCTTCTCTAGGCTACAGATATTTTTAAATTTTCACGTTTAAAATCAATTTTAATTTTTTCTTGCTCTTTTCAAATGTTTAAAAAATATTGTTGGAATTTTGGTGTGAAGTTGTGCTGTCTGTCTTGTGGGTGATGTTTGGTGGCAAATGCAGATAGGAGGAGCAGAGCAGCAGTGAGCCAACCCTGAGGGCCAGAACTCCGGCAGTTGGTTTAGTCTCACCCTGCGGGGCAAGTCCGGGCTCCCCCGCGACCCCAGCCCTGCCTGACAGTGGTGTCACCGGTCACCAGGAGGGAGGTGGGCCTCGGGACAGAGAATGGATGGGTCACTGCCAGGAAAGGGTGACTCTGTGCCAGGCCCCTTCTCTTTATATATCAAGGTAGACAGGAGGCCTCGCAAGCCAAGAGTGGACATTTGGAAGACAGGGCAGCATCCTTGGACTTTCTAAGCTACGGGCTAGCTGAAGACGGTGCTTCTAGACACGGCTCCAGCCAGGCCTTGTTGTTGGCTGTGTGTGGACCAAAAACCTTTCTGTCACCTCAAGAAATCGATTTATTTCCACTTCAATACTTGTAAATAGGGATGGGGTGGGGCAAAGCCCAAGGAGAGGCTAATCCATAAATTAGCAAATAACAATTTTAAGAAGTTTTATTTTGAGTGAAACCACATTTACCTGTACAACCAATATGGCTGCAAGTTCCCCACGGTCAGTGGCACATAGAGGCAGCATGTTGGCCCTGGGGGTGTACCCGGGTGTGATGACTGCTGGTGCCAGTGGGAAACAGTTCTGTGGGTGCTCGCTCTGCGCTGACTCAGCGCTGGTCTCCAGGAGCCACAGGCCCACAGAGATGCTCACTGCCTGATCACGTGGCACATGTTAGCCGCATCACTGCTGAGCACCTTAAAGAGAGGTTGCGTGGCACCTCGAGAAGGACCGGATCTAGCTCATCACGAGGTCAGCTTTCCTGGAGGACACACAGGAGAGCCGAGGATAAACACAGTGTCCTGGATGCCAGAGCCCTGCCTTGGATCTTATATGTGACTGTGGTTGCCATAACAGGCTGAGAATAGTGGTGAAAACAAAGCAAATCAAATCAGGATACGCTGGAACTTCTTACTGGACTGCGGAGTCCTAGGGCTTCTGCCTGGCTCATTTAATTACCCCTCATTAGCCTCCTGGCTAATTCGTTATTATAGCAACTCTGCTCCTGAGTCATATTGTTAATTGCAAGTGGATTTAATCACCTAGCTCCTGAAAAGTAATCTGTGGCAAAGGCTTATGTCCCTGTGAATCCATACCATTCATCTGACAGCTTATATTGGTGGAGGAGGAGATTATAAGGTTGGTTTTGCAGAGATTTCTGTAGCTTAAAGCCGAACATGTGGAGCAGGGAGGTTTACATTAGTGTTAGAAAAGGGATGAATTCTTTCTGTAAAAATTGTAGTGAAAGCACCTTTCATAGTAACAAATCTCAAGTTTAGAGCACCGTATCCAGCAGCACAGGGCAGCCCTGTGGCCCTCGAAGGCTCCTCAGCCCTGGGCAGGCTGACTTCCAGGTGAGTAGACTTCTGCCTGGCAGCTGCGGCCCAGCTGGGCTGCCCAGGAGTCTCATGGAGATGAAAGAGTTATGGGAGCACATAGCACTTCACTTCTGCTCCGGGAGAATAGACTTAGAGTCTCTGGGAGGTACACTTTTTTTTTTTTCCAGATGAAAACTGCATTTTATAATGATTTTGAATAATTCAAGAGTGGCAGGATCCTAATGAATATCAGTAGCATGCTAGCCCCAGGACTTGGCTGTGCTTGTGAGGGTGTTGAAAGTCTTCCTTTTACGCAGGAAAATGGTCTTTACAGAAAATCTGTTCTTCACACATTGATTCTCAGGTTGGAGTTTAGCTAAGGTGAGCTGGATGTCTTAACTCTGTTCATTATTTTCTACAGTGACACAGAAGAACGAAAACATTGATAACCAAATGTTTCCATTCTAGTTTAAGACCCTGTTAGATTTTACAGATACAAGCCTCTCTCCATCTATCTAATTTCCTCGTTATTAACTGAATCCCAGCAGTGTGAGCTCGTGTCTCTGAATGCCTGTGTCTGTGATTCACATACATGTGCACACGCAGTAAAATAAAACTAAATCCAGATTTTGATGGAGACTTCATTAGGAGGGATCAGGGCAAGAAGCGGAGGACTGCGCAGCAGGGGCTCCTGGACTGGGGGCCGGCCAGGGAAGCGCAAGGGTTTGAGAAGTGCGTGTGGGAGAGGGAAAGCTTTACGTACAGTCAGTCTTTTCCTGTGAGAAGCCATTCAGGGGTGCATGTGGGGTGCTGTGCGTTGCCCAGAGGGTTGGTCAGAGGTCAAGGGCATCATCATCAGAGGAGGAAACTGAGGTGAAGCCTGACTGAATCATGGCAGCAGCTGTGTGTCTGGTGGGGAGCAGACAGCTCTGCCAGTCACTCGGGAGGCAAGAAAGGGGTCTGGGTCCTGTCTTCCCACCCCACCTGCCCCGAGGCTGAGCCCTATGGTGGATAAATTTCTTCTCTGTCTCTGTTTCCAGGGTTACAGGACCCGGGTAGAGCCTCGTGTCATCACGCGTGAATGTGCGTACAAAGCATTATGAGTTTATGTGTCCTTAAGCATCGGAAGGATAACTTACTTTAAGAATAATGGGATTAGATGGTGACTCTTTTAAAGCCATAAGGAAAGATCATAATAGATGGCAAGAAAATTTCCAATTTACACTTCTCCACTGCAGGGAGATCCAGTGAACTGGAAAATACATCATGCATGAGATCACTTATTCACAGTAACAGGCTGTGGGATGAACCACTTTTCACCCTTATTTCTCACTTTTTATAAAACAATTTTATATTATTAGTTATTCTCCAGATGTTGAAGTGTCAGGCATTTGTGGTAAATGGAGATACCTATTTACCAAAGCAGAATAATTAGGAACTGAATTTTCCTTTTAAACAAAAATTCATAGCATTGAGATGATTATAAAATCATTTTGAAAAATCCCCAAAGTTTAAAAAATCAGTTTTGATTCATAAAAAATGTGGCACATAACTTCAGAAGAGTATTTGAATAAAGTGGGAAACATAAATCGTATAATCATTGTCTTAAAGTCTTGAAAGAAGGTCCCTTCTGGAATAAAAGGCTCCAATCCACCGCAGGGGCTCAAGCCTCAGGTGTCCGCATTCTTCGTGGTTTCCTGGGAGGGCGGCTGGTCCCCAGGCTCATGGAGAAAGGCATAGTGTGGGGTGCTTTTTCGCTGGAGAGACTCCCAAAATAGCAGAGATTGGGAACCCTTCATGATGGGGTTCGCACCTCCGCTGGGACAGAGCTCTGTGCTCTAAGAATAGTCTTTTGTGTGGTTATTGAAAAGACACTATTCTCCACAGCTGTTGTGAGCTCTACTCAGGGATGGAAAGTTCTCAAATGGCTTCACACTATATTCCAGGATGAAATGGTTGCTGTCCATGTTTCTCCAGGGCATCCCTTCCCCAGCTGGATGCCCCAGTTGTCTGCTGCCCCTGGCTGGCCTTAGGATTCAGTGGGACTAGAAGTGCTATGGGTCCTTTGGTCAGGGGCTACCATCGCTGGGGCACAGGAGAAGGTCCTGATCAGATCTGGTTTTGAGAAGTTCTGCTGCCTCTCTAAAGCTTGTGTTAAGGGATGCATTTCTCACATACGTTTAACTTATGCCCTGTGGTAGTTTACATCTTAAGACCCATGAACACTGGCACTCAGGGAGGCTTGGAGCCTGGCTGTGCCACTGTGGGGTGATGGCGGGCATTGGGGCATGGCCAGGGGGCGTGGAGACCCTGGGCACTGCCAAGTGAGCAGCACCCTTGCCCTCCTGCCATGTGTCCTGCGCTGCCTTTGACCCCAGAACAGTGGGGCCGAAGGACCGCAGTCTGGAACCAGGACCTAAATAAACCTGTCCTTATTTATTTCCTTTTGTATTACTGAGTACTGAACCCCCAGAGTCTGCATACTAGCTGCATCCCCAGGCCTCTTTTGCTTCATTTTGAGACAGGATCTCTGAGTTGTCCAGGCTTGTGATTCCCCTGTCAGCCTTCTCAGGTACTGGGATCACAGTGTGGACCACCACACTTGGCATTTTGTTACACAGGCTGAAAGCCGAGGGTCACAACTACATACCCTACACATATAGCCCAGGCTCAGCGAAATGTCTAAATGCCTTTGTTCAGAAATGGCGATCTGTGTCACTGTGATTTTCTGTTTTCCTAGCTTTAATTGAGCTTCACTTTTTTTTTTCCTGAAAGCAAAATCGAGAGAGGAAGATCCAGTGTTGTAGAAGCACTCTCGTCCTCTGGCTGTGTTATGGGGATGGGGACTTTCTTCTTCCAGACTGCTGAGCAGGGTTGACCATGTGCAGGGACCTCCTGGGACCCCAGTGCTGCTCACAGCCTGTCTGGGGGAAGTGTGGCTGACTGTGCCCTTCTCCTCCTCACCAGGCACCTGTAGGTGAGAAGTTGAGACCCGAGACCACTCCAGAGAGGCCAGCAGGAGACTTCTTGAGTGTGTAGAAGTGCGTGTTCAGGGTAGCTGTGTCCTGATCCCCAGCCCAAACAGTGGACTGAACAGTTTATAACGATGTGTGTTGTGTGTCCCAAGTGGCTCCCGGAGTTCTTCCTTGAAGTCTGAGGCTGGAGAGAGGAAGCCAGCCACTTCCTGCTCTCCGTCAGCCCCATCATTTCAGCCAGGAGAGGAAGGAGCCGTGGGAAGGAGCAGTCGCGTGTGTCCGTGCATGCGTGCGAGCATAGTCCCCTGGGTCTCATCCTTCTCATTGAGGTCTGTAATAGTGATCGTAGATCGTAATTCCCCAAGAAGGACATTTCCTTTTGGGTTTGTGACTATCCAAATCTGTTTTCAGTTGTTCCCTGAAGAATGTAAACATGTATGAGCAATATAATAATTACAAACCCCATCAAGGTAGAGATTCAAATTCCAAGTTGTAGAGGAAGGTGTTCTTTGCTACTGAATCACAGCCTTGTCAACCAGGCAGAATCAGATTTGTGAGCCTCTCCATAGTAATACTTGCCTCCATAAATCACTGGCTTCCCAATAGGAAATCTACTTCTGTTCTAGAAGAAGTTTGCATGATGCTTTGTCCTGTGTTTGTGTCTCCTACTAAATGCACTCCTCCTGGGGGCCTGAGCTGAGGGGAGAGAGCAGAGGTGTCTGGATCACGGCATGGTGCAGGGTCACATGCAGAAGGACGCACGTGGCCTGGACGTTCTCTGGGGTGGAGTTCTGGTATCCATGTCCGTGCCACAGCATGCTCTGGGTCTCCTCCTGTGGCTCCTGATCTGTGGATCCCCTTCCCTGGCCTGGCCTTTCCTAGTCTCGCCTTTGTTTTTCTGTTGCTGCACAATGCAGGCAGGCTCTGCAAGCACTGGGCTGGTGATGTGGCTGTCGCTTTTCCTGTCAGCAAGCAAAGAAAGCCCATCTTCTCCTGGCGAGGTTGCTGAGGGGCAGTCAGTGGGTGACTCCTCTTGGGATCAGGTCTGGAGCTGGCCGGGCTTCTGCACTGAGATTGGGCTCCCTCTGGGCTCACTTGTGAGTGGGCAGGAGTGTGTGTGTGTGTGTGTGTGTGTGTGTGTGTGTGTGCATCTGAATGCATGCTGAATGCACATCGGATGTGGGTCTTGGTAGCCCCATCCTACAGTCTCCACGTGCCCAGTGTACAACACAGACTTTAAAACACAAGCCTGAGAAAAAAATGCACTAAGAGACAGAACTAGGAGAGAAAGCTGGGAGCCAGGACGACCGAGGCTGGTGCAGCTGACAAAGGCGCTGGCCAGTCCTGGGCACTGACTGACTTTTATTGGCAGTCAGCTGGGGTAAAGGTGATGTGCAGTTTCTATGGAATTAATGTAAGCAATGCTCAGAAAGTACAAGACAAAGCGTTCTGGAATTTGGAACAGAATAGAGAAACTATATGGTTGTAAATAGAACATTGTCCTTGTCCTTCTAGTCAGAAGGTTTTAGTTGTGGGAATGGAATTTGGGTGTGAGTTACTGTGACCTCAGCATGTAGGCTTCAGCCCACTCACCTCTGTAAACAGCCAACTGTGGGGTTCACTCTTCACAGCCTGCTTTGGGCGTAATCGATATTAATTACGCTCCTCTGCATGTTCTCATGGAGAGTGGACTTAAAAGAACACAAACCTATAAAACATCAAACATTGTTCCAGGGCAGTAAGACTCGAGACACCATTGCCTTTAGCGGATCACAAGAGGATTGACGTTTTGAATTCTTCTTACGGTTTTTGTCTTTTTCCAGTTATTAATAAACCATGTGGCCGAATTTAGAGGTTTTTAAAAAATCTACTCTAAATGCGTCCGGGTAACTTCTGTCTTTGTGTTCTCCTCTCCCTCAGTGACATCTCCATTTTTGTTGCTGTCATGAGTTCGGTCTCTGTCCAGGGATCCTCCTCGTACAGCTTCTTGTGCCATAAATAGATGGCTGTGCTTTGAGAAACCTCTCCTTTTCCTAAAATTCACTTAGGCCCCAAACTAGGAAACTTTCCCTTTTTGGTCTCAGTTGCACTTTTAGAATAATCTTTTCATTTTGAGATCATCATCATTTTTATCTAATAGCTTAGAAAATGTCTGGGAAACATTTTGATCACACCAGAAAGAAATGGACATTTTAGCCACTATCAGAATAGTCCTCATAAAACTGGAGTGCAGCTATGACCAGCTGCAATGATGAATTTGATTCCCTTTTTTAGTATATTTTAATATATAATCACTTATTTCAATAATAAGAAATAATCATAGCTAGTAGTTATAAAATGCTCACCTAGATAGTGTTCCCAGCACAATGTAGTTAATAAATCATTTGATTCTACTGGCAACTGTGTGGTAGTCAGGGCCCATTAATATTTGTCTTATGCACGAGGACACCGAGGGACAGACAGTTAGGTGGCAGCTCACCTTCACAAGTTCAGCTGGTCAGCAGGTCGGGTTCAGGCTGACCTGGTGGCCTTGTCTGTAGTGTGACAGGAGCTGCCCACCTGCCACCTGACTCTGTCGTGGGCAGTGAGGGGAAAGCACACTGAGAATGCTGAAGCCACGCTGGGTCATAATGACCATTCTGCAGGTGGACAGATAAATGTCCGTGGTCAGATGCCAGAGGAGGATTTGTTACTCACAGAGCAATCACAGGTGAATCCTAATTATGAAGACAGGTTGAGCAGGTTGAGTGTGGTCGGATGTAGACAGGTGGTTTGTGACTGACAGGGAGGGAGGGGACTCTTGCAGGCAAGGTGGTGCCCCCCAGACTTGTCAAAGTCCCCTCCCTCAGTGCCTCAGATTGTGTACTTGGAGGGAGGGCTGAAGAGAGATAATGACATTAAAACAAGGTCACCAGAGTGGCCCTGATACATTGTGTTGAGTATCCTTCTAAGGGAGGAAGTTGGGGCACATAGGAGACATCAGGAATGTGGGTGCCAGAGGAAAGACTGTGAAGACACAACGAGAAGGTGACGTGTGTCAGGTAAGGAGAGGCCTCAGGAGGGCCCAGCCCCGCAGACACCTTGATAAAGGACTTCCGGCTTTAACTGTGAGGACAGGAAGTTCTGCTGTGTAAGCCCCCAAGCCCCTGTTGGTGGCATGCTGGTGACCCAGGATGAGATGCCCAAAGTCCAAAGTTTGAGTTTCCTTGTATGAAACCCATCAGGAGGAAGAAGTAAGGAGTCCACATTCTGTCCTGATCGTGGGCTGGAAAGTGCAGTGTCATTAGGATGCACTTTCATGTGAAGCAGGGTCTCTTGGGACACACAGCCTCTCCTGGTGTGGTCAGACAGGGCGGTGGGAGAGGAGGGGAACTCCACCCACCTGTGCTGGCCGCCCTGTGTCCCCTTCCCCACTCCAGCGGCCTGCACCAGTGCTCGTTCCTTGATGATCATCCCCAGCAGGTCTGCGTGTGCAGTGGGTAGAGTTGATGTGGAAGGGTGGTGAGGCATCAGGTGAGCCGCATTCCTGGCCTGAATAGAGAGGTTGGAGGCAGGATTCTCTGGGGTGGGTGACAGTGTCCTGGGGATCATGGGTACGCAGTGGCACCACTCCGTTCTTTCGTCTGACGAAGGCAGCCTTGCTCAGGGCTGGCTGTGAAGGGGACAGAGCGATGGCACTGCCTGAAGGCTGGTGTGTCCCTGCGGGGGCTTCTGTGTGCCAGCGGGGGGCAGGGAGAAGACACTTTGTTCATTCAGCAGGTTACTGTGATGGCTGGCGTGGTCTTCTGTGCTGTCCAGTGGAAAGCACCAGCCACTGTGTCCATTTGTGACCAATAATTAATGAAGTAAAATTCCAGTCAGCCCTTTGGTGGTGTAACCGCACGTGACTCTAAGGACAGAACATGGCTTCATCACAGAGGCTGATGTCGAGGAGGCTGTCTGGGCCATAGTGACCCCAGAATGGGGAAGGAAGAGAGAGTCGTTTGTGTCCATCCTGGGGACAGCAGGGGACGCCCGTGTCTACTGAAGTGGCCGACCCTCCACTCGGCCAGCTGCAGCTTCCTGTGGGCTTCAGAGTGACCCCAGGGAGTGGTGCTCAGCCGGGCTCAGTTGCCCTTTCTGCCTCGTATCCCAAGCTTTTGCGTTCTTTGCTTGAGCAATTTGGCCATAGTAACTGGAGGATTTTTATATATTTCCTTTGAATGAAACAACTTGACCACATAAAACAAGCATCATGGGGTATACAGGTATGAGGAGTCTCTCAAATAGCAGAGCAATGTTTGGTTTCCGACTCCAGGTTCTTAAGGGAAGAAAATGATGTGAGGGCAGAGGACAGGTGGGCTGTGCTGGTCTCATGAGTACCCCTCACACTGCCATTGAGATGCACAGCCCTCAGCTGGAGACTGAGGAAGGGCAGGTCACGGTGGGGACTGGCTCTCGCGGGTCAGCCCTGGTGGCCATTGTTTTCTTGCTGGTACCAGAACACCTGTGGCAGGTGTCAG
The DNA here is from genome assembly GCF_012274545.1 of Fukomys damarensis. Taxonomy (NCBI): domain Eukaryota; kingdom Metazoa; phylum Chordata; class Mammalia; order Rodentia; family Bathyergidae; genus Fukomys; species Fukomys damarensis. Next base: position 2,547,241 of record NW_022900938.1, on the reverse strand, counting down.
CCGGCTGCTGGAATGGAGAAATCCGGGTAGCTGGGAGTCTGGAGGAGTTGCTGTGGGTCTGTGGCAGATGTGGGAGCCCCCGGCGCTTGCTGTCGACACGGTCGGCTCTTCTGGAGCAGGTGGCAGGCCTGGCTGTGCGGATATAGCATCAGCACACAAGTGTTTCGCAGAGGGGCACGGCCACTCGCATCTGTGGGCCCAAGTGTCATTCCTTAATCTCCTAGGGAAAGGCCCTTTCCCCGTGACAGCTCTTGGTCCCCTCCACCGTCCCAGCTGTCCTCTCAGTGTCCTGACAGACTGTGGACAAGTGTTCGGTTCATGGTTGGCTGTCAGTGCCTGTCCTACAGAAGAGGTCTCCTCTTCTTTTCCGGTGACTGCTCTGTGGCCAACCTTTAGATTCTTTTATTTTTTCCTCTTTTTCAGAAAGTGGGGAGAGATGGAGGGAAAGAGATGAAGCATGGTGCTTCCGGAATGAGGGCGTGGGCCCTCGCTGTGCAGGGGAAGCCAGCCCTGCCTGCCCCGACTTTGCTCCTGTTCCTGTCAGATGTCACCTGAGTGTTTGTTTCCCTTACTGCAAATGCAAAGGCACAGTGGCAGCATCTTCCACACAACAGTGGTTGTCGGGAAGAGGGGAGAACTTCATCTTGCCTAGCAATTTAACCCTGAGCACTTAAGGTCATGTTAGATGAGGTAGTCGATTATGATGTTCTCCAAGCACCAAGGGCTAAGACACCGCCTGCCTCACACACGTGCACAGAATAGTTATGTTAGCTTACTTGTTTTTATTAGGTAAAACACTTTATGGGATATATTCTTAAGTCACCATCTTTTCTCCATTTCCCAGTTAGGGAAAGCAAATAGTCCTGTGATAAGTGTTCTGCCTTTGGAGAGGCAGGAGGCTTTCAGGCTTTGTTAAGAATGATATTTTCCATCTGAAAATTTGTGCACATAATGTTCACTTCTGATTTAAAGGCTTATTTAGACCAGCTGATTCTACTCAATATCTTGTGATTACTCTGCAAGCTCTCAGAATTTATTTGGTTACCTTTGCATATTTAGAATAATCCGGTGGAAATTTAAGCCCAGGCCTAACCCAAGTGGTTGTAGGGGACTTCACAGCAGTTTCCACCCACAACCCACGCCCTCCCTAAACCCGGAACTGTAGTGCCACCTGCTGGGCAGCCTGAACATTTTTCATTTTCTAGACCGCGGTGCCTGTGTAGAACACAGGAAATCCCCGCTTTTTTACTTTTAAATACACGTAGATTCACATTCTCTTCAAGTTGAGATGCTTTGTGTTTTCATTTGATCACTGATTTTCCACTCCACCCAAATCTATGCCTTCTGAAACAAGGACGAAAGAACTTGGGTGAAAGTTGAGGTTGAAGGTTATTCTATCCTAGAAGTAGAGGTTTTGAGTTATTCCTGTTCATATTTTGCCATTTTCCTTTCATAGCTCAGCCTAGCTGAATGTCTATATAATTTAAATATGTAAGAGGCTCTTACAGAAGACTTTCAGCCCCTCTGGCTCCTCTCCTTTCTCTGTCTCTGTGTCTGTACAGCCCACTGCTCCCCTGGGCTGTTAATGCTGTAGCCCCTCCTGTCCTCCCACATCCCCTACCCACCTCAGCTGTCTCCTTCTCCAGCCTTCTCCCCGAGGTCGCCAGAGCCTCCTGCTCACAAAGCACCCTCTGCTCTGCCGTGTCCCATCCCTGCCTCCCCACGACGCCGTCCCCGTCTCCTGGCCCATCCCTCCAGGGTCCTTTGCAGTTTGTCCCCTTTCTGGGTCCCCAACCCTGACTCATCCCATGATAGTTCCCACACAACTTCACTTCCTGCCCAGGGATGCCTTGGCTGTGTAGGTGTCTCCTGATCTCCAGATGACTCTGCTTACCTGACCTCCACACCCTTGCCCCCCACTGCCCCCCACACCACCCTAGAGACACCTCTGTCCCTACTGGACAGTGGATGACAGCCCAGAATCACCATGGCTGTGGCTCCTGGGAGTGACCCTTGAGCCTGTGCCTGGCCTCTGCCACCAGCCTGTGGCCTGGTGTTGCCAGCACCGCCCTGAGACATCCGGCCCTGCCACCGCCATCCTCGGGGCACCCTCTTGATCAGACAGAGCGGTGGTCTTGGCAGAGTGCTGGGCCTGCCTCAGCCCCTCAGATCCGTGTCTCCCACAAATAGCTCTGCAACGTGCTGTTTCCTTCCTCTCTAGCCCTCCTTCCTGTTCCTTGCCTGACCTAGGGACCCCAAATCACCGACTGGGCAGTGGTGAGTGGTGTGCGAAGCTCTCCGTGGTCCCTCAGGCCCGGGGAAGCCTGGCTTGGACCCTGCTGAGCGGCCCTTTCCTCGCGCCACGAGCTGTGCTGTTACCTGTGCTGAGTCTCTGGGGTTCCCTTGGTGTTGCTGCCCCTTATCCCTATGGTGCCCTGCACGGGTTTGGGGTCCTTCCCTGTGCTCCCTAGGACCCTGTTCTCCGTCACCACTTCCTTATCTTCATAAAAACAATTCTTTACTTGTTGTGTTTATTACACATGTTTTATGGTACACACACACACACACACACACACACACACATTTTTTTGTACCAGGGAGCAGGGATCGAACTCCGGTCCTTGCGCTTGTGAGGCAGGTGCTGGAACCACTGAGCTAAATCCCCAGCCCTTAACAATGCATATTGATCCGTCTATGGGTTCATTCAGGTAGGAACACACCCTCATTCTTCTTGCTGCCCCCTCCCCTTTCTAGATGGATCTCCTGCAGAGGGGAAGGAAGGGAGGAAAAGCATGAGGACGTGCCTGAATCTCGCCAGCTCCCCGCTGTGAATGTCACCACTGTGCATTGTAAACGTGGACTAGGAAAATAAAGGTTAAAAAAAGACAACATGAAATAGGAAGCTAGCCCTCCTCACCGCCTTCCCAGACCAGGCTCTTGTTTAACATAGGAAGTTCTAGATACTGACGCAGCAGCAGCTTGGAGCCCACCCTGGGGAATGACCTTTGGGGTGTGAACTCCAAGGGGAGCCTGTCACACCCACGGGAGTGGCACAGGGAGTGCAGCCCACGGGAGCTGGAGCTTCCCAGGCCACCAGCTGGTCCATTATTTACACCTCCTCTTTGCCATGGCGACATCTGCTCAGCCCGCCATGTCTGTCCTGACTACATCCGGCTTTCTCTGCAGGACGCTCAGCCTCAGCTGGGACAGAGCCTGGTCTCCACTCAGTGTTGCCTCTGTTGTTAACCCATTAAAGGGTGTGGCTGACATTGTCATTTCTCATTTATAATACATGTTTTTCCTTGCTTGGGTGGGGGAGGACAGAGCCCGTGTCAGGGTTGCCCAGGTGCCCCTGCAGGCGCCCCTGTAGGACACCAGCCTCCTGGCTCATGCAGGCTGGGGCACAGTCGCCCCGTCCTCTCCCTCTGGCACGGTGCTTCGTGGCCGTCACTTGCAGGCTGTGGCTGTGGTGGCGCAGGGCTCTCTGTCCTCCATGTGCCACCCTCTCTCCCTTGGCATGGACAGGAGTCTGGACTTCCCACACCATCTCCAGACATGCTCCTCTGGCTGGGGTGACCAACAAACCCCTCCTCTCTGACCCCAGGCTGCCTTGAAGGTCATGGCCCTATAGCTGTGGCTGCAGAGGTCAGCCCAAGGTCAGCCCAAGCTCTCTGGATGAGGAGGGCATCCTCTGGGCTCATCAGATGGAATTCTGGATTCTCAACATAGTGACTGGGGTACTGGGTACTGAACCTAGGAGGCACTGAGCTTCATCCTCTGCCCCCAGCCACCTTTTGGGGCAGGGGCTTGCTAAGTGGCTGGCCTCTGACTTGTCCTCCTGCCTCAGCCTCCCAAGTATGTGTGATTACAGACATGTACCACTATGTCCAGTTTATATGCTAATAATTAAAATTTCTTCAGAAAATTTTATTTTTGGTGTTTTAATTCATATATCCAAGTTCTAAGAAATACTAAATATGAATGTTCTCTCCCCAAGTTGCTGATGGTTCTGTTCGCACACTGATCTATTCTGGGAAGAACCTGAGGCAGAGCAGGATGAGGGACTAAGGGGGCTGTCAGCATGACACTCCCAGGGCTGAGTGGGTTTGGTGAAAGTATGGTGAATTTTTCCAGGCACACATATTTATAAAGTTGATTTAAAATAAGAAGGCAGGCCTGATGGTGGCTGACATTTAGGAGATGGTTCTGACGTGTGTGTGGTGACTTTGTGGTGGGTGTGTGTTGTGTAAAGCAGGGTGGAGCCATGCTTGTGCCTGCTCCAGTGAACAACGTGGGCCTGGCTGGGTCCCCATGTACCTCTGTCACACACGATGCCCTCTGACGTGGAGTGGCTTGGACCTCACCTTCACGTGCTGGTAATGTGTGAGCCCTGTTGGTTTCTGGATTAAAACGGCGACAGGACAAAGATGGTGTGGACTGTGGGTGGACTCAGTGTGCACTTCGCACAGGTGACAGTGGCCGATGCACGTTTGCCTCGGTGGGGGACAGTGTCGCGCCATGAAGACTGTCCTTGTTTTTATTCTGTGCGTACACCTACCTCCATCAAGGCAGCCGGACACAGCTCAGACATTGGAGAAATACAGATTTTAGTCTGTCACTGTGCAGGGTTGAAACACTTTAGAACAAACAAAAAGTGGAGGAGAACGTGCTGCTAGCCATTTGGGGTTGTGGATGGCGTGGGTGTGAGGGCTTCGATTGGAGGGAGTGTCAGATGGGGAGGTCGGTGCTGACGGTGCAGAGTGGCCGCTGGCCTGGAGGGACCAATATTCCTGGCTGGGTCACCTCATCCCCGTCCAGCTGTCTCGTCTCAGAAGAGGCCGAGTCAGCCACTCCTCCACTCAGCTCCACTCCTCATTTCACTGATGGCCACATGAGCCTCATCCATAAAAACGGTTCAGTGGGCAGAGGTCAGGGCAGTGCCCTCGCCAGGGTCCTGCTGATGACTGTGTGGCCACTCCAGTGTCATCGCACCAGAGCCCTTGTCAGCACAAACTCACGTCCCCCGTTGGGTTGTGCTGCACTCACTATGATGAATTCTGGAAGGGGACGATGCAGCCTCTGACAACCACCGTGTTTTTGCTGAGAATGAAACAAGAATGTCTTTGGTAAAGGACGCATCCAGACCAGAGGCAGCGCTGGGCATCAAGGCTGTGCACCTGCAGGGACTTGTGCACCCAGACTGGATGTCACCTCCCGCTCGCTCGCTGAGTCACAGGGTGAGGGAAGGTGAAGCCCTGTGATTGGTGCCTGGAGTGCACGCTCATTCTGGCAGTTTTGCAGATTATTCTTTGGGTGGATCTGGTAATCCACAACATGAGCCATGTAATCAAACACTTCTTAACGGGAACAAGACCCAGCAAACACGGGAGGCCTTGCAAGGTGCCTTCTAACCCCCATATTGGCAGCCTTTGTCTGCTCGGGGCTGGCACATCCCGTACCTCTCAGCTGTTGTCTGTGCTCGTGTGAAGAGGAGCTGGTGCTGGGTTGGCTGCATCGAGGTCTCAGCCAAAGGGATCTGCATTTATCTTAGGGTGTGTGTGGTGGCGGTGCAAGTTTGGGGTCAGGGCCGTTTATTACCCACAGGGAGTGTATTGGAGATACTGGAACTTTGAGCAGGCTGGTGCTCCTGTTAGTAAAGTGTCACTTGAAATGCTATCCGTTAACCATCTTATCTTGTTAGATCTGTTCGCACAGAGACAGATGATCTCAATAATGGGAGGAGGGGGCACACGACTGCACAGCAGCGATGTACATCATTTTATTGGGTTCTTTGGTCAAGAGGACTGCAAGAGAATTCTCGGGGTCTCGGTGCCAGGGCATACCTGAGTCATAAAGCACTTTGCAGCTGGATCACAGTTTTAAGGTTTTACTCAGAGTGCCCTATGGTGGTAAGCGATTTGGTTGACATTTTCTGTAAGTGAACTAGGCTTGCAGTCATCTGCTCGCAGTAGACAGATGGCCCAGGCAGGGCACCCACAGGAGTCCATCCCGTGACAGGTCTGTCACAAGAGATTACAGCTGTCAGTCATTGCTTTTGGTGACCTCTGACTTCAGTTCAATTTTACTTTCTCATCTGGCTAAAATGGAATGGATGTTCTAAATATGTGTAGTCCAGGAGTGAGCAACACTTCAGTGTTTTATACTAATTTGTATTATAGCTAAATTATAAGGATGAAAAGAATCTTCTGGAGGTGGAAGGGTGACGCATTCTGGCCCTCAAGGGAAGTTTGCACCTGAATGTGACGGTCACTTTCTACAAATTTCAAATATTACAAAGTCTCTCATAGGACTACAAGGTGATGCCGTCCTGGCTTTTATTCTTGGTGACATTTTACTCCCCCACCAATGTGACTTTGCCAAGCCTTTTTAGATTTCGAGGTCTTCTTGGTCTCCTCACTTCATATGAGGTAAGGAACAGAGGCTCGTCTATCACTGCCACATCGACAGCATGACCCCCTGTGCTGGTGAGACCTCACATTAGTGCCGTCCTCTAAGACTTCCCTCTGGTGGCTGTAATGGATTGGATTCATTAATAATCTCTTTAGATGTGATCTCTTGGGGCTTGTGAAAATATATCTGAGATGATTTATTTTCTTCAGCATTTCACTCACTCATGAATCTTTTACCATTGCTTTCATATTTCAGTTTTCTGGAAGTTTGGCTCAGATTAAAATCACTGAATGTTGCCAGACCTCATAAGTACATTAAAGACAAAGATCAGGAATCAGAGTATCAGCATAAAGGTAGGACTGACGTCTTTTTGTTGCTGTGACTAAAGAGCCTGACACCCACAACTTAGAGGAAAAAATGGTTTAATTTGGCTCATAGTTTCAGGGGATTCAGTCCATGGTCAGCTGGTTCCAAGACAAAAGCGTCGTGGCAGAAGGACATGGCAGGGCAAAGCCACTTAGCTTATGGAGGCCAGGAAGCAGACAGGGGAACAGCACCAGAGTGGAAGAGGTGAGGAACAGATACAGGCCCCAAGGTCTTGCCTTCCGTACCCACCTACGCATACCCAGGAGTGTGTTTTACTAGTCACCTAGGTAGTGCCCAAGCCAGTCAAGTTGAACACTGAGCTTAATCATCATGGGACATTCATGGAGTCCTATAATTTTTTTTTCTTTTATAAACCAAAGAAGTCTTAAACTATTTTATCTTCCCTCTATTCTTGATATCTGTTTTATAACAGGCACACTATATCATGTAACATACTTGTATTAGTTTGTTTTCCATTGCTATAGCAAAAGGCTGTGTATTTTACAAAGAAAGTAAATCTGTTGGTTTATGTTTTCCAAGACCACAAGCTCTGGCTCGGCTCTCCCTGCCTGCCATCATTGGCCCTTGACAGCATGGCAGGAACATCTGCACAGCAGTGAGATCACAGAGCAAGACAGGAAGCCAGAGAGACTGGGAGGGGCCAGCCCTGCTTATTTATGACTCTCTCCTGAACTAACCCAGTCTCACGAGAGCTACACTAATCCCTCCTGAGGGCAGATCGCCAGTGATCTAGTCTCTTACAGATCCTGCTCCTCCATAGTAGAACCAAATACTGAGAACAGCAATACAGTGATAAAAACCCACCAGTTGGCCCAGGAAGCAGGAATTAGTAGTTATTTCTTTTGCACTTATTTCCTGTATGAATGTGAGCCATATATTTCTTTGGCTTTCTTGGGTCCATTTCTTCATCTGTAAAGTTGTGACGACAGTAGAGTTACCTTTCAGTGCCTCAAACATTAGAAATAATTCATAGGAACTCTTATTTATTAAAACTAAATGGTAATACCACCAAGTGAGACTTAATTATTTTGTACTTTCAGTGCTTCTTTCAGATATAAATTTCAAGTAAGCAAAATATGTTCTAAGCATAGAAAATAAAGGAAAAATGGGAGGCATTAGGTAGTTTTGATGCTGGACTGTACAGGTGGACCCTCTGGAACCTTTTCCTGCGCCTTCTTTTTCCGTCTGTGAGACTGTGAGGGTTGAGGACCCACGGCAAACACAAGGGAGCCTTTTACTCTGTGCCACTGATGGTGAGGTGCCGAGGAGCACACGCAGTGTCCCCTGGGCTCCATGTCCTCAGAGCCACACACTCCTTTTCCTCAGGGAGCTCAGCTTGGGCTGGACAGCACTGTTTTCGTGGTTATTTGATAGATGCCCATACCCTACACTAGACTTAAGCTCTGAGCGGCAGGGGCCTTGTTTGTGCCCCCTGAGCACCCTGAGAGTGCAGCCTTGTGGCTCTGAGTGGGGACTCGCTGTCCCCCAGGGATGCGCTGGCCACACGAGGGGCTCCTCACACTTAGTGGCAGAGGCTGGGAGCGCTGGTGTCCTGCCTGCATCCTATAAGACATTCGGCACGAGGAAGAGTGGCCCCATGTCCCGCAGAGCTTCCTTATTCCCTGCCTGGCTGGACCCTCTGGACGGAAGTGACTCGAAGGGAAAGTTAGTTCCTGGGAGAGAGAGGCAGAAATGAAATAAAGACCTTGCTTCCCAGTTACCGAATAGCTCCCTCCCTCTCGGCATTCTGTGCACCTGGTTGTACGCTTGCCGTGTCACGCTGGCACACACGGGGCAGTGTCAGAATGGCCTTCGCCTGATGCTCTCTTATTGCCATTCCAGAGCCCAGGGCAGAAGCCCTTCCTACCGAGCACGGGATGCTGTGAAGGTGTGGCCAGCGGTGGTGGATGGCTGTGCTTTCCTCCCTGGCTTGTGGGATCGTCAGCTGCTCCTCCACCGCGAGGCCCGCACTTCTCTCGCCTGTTACCCGTGCCCTCGTTAGGGATTTCGCCTCCCTTCTTTTACTGTACACACATGAGTCTGGCGGTTTTCATTATCGGTTTCCTCTGTCCGCCTGGTGTGGCCTGGCACCAGGTCTCCCGCCCTCCTCGGTCTCTGCGTCCCTTTATGGCTGCTTCAGCATGGTTTCCCGGTGCCTTCCTGAGCACTTCAGCACCGACCGTGCCATTCTCTTAGTTCTACTTTATAACTAGGGGGCTACAGCTGCTTTGTTTTTGCTAATGAATAAACAGATTATATGACTTATGAATTGCGTTTTAGGTTAATAAAGGGGACTTTAAAATATTTATCTTAAAGGGCCTTGGTTTTGGTACGGTTGAGAATCACTCACAGGCTGAAGAAAGTCTGGTACATAGTCAATATTTAGTAAATAACTGATGTGTGGATTCACAGCCTGAAATTAAAGGCTAAGTCTCCACGCACAGCTAAGTGAAACCACGTTGTCCGTAAAGTTCAGGGGTGAGCTGGGTGTGTCTCAGCTTAGTAATGGCAAACCTTTGAGCGTCTCAGTGGTGAGGCACTCACGCCGTAGGTTTGCCACCACTGGCCTAGAGCAAAGCAGGCCAGGAGCAAGGGGAACCCTGAGAGATGAGCACCCATAGTTCTGTACGCTCTGGTCCACAAATAATTGAAACACACTGGGTTTTATTGAGGGATTCAGATGCCAGCCGTCATGAAAAATAGGGCCGGAATATTAATATTCGTGTGGTGATATAATTACTGAGTAGCATTTAAATACTGTTAAACTTCTTCATTTATGTATTCTCTAACACAGAGACTAAAAATGGGCCCCTGTATTTTAAAAACTATCTTTAAAACTATAGTTAATACAAATTTCCCACTGAAAATGAAGTTTATTGCCCTATTGAAGTTGCTAACACCCTTTATTCCTTCAAGTTAGTCAAGATTTTCTCATGAGAAGGATGTTGTAATTACTTGCAAAGGAAATGTGGAAAAAGAAGACCTTCCATATTTAACTTTCAAGTTTAATTTTTTTACTGTTGAATGTTAACAGTGTAACTTTGAGTTCTCGGCAGCCTTTTCTACTGTTGTGTTTATTAAACCTGTTGTCTTCTGCATTCTGTTATTTTATATGGACACTTTGTTCCTAAGGTATTCCTAAAATAGTTTCAAGACTGTATTTTTCCTTGAGCGTAGTGTCAAGTATTAAAATGACTCATTTGAATTCTGTTTCCATGGTCTTCAGAAATATTCTATTACCTGGAGCTAATAATTCTAAAATGTATCCGTCACCATACTTATTTTTTTAAATGAAGTTTATCTAAAATTTCAAAAGCACTATGGTTCAGGTGAGCATGCTCAACAATAGAATTACATTTATTTTCTTACAAAACTCATTGTGTAATTGCATTATAAAATAAAGATTTTTATTATGGCACCAGGCACTGAACTCAGGGCCTTTGCACTGAGCTACATGCCTAGCCATTTTTAATTTTTATTTTGAGATATGATCTCACTAAGTTGTCTAATCTGGGCTCAAACTTGCCATCCTCCTGCCTCAGCCTCGGAGAGTGCTGGGATCACAAATTTATGATATCATGCCTGGCTATAGAATAAAGATTTTAAAAACAGTGTTTTATTTGTTTTAGGCTCGAAAGTTTTAGAAGAACAACAGACAGAGCTCCATCAAACCAAGACTGTTGGACCAGGCTACTCTGTCACTATTCATCCATATTTCTCGACGGTTCTTAGAATAAAGGTTGAATGCTTTAAGTAGCGAGTAGAAAGCAGCAGAGATTTCCAGTTGCAAGTTGTTAAAAATAGTAAATCTGAGCATTGACAACTCAAGGCAGTGGACACCCCGTCTCTGTGACTTTGGTGTTTGTACTTCATCTGCTATTGGCAGCCCCTGGCGTCCCAAGGCCTGGGTCCACCCCTGTGCCCACACCTTGCCTGGCTTCCTGGCCACTTCCTCCCAGCCTTCCACACCCCAGCCTTCCAAGTGCCACATCCAGGGACAAACACCTGTCCCCACACCAAATATGTCTGCCCTGCCATTTTATTTTGTTGGAGGTTGTTTCTGCAGCATAGGAGAAAAGCCACTGTGCTCTTCTGGGTGCAGTGATTCCGTAACTTGGACTCTTGCCCTGGAGAGGCCGTGGCTGTGTATAGCCCCCGCCCCCCGGTGGGCAGCACACAGTAGCTGGGACCATAAACATCTCCTCCGGCAATCGCTGTGTCTGTGTCCACCTCTGGCAGCAGAACTGTGCACAGTGCTTCTGGCTGTGGTGGGGATGGTCCCGGGGCCAACACCTGGGAGCTGTGCTGTGGGCAGGTGGAGCTGTGTTGTTGTGTGTACACTTGTGTCCGTGTGAGGGTCTTTCCACTCCCAGAGTATCCGTGGTATACCGAGATGCTCACATGTCCTGCACACAGGACATGACATCCTGCTGATCACGCAGGCGTCAAAAGGGGCAGTGGGCAAGAAGCTACCGCCGATGTCTCTTGTGAGTCAAACAGTAAGATTCTCACCAAAACTGTTTCACACAGTGTAAGGGACTACACAGTTCTTAGCAAGAACCGAAATAACAAAAGTTTGAGTTGTCTCCTGCGAGGTTATAGGACATAGGAGAAACAGGTAACTTGGATTTAGAACGGCAGCATCTCTATGGTGATGCACTAATGCAGTAAGGGTGCCGGTGACTCCTGCTCAGTGTACTAAGTTCTCAGTACAGGTAGCTACTGTCCAGTGTTGTGCTTGTGTTCTGTGGACAGGCATTGAAACATCGGGCTTGTGGCAGTGTGGTAGCAGCAGTTTGAGATCATTTAATGTCGTTGGAAGGGCTTGGCAAGGAACACTTCGTATTTGTGTTTTTAAATATTAATCATTGATTTTTGGATTCAGATTTCTATAATGGCTTCTCTGTGGCTTTCTGCGACTGGGATTGTTACTCTCTGATGTGTTGAAATTTCCATGGACTCTCCCATTCAGGGCCGAGTCCCAGTGAGGAGGGAGGGATGTGGCCCCGCGGCCAGGACTGCATCCTCTGTCCCCTCAGCCGCGGGCCTCTTGGGGCCTGCACAGTTCCTGCATTTCCCTTCGGTAAGGGAATTCCCTCTTTCTTGCAACTCTGAGCTCCTATGAGTCTAGAAAAACCAGCAGCTTAACATTTCTTTCAAGCTGACTGTGTCCCAAGCTATGATGATCCTGGATCTATTTTAGCATACAAGATGTGTTTCCGTTTGTGTAACACTAAGTAAAATGAATTTCCCTGGCTTCTCTCTTCCTCTTCTGAGATCTCTGTGGAGAATAGATTAAAACATTGTTAAGAATCACCTAAAATCCCACCACTTTGTGAGGCTGAGGCAGGAGGATAGTAAATTTGAACCCTATCTAGGCAATTTAGTAACTTAATGAGATCTTGTCTCAAAAAATGTATATATATATATATGTGTGTGTGTGTGTGTGTGTGTGTATAATATGTATATCTATAATATCTATAATTTATAATATATAATATATATAATATGTATATATATAACACACACGCACACACACACACACATATATATATATACACATACATACATATATATATGGGGGGGCTGGGGATGTAGTTCAGTGCAAAGGCCCTGTACAAAAAAGTCTCAGAGTACACCTGAATTCACACACCGTGGCGCACACCGTGCTTTACCTAACACGTCTCAGAAGAAGTGGCCCGCAGGACAGAGGAGTCAGAGGGAGGAGTGTGGTGTGGGTGGGCTTTGCAGTGTTTGTGACAGAGTGGATGGCGGGATTGCTCGGAGGCTGGAGGAAGCTGATGCCCACAGAACTGGAAAGGACAGCAGCAAAGGCAGTGCTGGGCTGACTGCATCTCCATGCTCTCCGCTGAGCGTGGAAGGAAGGAGTCTTTTCTGATTGTCGTTCTGTGTGTGGGAAACAAAGGGTGTGATTCCGGGAGCTGTGGAGAAAACCAAAGATTTTGCATAAAGTTTCAGTGTAAGCTCTTCTGAGCTGTTCATGTTTGCTTCCTCTTTGATTTCAGTTTGACTTCTGAGAGGGCCAGGGATTTAGCTCAGTGGTTCCAGCGCCTGCCTCAGTTGGACTTCTGAGCTCTCTGGCTTGTTTTCCTGCCCAGTCGTGCAGCTGGCCTGGGTTGTCACCGAGTGAGCAGGAGATGGTGGGGTGGTATTTCGTGCACTGGTACAAGCTCTCTCCCCCAACTGGCCATTGTTTTGCAGAGAGACTGACTTCTGTGTGTCGGAACTGGCACTGTCTGGCATATAGCGTGGGCGCCACCTCTCGGAGCGGGTGGATGGCATCTGGGCTGTGGCAGTGTTTCATAACCCGCTGCAGGGCACGCGTGGTGACAGCAAGCTGGATATTTCTGTGGGCTTCCCTGTTCTCTTACAGTTAGGGAGGATGCCAGCTTTGCTTTGAAAATGCTTGCTGATAATTTCAAAACTGGGCGAAAAGAGAACGCTTCCAAGTGATGCTCTGCAGATGCATGAGTGTGATCTTGTTATTAGCGCAGCTCCCTGGGAAGGAATGGTGCCATTTATGAGAAGAGCAGGGACATGTGCCTCTCTACACGACAGACTTGTAACTGTGTTGCAGGCGGGTTAGTCTAATTTACATTAAATTACACACGGTAGCAAGAAAGTTTTATAGTAGTGGAAAATTTCGCTGCTTTCCAAATCATGTTTTTCTCAGATTTTAAGGTATTAATTTACTTAAAATTTTTATTAGTACATGTTTGCAGTACATGCAGTTTACAGTCATCTTGGGGGCTGGGTATAGGCGCATGTCACAGCTTGTTTCTTTCCTTTTTTCCCTCCTTCTTTCTCCCTCCTCCCATTTCCATATCCTGATTCTCGTTTTTCTTGATCTCATTAACCTCAGCTCACGTTACGGTGTATGATGCACACTCACCGAGGTGATCAGGTTCCTGTACAGGGCGCCTCTTCCCTCTCCTGACTTCCCTTCCCCTCCGCCTCACCCCTCGTCCTTGTCCCCTTGGACCCCTTCCCCATTGCAAGTGATCCGTCTCCTGTCCCCTTCTGTCCGTCCTTCATCATTTCTTTGTCTGTACTTTGCCCCACTCTAATGAGAGACACCATACAGTCTTCAAGCCTGTGTCCGGTTTATCTCACAAAACATCCTATTTCCAGCTGCATCCATTTTCCTACAAATGCCTCAGATGTGCCATTCTTCATAGCTGAGTGTTTAGATACCACATTTTCTTCCATCACTGGTTGATGGGCACACAGGTTGCTCCAGGATTTATGAATTGTGCTGCTGTAAACGTCGGTCTGTGTGCGTCACTGTAGTATGATGACTTACGCTCTTTGGGGAAGATGCCTAGATGGAGGATAGCCAGGTCCTATGGAATTTCTAGTTTCAGTTCTTTGAGAAATCTCCATACTGATTTCCACAGTGGTTGTACTAGATTATCTTCCCATCAGCAATGCAGGAGGGTTCCTTTTTCACCACAGCCATACCAGCATTTGTTATCATTTGATTTCTTCACGATTGCCATTCTTCCTGGAGTAAGAGTTGTTTTAATTTGCATTTCTCTAATGGCCAGAGATGTTTTTCATGTATTTTTTGACCATTTGTAATTCTTTTCTGTAAAGTGTCTGTTCATTTCTCTTGCTCATTTCTTGACTGGGTCTTTAATTTTAGGACTTGTATACATCAGTAATGAACTTGATGAGAAGAAAGGTATGAAAATATCCAAATTATCTTGTTGCATTATAATCCTTAAGTCTTAAGCAGCTCTTCAACATGTTCTCCTTGATCTTAGAAGTGGGAGGAGGGTCACAGTACATTTTCATCATTTTTGTAGTAAAGAACATGGATCAGGTTGAAATTGATGGATACAAGGAGTGATCAAAACATACAGTGAATGTTTAAAGATTAAAAAAATATATATTATAGTACAAAGGAAACTGTCATTTATTCCCCTGAATATACTGCCCCTAACTTTGTATATACGTTTTTGCCCGTTTTGGAAGCAACTCTGGAATTCTCTTTCCTGAGAGTCTTTAGTTGCGCTGTTGTGGCTGCTGCATTGTCCTGAATTGGTCCAAAATGTTTCCCTTTTGTCGTCAATTTGAGTTTTGGGAAGAGCCAGAAGTCTCAGGGAGCCAGAGCTGGTGAACAGGTGGAGGAGGACACAGCATCATGTTTTTATGAGCCTGCCTGACCACTGGATAGCACTTGGCAGCAGCAGTCACCGTATTTTACCTCTTCTTGTAAAGACCCTCAGGAAAGAGGGGACTCCAGAGCTGCTTCAGAAATTGCTGAGAATGATGGGTTAAGCGTTTTCAAAGTGAGGGCGAGGAAGTCGAGGGGACTAATGGCAATGTGTCTTCGTGGTAATACATTTTTGAAATTCAGAATTCACTATCCCCACCAGTGTGTTCTGGCTACACCCTGTCTTCCCAGTCCCAGATCCCTTCTCTAAGTTCTGTCAGGCTGTGTTACGTGAGCAAGGCTTTTCTTTTCTGTCTCTGTGGTTGCCGCGCATAGCAATGAGTAGGTGGCTTCCGGGTGCTTTGCAGGGAGTTGGTGATTTGCCTTTGAAAGATGCCCTACCATGAAGTGGCTAGGACTGAAGTCCTGGACTGCCCAGCCCTTGAAACTAAAGGCTGTTATTAAAGCACTGGACCTATCAAGTGCTTATGAAGATGTTGCTGAATTACATATTCAAGGTGCCAGGAAAGCGCATTCCCCAAATGGCAGAGCTGTTGCCATGGACCATATCAGGCAATTCTTCTTTCTGGTGTCACCCTCTCCTCCCTGCCCCTTCAGTTTTGGGGTCACACCCCAGGCACGGACCGGGGGTGGCCTGGGGTGTCTGTGTGCCTCTGCCCTGGTGCCTGTCGCAGTGCGGATACTAGAGCACGGTGGCAGTGAACTAAAATACAGGAAGCAAGGTAGCAGGGAAGAAGTCTTTCCCAGGCGCAGGTGTCCAGGACCGCTGTCCTCCTTCACGCTGGTTTTGGCTGGAGACTCCCCAGTGAGTCTGATGGGAGCAGTGTCCCCAGGATGACAGCGCAGAGCAACGGGGCGGTGCTGTGTCCACTCAGTTGGTCTTGGAAGCCACTCAGCAGGCAGAGGAGCTCCCACACTGAGGGCTGGGCTCCTCTGCAGCACCGGGGAGGCCCCCACCTGTCCCCTTTGAGACTTGGGGGGCTGTGAGGTCTGAGGCCCAGGATGGAGGGATGGAGGGAGACGAGGCATGCACTGTTGTGGTCTAGAGACTTCCGGCCACTACAGACTGCACAGTGACTGGGGCCCGAAGAGCAAAGCCATTTGTGATGTACAAAGCTGGGGCGTGAGCTTGCACGAGGCTCTGTGACCCCGGCGCCAGCATGCAGAGCTGCCCTTAACTCCCTGCTGTCCCTCTCGCCTGTCTGCAGGGACAAGGAGACCTGCTGAAGAGCGCCAAGCACGAGGCCCTGGAGAACATGAAGCAGGTCCAGCTGGCCTGCCTGTCCTGTGGGCTGAGCAGGGCACCCGGCGGCGGGGCTGAGGCCAAAGGCAAGCGCAGCCTGGAGGCCATCGAGGAGAGGGAGGGCGGTGAGGACAGCGGGCGGCCCTGACCCGCCGGCCTCTGCAGCGCCGTGCCGCCCCATGCACTCTTCCTTCCTTCGCGGTCTTGGGAGTTTGCAAAAGACGCCCTCGTGGGGTGTTGGACAGAAACATTTCTCCACAATGTCAGTATTTCAATGTACTTAATTTATCTAAGTTAAAACCTTTAGAAGCAGTGTTTTAAACCCTGAGCTGTGTGTACTCACCTGTGTGTGGGTGTGTGTGTGTGTGTGAGAGAGAGAAAGAGAGAGAGAGAGAGAGGGAGAGATTGAAGTCCATTTAGTGTTGCATTATTCATTTAGTAAGTTATTCCTGTCTTTATCATCATTTTGGGACAAATTTGTTAATCTGAAATTCTAATGAGCACTTCCTGTAACCTACCACTGTGTTGAATGTTACGTCTCTGCCGTTGTCGTTACTTTAGAGATCTTAGTATAGCATATTACTGAAGAAAGCCAAATTTGCCAAAGCATAGGTGTTTGGATAGGTTAAACATAGATTAAAAATTCGTAAGAATCACAGTAGAGATTTAAAAATGAAAAATTAAATGTTTAGAAGTTCTGGAAAGATTAACAACAGTCATTTCTTCAGTTAGCAAACTCTTTAAAATATTAAATAAAATAAATATTTAGGAAGTTTCCTGTAGTCATTTACTAAACATGCAATTTCAGTGATCATAAGTGAATTTCTGCCCACTCACTCAGTACTCAGAACACAGTGAGAGTGCTCCTGGAGCAGGGTTTTGACAAGACAGTAGCGTTTGATTATGGAGTTTCAGGGTCTGTAGGAAGGTTGCATTTCTCTGAACTGGGAGTCTAGCATTCATTTTCTCTACAGACTTGGGCACCAAGGGTTGTTGGTTTGATGGGATTCAGTTCAGGGGACTAAAGGTAAATTTAAGCACTGCTCAGACAGTTCCGTATCACTGTGAGGAGCTGACACACATTCCATGGGTCAGTTAATGTTTTCGTGATGACTTCAGAACTGAACACAAAACAGCTATGATTTTAACACATGCAGACAAACATGCAGAAAGAAGCAAATGACTAATTAGGGTATCTATAATTACATCTGGATCATTTTTACCCTAATGTCTTCATAAAGTACTTGAGTATAATATTCATTACCTCCAACAGAACTAAATGTTCTATGGTTATGAAAGAATGTATTTATTTAAAACATTGCTTTTATTTTGAAAAGCTTCTTAATTAATTTGATTAACAAATATGCTAATTGGGGGAATCCAGAGAAGATAATTGTTGAAATTTTGCAAATACAAACATCTTCTTTGGCTGCTGTGTTGTTTCTGACTTCTTAACCGTACTGTGTTCCTATTGCACATTACTGAGGGAGTAAAGATAGTGAAAAGCCCTTTTCTTGTTTTCTTTCATTATGAAGTAACTGAAAAAGGATGTGTAATGAATGTTACAATATGACAGATATCTTGAAGACAGCATGGTGGTCCACACTGGGAAAATGAGGCAGGAGGATCGCAAGTTTGAATTCAACTTGGGCAGTTGAGTAACCTAGTGAGACCCTGTCTCAGAATAAAAAGTTGTAGCTGAAGATGTAGCTCAGTGCAAAGGCCCTGCGTTCAACCTCTGTTACCAGAAGAAAAGAAAAGAAAAATCTTTAAAAAGATCTGAAAGGCTCATGGGCTCTGGGGGCCGAGGCACCTGAACTCAGTTTCCAGTGGTTCCACGGTGTCCAGGAAATATCCTTACCCTCCAGTGCGTGTCCCTGCCGGGACAGGGGTGACGAGACCCAGGTGTCTGAGCCGCTGCTGGGGAGCGAGCCGATGCAGGTGACACAAACTCATTCCCACCTGGGCCTGTCACCCCTGGCCGCGGTGAGGGCCCATGCCGGCCTGCAATGTGGAAGGTGGGAGGGGAGAGGAGGACAAACTTCCCAGGATGTCAAGATGTGGTCACACCCAGCGCTCAGCCTCGTCAGGCCCTTCCCGAATTTGTCCTGGAGCTGCTTTGCCCGTGTGTGGCCACTGCAGCGGGTGCAGCTGTGGAGCGGAGGAGCCGAGAGGGCAAGCGATCAGGGCCTGCTCCGGCCACCTCTCCGCGGCCGAGGTTGTCCACTGAGCTTCGCAGGTGAGAGGGCCCAGGCCACTGAGGGTATCGTGCGAGGACTGATTCTGAACTCAGATCTGGGTGCTGTTACGTGCCTGAGTGCTTATTTGGCAATTTTTATTCTCAAAATTTTAAACTGCACTACTAATCCTCTCCTGTACAACCACAAAGATATATTTTTTGTGAAACAAAATAGTAGTGATTTATAGAAAAATACCAAAGCAGAAAAATGTATAAAAATGGAAATAAAAATCACCTACTATTAACATTGGGCTTATTCTTATATATAAATTGTCTTTCATTTTTAATAAAAATGACTTCATGCGATATAAACTGTTTATAACAGGATTCTTAAAACATTAACGGCATCTCAAGGATATCTACGTCAGTGAGTACAAGTGTACATTGGAGCTCCTGGCTTTCCTGTTGAATTCTAGTCCATAAACATTGTGTTTTTATTTGGCCACTAAACCTTCGAAAATGTTAAGCAGTAGACAACTTTTGAAAATCAGTAACTTTCATATAAAACTGAATTTCTTGTTTCTTTTGAAATACCACATATATTTGGTCAGACTGAGGTATTCCAGCCTCCCCCATCACGCACACCTTGTGTCTGGAATCAGTCTGTTGATGGATCTGCTCTTGGGAGGGGCATCTGCCCTCGCCAGGCCACGTCTGGCGTCAGTGGACGTCTTGGAGTGGTGACCCTGTGTCTGCACCCTCACTCATCATGATCACACCGGGATTGGCGATGCAGCGGTGCATTTGGTGTAACCCTCTTATGAGACCTTTTCTCTTAATTTATTAGTATATATGCACTGTGCTGAGAGAAAGATCCAGTTCTGTAAAATTATTCAACTTTTTCTTTAGGATAAATTTTTAGCGGTAGAGTTATTGGGTCACAGTATCCATAAGACTTTAGGGATTTTGAGATATATTGCCAAATTGTCTCTGGAAAGCCTGTCCAACTTAAATTCCTACAGGAGTGATGTGAGGCCTAAAATCTTTGCTAACGATACATTTAATTTTTAAATATTCATATTTTCAACTTTATTTGGTTAAAAGCTGTGTTGTTCCTTATTTTTAATCTCCAGTGACATTGAACATATACTGCTATGTTCAGTGGCTATAAATTAACTCATCAAAATTAACGTTTATACTCCAAAGGGCACTGTGAAGAAAATGAAAAGATGCAGGTTCCCAAGTTGGGTATCTTGATGAGAGCCTTGGACCCATGCTGTACAAATCTGTTACACGCAAAACAGCAGCACAACTTTGTAAAATGAACAGAGGACCTGGCTGGGCTTTTCCTCAGAGGAGATGCACAGAGACGGAGGCCTAGAAAGCTGCTCAGATCTTCACCACCAGGAGTGCTCAGATCATGGCGTCCATGAGGCTTGGCCCTGCCCACCAGGGTGGCTATAGTAAGGAAGACAGATACCAACATGTGCCAGTGCGGTGGGAAGTGACTACAGCCACTTATACCACTCTGGGAATGAAGTTGGTGCAGCTAGTTTGGGAAACACCTGGGCACTTCCTCAAAAGAGTTACCACATGACCCAGCAATTCTAGAACTACGCTCAAGAGAAATGAAGACCTATGTCCACACAAAAGCTTGTATATAAATGTTCACAGCAGCATTATTCATAATGGTCAAAATGTAGAGGCACTCCGCATTCTGTCAGCTTAGGAAAGAAACCAAACATGTATATCCACGCAGTGGGTTACTCACCAATAAAGTGAAGTACTGGAACGTGCTCCCCCCATGGACTCAAGAACATTCTGCCAGGTGATTCAATTTTTATTAAATGTCCAAAACAGATCAAAAGAGGCAAAAAGCAGACTAACGTTTGCTGGGGTTTGGGGGGAAGGTGGGGAACCCACTGGTAATGGGCTGAGTTCTCTTTTGGGGTGATGAAAATGTTCTGGAGTCAGGTAACGATGGGCTCACATCTTTGGGAATGTATTACAAGTTACTGAATTGTAGCCTTTAAAAGGGCTAGTTTTATGGTATGTAAATGGTACCTCAGGAAAAGAGCCTCATTAAGAAGAGTATTTAACTACCATGATCAAATTCCTGGATAATTGGTCTTCATAGAGCACTGTACCCAACAACAGCAGAATGCATATTATTTTTCAAGTCCATTCAAATGGTTACCCAGATAGACCAGATTCTGGGTCAGAAAGCAAGTCCCAGTAAGGTTAAAGTCATATCTCAAGCATGCTCTCAAGTGTAAGGGAATTAGAGGTTAGTAACAGGAAGACCTTTGGAGAATCTTCAAATACTTGAAAACTAAGTAACTCATGAGTTAAAGAACACAGAAGGAAATTAGAAAGTATTTTAAGCTTAACATGTCAAAAATGTCAATTTTCCTAGGAAGGAAACCCTAATTTGGAGAACATTGTAGCAGTCAACCCTGGCATTAAGAGTAGAGGGAAGTTCTCAAACCAAAGCTTCGGGTTCCTCTTAAGAAACTATAAAAAGAAGAGAAAATTAAATTCAAACTAAAAAAGGAAATGATAAAGATAGAGCAGAAATCATTGAAATGGTTTACAGAAAGACATGAGAAAATAAAACCAAAAGTTGCTTCTTCAGGAAGATTGATAAAATTAATAAACCTCTACTCAAACAAGTGAGGAAAAAGAAATGAATTACCAATGTCAAGAGTGAGAAAGGGACATCTGTATAGAGTCTAAGAACATTAAAGTGGTAAAGGAACGTTTAGAAAACTGGTGCGTGTATACATCCTACAACTTCATCAGATTCCTGGAAAGACACAGACCGCCAGAGCTGACCAGAGCTGTCCTGAGTAGAAGAAACTGGAAGAAATGATACACAGGCTTGCAAATGCAGAACAAGGAATGGGGACAGGAAGCAGACCAGTGGCTACTGGGAACCGGGCAGGACAGAGGCAAGAGGACAGGCCCGGGACGCCTGGGAGCACATGTGCCATTCCCTGGGTTGTGCGTGGCTGTTGATTCACGTGCTGTGTACCCCAGACTTGGGCTGTGTGAGCTGACTCCTAAAATATGCACAAATGCTCTGTGTTCATGATGATTTTGAGAAGCTCCACGTTAACCTCTTCTCTGACAGTTATAGTTGCGACTTTTTGTCTTTGATGTTCAGTACTTAACCTCTGTGTGTCTTTGGATAATTTTAATTTGGATAGTTTGTCTGGTAACTGGTGAAGTGTAGAGTTGGATTTTAGTTTTTAAAACTTTATAAAACTCTCTGGTTTTGTATTTTTCCAATGTGCATAAGTGTTTGGAAGTGCGTTTCCTTTCATTGTAGTTGTTCTGAACGCCTCGGGAGCAGCAGTTGGGCAGATCACCATTACAGCCTTTCCTCAGTTTTCTGTTGTCTTCTTTTTCTTCACTTTTATTTGTAGCCTAGGAGATTTTTCTTATACCTTTGCTTTATAATAAATACTCAGTTTTACACATTGCCAATTTTGCTTTTTAATACTTCTGATTTTAAAACATTTCTGTCTCATCTAGTTCTGTTTTTACTTAGATTATCATCTGCCCTTGTTCTTGACAGTTACCTCTGTGTGTCTGTGTGGAACACACCGTGCTGAATGTGCACTGTTCCAGGCTCTCACTCAGCTTGCAAACCAAACTTAGAGACAGATTGGGTCCCTACTGTAGAAGAGGAAGCTGAGGCTGAAAGGAGTTATCTAGGCTGTACCACAAATCACCCTAAAGCCTTAAGCCTGTTGATTTTACTCAGAAATCTGCAATCTAAGCATGGGGCCAAAGGGTCCCAAGCTTGGCATCGGGTGGGGTGACTGAAATCTCATGGGGACTCAGTCCTGCCCTGGCAGGTGATGGCTGCTGGTGTTGGCTGGGACGCGCTGAGGGACCTGTAGGTCGCACCTGCACACATTCTGGGCTTTGTCACAACATGTGCTCAGTGCTCAAGAAGAGTCCCTGAAGGCAGCAAGCCAGGAAGAAGTGGGATGGACCATCCTTCATGATCTGCGGAGCCTTAAGTGTCACTTGGCATCATCTGTATGGCACTGTAGCTGTTGAAGCAGCTGAAGAGTCCCTCGCTATCGAGGAGAAGAGCAGGTGGGTTCATGTCTCGATGAGATAGATGTTCAAGGCTCTGGCAAAACGTGGAAACCCAGATATGCTGCTGCTTCTACTTTTGAAAGTTATGGTCTTTTTACAGGTAAGCAATTTCCCTGCACTCATTTGATAGTGGAGGTAGAAGATCTTAATCATAGATACCAGGTCTCAAACATTATTGGATATAAAAGCAGTACCCCGCCTGCCAGGCAGCACAAGGACCTGAGTTCAATCCCCAGTACCCCCCCAAAAGCCATGCCACTTAAAATTTTCTTAAAATTTTACAATTTTTCTCGTTCATTCTCTGTGGTCTTTTATGTTACAAAGATCTTGTGTTACAGTCTCTTCCTTTATGTTACAAAATATTTTCATGAGATCCATTCTGATTACTCTCATAGTGTTTTATTCAGATTAAAAAAAAAAAGAAATAGCATGAGCTTATTCTTGTTAGATTTCTCTTTTCCAGCTTGGATGTTGCTAAGATTCTTTTTAAAAATTTAAGTGAAGAAGTGAATTTTTGTTCTTAAACATCTTATCGCAGGGATAAGTAGTCCTGTGTGTCCCAATTCCTTATCAAGACATAGCTTTGTGCTGAGAAAGGGGAATCATTTTATAGTTTTTATTAATTTTGTTCCTTAGTGATATAGTGTTTTGTTTTTAAGGTTCTTATGTTTTACAGCAGTTTTGTAACTCTTATTTTGGATCTTGAGGAAACCATGGTGTTTTTCTTTGTTTGTTGTTCCAGAAGTTATGCTCACTGATGCAATAATTTGGAGATCTTCCACTCATACCAAGAACTTCAGCAGTATCTTGTCAACAAGATAAAAGGGACGAGGATAGTAAGTCATTCAAAACATGCTTTTGTCACAGATGATTTAAGCTTGAAGTCAAGGAAGTTCTAGAATGCAGCAGTGGGCCTTGCACCATCCTGGTGGAATTAGGCGTGAATGGATTTGTGGGCTCTAAATTCTTTCTGATTTCTTTGACGTTTTACAGATCTTGACTAGAATGTAAGTTGGAATATATATTTATATGTATGAATACACACAGGGATATACCTATGGATATATAAGCAATAGTCTGTCTGTGGTTGGGTAAATTTGACACTGCTTTACTTTTGGTGTCTGCATTTATCCATTTCCAAATGTGCCATATAAATATTGTTATTTCTTCTATACAATTTCTTCAAAAATATAGTATATAAATATTTAGGTTTCAGGATTGCTAAAACACACCCAGCTCCTGGCACATTGCTCTCTGTCACCACAAGTTTCTCAACAAGGAACTTGATTGGTGGAACAAACCATGGACACAGGAAAGGATAATAGCTTTCACAGGAATATTGTGTAGCACCTGTTATCTCTAATGCAAATAATGAGACCCAGATAAATGGGAGAGAGAGTTACGTACAAGGCCAAGGGCATGACTGGAGTGACGCCACGCTTCGCCCAGCATCTAATACTAACACCCCGTGTCCGTAATGTCCTCTGCATCGGCTGTCCTTAGAAGATAAAGCTGTGACCAGTCAGCACACAGAAGTAATTTGACCTTGTGTGTTGAAGAGTCCAGACTTTGGATTTTCTTCATCAGGGCCTCCACATTTGAGACACTAGGAATTCTGCGTTTTTCTTCCTAAAATACAGGCCTGCCGGACATGTCCAGGAGCACACAGCACACCTAACTCACGGTGCTCGGGTATGGAGGATCTGCAGTGTTCTCCCTTTGTTAGCATCATTAGCTCCTGGAGGCCTGGGCAGAGCCTCGCTGAGACCCTCGGCAAAAGGCCCAGGGTCACGGTTAGGGTCGTATTGCTCTCCCTTTTCCATGGCATTCTCCTGCTTTTGCCCATCACACGGGAGGCTTTTCTCTGCTTATGTGATCTGTTCACTGCCTCCCCTCACATTTTCAGTTAGCCTTTCCAAGGCAAAGAATACCAAGTTTGCTGGAAAAAGTTTCAGAGCTCATGGACCAGGGTGCAAAGATAAGTGGAGCAGTGCTGGCATCAGTTCCAACACCTCCCGCAGCCCTGCAGCAGGCTGAGGCTGCTGGGCACTGAGGAGGCTCCGACTCCCAGGTACCTCTCTGGCCTCCGCTACATGGTTGATTCCTGTTTTTGTTTCTCATGAAGACACTTTCTGAGCCTGTTCCACGGGTGAGGGATGTGTGGCTGAGCACCCTTCCTTGTGAAAATGAAGGCCTTTGTGCCAAAGCTGTGTGTCGTGACAGTCATCAGATCAGGGCACTTTTACTTTCCTTTTTTCCTCTTGGTTAGAATATCACAATGGAGTTCGTTATTCTCCCTGAGGTTTCTCTGTGTCATTATTTTGAGGATGAAGTCAACAAAGCAATTTCACAAATCTTAATTCTGCTATTTTAAAAAATAATAAGAAAATGCTACAAAAATTGGGTTCTCTGTTTGTTCATTTGTTAATAGTGTCAGATTTTACCCAGACATTGTTGCAGAGAACATTTTGACACCTTTGAGATTTAAAATAAATTTCTGAGTAAGAAAATATTCATTTCTGAATCCTCTCCTCGAAAGGTATCATGGAAGATACACTCCAGAGAGGACAGTGCCCGTGGAATTATGAGCTCTCTTTCCAGTTTGTGATGGGCATGTTATCTTTTTTGCTCAAGAAGTGTGCAAAGACGTTATAACGGGACAATATCACTGCTGCAGCCTGCGTGGCAATGCTTTGTGTTAAGTTACATTCAGCCTGCAGCATTCTCTGCCATCACAACCCTGACAGGTTCAAAATCAAATCATTTTGTAAAAAGATCTTCGCCTCTCCACCCTGATGTCACTGCCTGTTCTTTTCTAACCACCTTTCTACTAAACAGCACCTGGTGGGGCCAGGGATTGAGCTCAGTGGTTCTGCTGCCTGCCTCAAGCACAAGGGCCTGAGTTCAATCCCTGGAAATGCGTTCATCTAATTTTCTCCACACTTGTCAAAATGGATGAAAAAAATATAATTTGTACTTGTGTATCTCTGCCTACCTTTGTGTGTGTGTGTGTGTGTGTGTGTGTGTGTGTGTGTGTGTGTACAAAGTTTTGAGATGCTTCTACTCAAAACCCTGAAACATCTGGTGGCACCAAAACCTGTGTTCGCAGGCATCACAGGCTTGTGACCCACAGGCTCTGGCCCAGCCCCTTGCTGTCCCATCTTCGGCTCCCCTCGCCCCCTGATGTGCTAGGCTCACCCAAGCCCACCAAGCTCATTCCACCTCCACCAAGGTCTCTTCCTCTCCAGGGACTTGCCCCTTGTGTCACTGTGTTCTCTGCCCTGGGCCAAGCCTGAAGATGGCCCTGCGCCTCCTCTCTGCTCCCTTTCTCCTCCACTGGTTTGTCTGACTCATACTGTAGTCCCTGGTGGCTCAGCCCCAGGAGGCCATTACACTGCATCCTTTCCTCTTCCCTTCCTGCGCATGCCAGGATCACTAAACAATCGCGCTGGTTTCACCTAGGCCACCAAGCACGACTTGCCCTGTCTTCTCTTCCTGTTTGCCTCGCTAGGAATAAAGAGCGTATGGAGCTCCAGGCGGCCCTCAGCTCCTCACAAGCTATGGTTCCGCCTGGTCCCAGATTTCACGAACAGCCTTGGTTTCTTCGTTTCTTCTTCATCTCACACTGCTCTCCTGGCTTCGGACCACACTCTGTGCAGGTCATGGCAGTTCTCCAATGTCATCTCTTTTAGAAAGACCTTCCCATTCAATCTGAAGTCCTGCTCCCAAATCCTCTCCAGTCCATGACTGTGGTATTTCTCTGGAGCACTGATTTTATTTGTTGGCTTTCTTGTTCACTGTCAGCCTCGCCCAGTCAGATCTAACCACTGTGAGAGTAGAGACCTAATCTGCAGTGTTCATCACCTGGCTTGCAGTGCGGTGACCAGCAGGCACCTAGGAAACACTAGAAATGTCCATTCTGTGTACATGTTAGAAAGCCACAGGTGTGAGTTAGTAAGTCAGCTAACAAAGTTGCACAGGGAAGGGCATATATAGTCATTAGAGACCCATGGGCTGAAGCCCAACTATATCAGGAAGATTTAAGTAATAACCTAAAGGTTAAACTAAGGATAACCCAACAACAATAGTAAAAATGAGAAAACGCTTAAGCAAGATACGGGGACAGACTTCCAGTTCACCAATGGCAAATAGTGGGGCAAATGAGGATGAAAAGTCTGACAGTGAACCATCAGGACACCCTGAGCTCAAAGCACAGAAAGTAACAAAACAGATCAATCAGGCTCTAGAGAAATTCAAAACAGAAGTAATTTCCCAGATAATCATAGAGGTGACGAGCAAAACAAATGAAAGTTATAATTCGTGATTCTAGAACAGAAACTGAGAGGAAAATAGATGAGCTCAGGACCTTGATAGAAGCCATGAATGCCCAGCATAAGAAAGAATTGGAAACAATAAATGCCCAATATAAGAAAGAAATGGAATCCATAGGGCAGTTTTGAACAGATATCCAGGATATTAAAAACTCCATTGAGAGTGTTCATAACAGAATAAAAGAGACCAAAGATAGAATCTCAGATGTAGAAGATAAAATTGCAGTCAGTGACTGTGAAAAGAGAGGTCTCTTAAAAATAGTAGGGGATCATGAGAAATTGCTCCAACAACGCTTAGACGATGCAAAGAAGAATAAGACTGATAGGAATCTAAGAAGTAACAGGAGAAAATGCAAATGACTTAAAAAAGCTGTTCACAGAATTAATCATAGAAAACTTCCCAAACAGGGGAAGAATTTGACATACAGAAAAGTGAGGCATATAGGACTCCAACTAGTCGTGATAAAAAAAAAATCTACACCTAGACATATAATAATCAAGATCCCAGAAACTCAATAGAAGATCAAAATACTACAAGCAGTAAGAGACAAGAAACAAATTACATGCAAAGGAAAGCCTATCAGAATCACAGCAGACTTTTCAACACAAACCCTCAGGTCAAGGAGAGTCTGTAGTCCTAAAAGAAAACAATCTTCAACTAGACTGATGTATCCTGCAAAACTTTCTTGCAAAATGGATGGGGAAATAAGATACTTCCATGACAAAGAACACCTGAGAAACTACATGAATACCAAACCAGCACCACAAGCAATTCTAAACAATATCCTAGAAAAAGACAATGAAGGTAACAACACCATGAGGCCCAACAGAGCGAATCAAATAGGCAAGGTAAGAAACCAAAACAAGAAGGTGAAAAAAAACGTGACAGTAATAAGTTAGTACATATCAGTTATAACCATTAATATCAATGGCCTCAACTCACCAATCAAGAGAAATAGACTCGCAGAATTGATTAAGAAGCAAAATCCAATAATATGTTATATACAAGACACACCTAGTGCAAAAAGAAGCCCATAGACTGAAAGTGAAAGAACAGCAAACTTCTTCATGCAACAGGAGCCCAGAAAAAAGCAGGGGTAGCAATCTTATTAACAGATAAAGTAAATTTCAAACCTAAACTGATCAAAGAAGGCCACTACATCCTTGTGAAGGGAACAATTCAAGAGGAAGAGATAACAAATAATTCATTTCAATCTACTGAGTATGTTAGAAAGCACATATGCTCCTTTTCTCTTTTCTTTTTTTCTTTTTCTTTCTCTGGTGCTGGGGATTAAACTCAGCACATTGTTCTGTCTAGGCAGGTGAAGCACTACTGAGCTAAATCTCAAGCTTTATGTTTCATATTTTAAAAATCTATCAACACATTAATCTTTGTCTTTATATGTTGGTCTACGAAATTGATGTTATTTTGGATCTCATTTTCTTTGCTTTTTATTTGAGAATTTATGAAATCTCTATATATGAGTAGTATGAAAAGTATTAAGGCCCATCTGTCATTCTTCTCTCTCATCTCTGCCTTCTGCAAACTTCCTTTTCTGTCACTACAACTTGTTTGGTTGGAAATTTGTTAAGACACATTTTGTTATGTTATCAATATATCTTTGTACCTATTTTCTACTGACAATGAATATTAATTTTTAAGTGAATTTTATCATAACTATACTTAAATTAATGGATAATAAATCATTAATATCATTCATTATCTGGTACATATTACAAATTCTCCAACTGCCTCAAAGTGATATTTGTTTTTCTCAAATTACACAAATCACAAACATTCCACACATCACTGCACTGTTTTATTATACCAAAGTATATATTATATTGTAGAAAATATGCATTGTGTATATGTGGGGGGTATGTTTTTACACATACGTGTGCACTGTTAAATAAGCATGGTCATGAATGTGGTAGCATTTTGCACATTTGGCATATCGATAGTTTCTCTGCCAACCTTATGATTTCTCTAAATTAGATACTTGTTTTAATTCATAGTCATTTGTTTGGGAAGAATATTACATATGTATTGGTGTTAAATTCTATCATTATGCTCATAAAAATACAATAAAAATAAGTATGGGATATAATAAAAAAAATAGACACCATCATAGGCCAGGCATGGTGGTGCACTCCTGTAATCTCAGCACTCGGGAGGCTGAGGCAGGAGGATCGTTGTGAGTTTGAGATCAGCCTGGGCTACATAGTGAGTTCCAGGTCAGTCTCAACTACATAGTGAGACCCTGTCTCAAAAAAAAAAAAAAAAAAAAAAAAAAAAAAAAAAAAAAGACACTGTCATAAATCTTCAAGATACCCCAACCTCTTTGAACACACTCATCCCCTCCTTTTTGCCACTTTCTGAGGCAGCTCCCAGGTCCTTTTTCTGGAGTGTGTTACTGAGTATAGTTAAAAATAGCACAGAAAATTGCTGTTGCTGAGGACCACCCTAGGGAAGGAGCGCGTCCTCATCTGCCTTCTGCACTGGATCCGGCACCATGATTTCTGGCTCCTCCCATAGTGAAAATGACCACAAAAGGGAAGCATTTTGAATTGACTCAAGGCATCAAGGCAGCTGGGACAGTGCAACTAAAGAGACTCAGGAAAGAGGGCTCTAGAGCTGCTGCGGAAAGCACAAGGACCGTGGGACAAGTGTGTCTGAGGTGAGGGGAGGGTTTTGAGGAGATTGAAGGCAATGTGTCTTTTACTGTAATAAGTTTATTTTTACTCAGATATTCAGTATTTGGGGAAGAGGTCAGATAAAATATACATATAGGCCATTACAATTATAGTCATATATGGAATATTAACCATAAGGCTCAGAGCAGTCCTTATGGTAAAACGTGGAGGCGTAATGTTGAACTGTGTCTCTGCAGCGGTTTGTACAGAGATGCTTACACAGTATGGCCCAGGTTACTCTGCTACGGCTTGATATTAAAATAGAGGTGTAAGGGAGGTGCTTGGTGTGCATGTCAGTTGCTTCCCAGAACCCTGCCTTGGGCATCTTGGCATTGCACCTGAGGTTCCAGGCTTGCTGTGTGTGGTTCATTCTGCAGGAGACTTGCCACAGGGCAGGCAAGGCCATCTTTAGTCCCTTGATGCACCCAGATGGGTGTGGGTTTGTTAGAGGAAGGAAGTTCAACCTACATTTGTTTTTTCCTTTTTTTAGACAGGGTCTCACTATGTAGTTGAGACTGACCTGGAACTCACTATGTAGCCCAGGCTGGTCTCGAACTCACAGTGATCCTCCTGCCTCAGCCTCCCGAGTGCTGGGATTACAGGGGTGCGCCACCACGCCCCACTCAACCTACAATTTTAAATGTGAAGACTGAAGCACAGGGGACAAGCTCCACCAATGAATGAGGTGAGAACTTGCGAATAGTACTTCCACTTCTAGTCCGGGGAGAATTTGGGAACACTTTTTATGGTGCCTGGGGTCCTGGTGAAACCCAATCCTGGCTGTCCACAGTTGCAATGTCAATAAACCAACTACACTGATGGTCATTTTACGTTGCTCTTTCTGTTCTTCCTAGTGGCTCACTCATCCTGCCTGGAATCAGATCCGACACAAAGGCCTCCACACCGGTTTTGCCTTAGGCACTGAAGGCAGTTGGCGTTGAGAGCAGCTCTCTAGAGCAGGACAGTTTCTGGGACACCCACTCCCCAGCCTTCAAGCAACCAGTGCCCATTGCTGGTGGAAGTGGGTGGTTCCTGCTGGCCACCTGCGGCCCCGGAAGTGTCCTCAGAGAAGACTCACCTGCAGAGATGAGCATGGGGCGCGGGGAAAGGATTCTCCCAGACACCTGCTTTGGCGCCCAGTGGTCTGGGAAGAAGGGTGGTTTAAAGGATGGTGGTGGTGGCTGTAGAAGTCTTCAAGAAAGGAAACAGCAAGCTCGGTGCAGCCAGCTGAGGTGGGGCAGAGAGAAGCAGGAAGGTGCCCAGAGATAGTGAGTGTCTGCTCCGCGAAGGCACAGGGCGGCTCCAGGCCTGCGCTCTGGGGCAGGAGGGAGATGGAAAGTCCCCGAGGCCCGGGTCCAGAGGCGGAGGGAGCACCAGGAGCAAGGCTGGTGCACACCAGGAGGGACGAGCCCCCAAAGCTGGAGCCTCCAGCTTCTTCTGAGCTCGTGGAGTCAGCAGGAGCAGCCTCCTCCCTGGAGCCCCCCGGAGACGTGACCTGAGAGAGATGCCGGGAGATGGCCTGTCCCCCCGGACACCCTTCACCTCAGATCTCCCTGCAGCCCGGAAGGGGTCCTGGTGGGACAGCTCTGGACTCTGCGTCGCCCAGGTCAAGCCTAGCCTTACCTCTGCTGGGCATGAGACCGAGAATAAGAAACTTACCAGCTGTGGCCACACAGCGACCTCAAGTCAGGTGGGACACAAGGAACGCGAGGTGGAAGACACTTAGCACAGTGCCTGGGACACAGTGAATGTGCAGAGCTTAGATTTAAGCTAAATTTTTATCAGTGCATGTTTGCAGTCCTTAGTAATCACATTTATCACGGGGAGCTGTTACGGAGACGTGGCCCGTCTCAGTTTCTTTCCGTCCCCTGGAATCCTCTCTTCCTGCCCTGCTCCTTTCAGCTCTCCCTCCCCTTTCTCTCTGCGAAAGCTCTATTTCTGTTTTCCCTCCAGTTCTCTTTTCCACCCCGCTCTTCTTCCCCCTCCCTCCATCTCTCCTGTCTCTCATTCCCTGTCCCCTTTGAAAAGAGTTCTCTCTACTTCCTATCATCTATCTTTCTTTTGCTCTTTATACGTTGGGTTTCTCGTATAAGAGAAGCCGTGCGATACTTAAGCCTGTGTCGGATTTACTTCATTTCGCCTTATGGCCGCACGGTGCCCCATTGTCCTGCGAAGTGTGTCTGCTTCGTCCTTCCTTCTGGCAGAGCGGTGCTCCAGGCTGTGTAAATGCCACGCTTTCTTCATGCACGCATCGGTCGACGGACACACGGGCCGCTTCCAAGATGAGCTCTGATGAGTCGGGCTGCTAAACATGTGGTGTTACGATGTCTTCAACTCTTTCTGGAAAACACCTAGAAGGGGAATAGCTCAAAACCTATTATTGAAATAAAAAGCTAAATTCCTTTAGCCAGGTTAGACATGGATTAGTGAGGCAGTTATATTTATACATATTTAAACAGATTTTTAAACCACAGAGGATTTTAATATCAGACATATGTATTTAATATCTGTATTCTAAGCAGAACCTCACAAAAATATTTTAGATCCACTGTAAGAACTTTTTTATAAGTTTTATAACTTTTGTATGTTAAAATGGCCGGAGACTGGCAGTTTCATGTTTTTAACCTAATGCCCAGAAAGCAGCAGGTCTGGGGAAGGGATGAGCCTCCTCCTAGGGCTTGAGTGGGGTGTGGCCGGTTAGGACCCAGGCGGGAGGGCTGACAGCAAGGTGACCCTGCCAAGGGGGGCCACCCTCTCCTGGTTTCCTCACTGGCTCCCACGGGACGAGTGGGGACAGCGAGCCAGCAAGGTCCTGGTTGGGTCTCCGTTGCAGCAGAACTGTCCATTTGGGTCCTCAGGGTGCTTCCTTGACCCCAGAATGGAACAAGATGCCCTTGTTGTGCAGCTGCCTCCGAGCCCCAAATCCCCGCCTGCTGAACGGTAAAGCCAGGGCTCTGTCTCGGAGGAGAGGAGACATCTGCTGGGGTCTCTTGCAGGAGTTTCATTATTCTGTGTTATTCCTGTGGGTTTAATGGCACTAAAATTCAGGCAGTTTGCTGTTATTTTCTTTCATTTTGCTTTTGCAGCTTGTCAAGTACATAGCTAAACATATATTTTTCTCAAGTAGAAACCTCGCAATGTCTGAGTCACACAGCTGACCACTTATGTATTCCTTTTCTCTTATGTTTTCCTTTCCCCGCAGTTTCACCAGGTAAATATACGAAGGTGGGCTTTGGTCTAACCAGCTTCCTTCCGTTTAGCTCATGTGGTTCCAGGAAATGTCACAGACACTCTGGATCCATTCCCATGGCAACAGGCAACTCCGCCACCCAGGACCCTGGCAGCTTCTCTCCTGAAGACCGGCTGCACCATGTTTGAAATTCGAAACCTTCTTCTTCCCTAATATTTGTTTTGGGTGCATTGTGATGCACTGACTACAGAATGACATTTGTCACATAGCTCGAGATGGGAAGGCAATCACTGCCTCTTCATCAGGGAAATGAAACGTGGCTCCTGCTAAGGGCTCTGCAGAGCTGCATTACGGTAAGGTTTTGTCTGGCCAGGCGCAGGAAAGGCGGAAACCATAGGGAGAGACAGAAGAAAACAAATTAGGTGTTGCTATCTGCAAGTAAACACTGTACACACACCTGCACACCCCCCACAACACCTCAACGCAGGAGGCCTGGAGCGTAGAGTCAGGGAGGCGAGAGGAAGAAGAGGAGAAAGCAGTCGTCAAGGAAGCGCCAGGCAGGGTGGAGGGGGCGCTGAGGGGTGGACTGAGGAGTCACCTCCCTACCAGGGCAGTGCAGGTGAAAGCTCTGCTTCGGTCCAGAGAAGACTGCTCGGGGTTACAGAACAGCAGCAGGAGGGTTCCTGAGCTCTCTAGAGGACACAAACAGCAACCACAGAAAGGAACTACTTTCCCCGCAAATAGACCACATATAGGAGTGGTAAATATTTAGTAATCTCATTAAAGATTTCAGATTTTGTAACAGAAATCGTTTCACCACACAACAATGTGTGTTCATTGTATCTATTAGAAGGGATATAGAATGCATATATTTCTAAATAACAGATTTATGTAGTCGTGTCTTATACACCAAGGGAACCATATAACATACTCTGTTGAACTCATTTCTTCTGCTCACTGCATTCCAGACATCTGCGGCAGGCAAGCACCACGTGGTACAGCCACAGCCCCCTCTCTCCGCGATGCACAGCCTGATTTCACTGCAGTCGCGCTCCGTGCACGGGATCGGGGTCACCGTGCTAGCAAGGGCAGCCCCTGCATTTCCTGTCACGGAGGTAGGAATGGGTTCGCAACGCCAGTGAGATGTGAAGTGTGGTACACAGAGGCTCACATGCTGGGCTGGCCTTGCAGAACGGCCTTGGGGGGACGGAAGCCAGCACAGATTAATACGGCATATTTTCACGTTACTTGGTAGATTTAACCATTCCTTTTAATTGTTGTATTTGTGTAGGCCACTCATTATCTGTCCATCTATCCATCTGTCCATCTGTCCATCTGTCCATTCATTTGTTACAAGCTTCCACCCACTTAGCAAAACTAGGGATAGAACCATGAGTGAAACAGGGCTGGTGTGACTGCCAGAGAGGTTAGTTACATGTACCATGCACCAGAAAATTACATGAAGTGAATCAAATGAACTGTAACATTTGTGTGTTTTTGGTCCTGGTTCAATCTCGCACCCTTGTTTTAGCTCTTTTATTAGTTACCATATTTTAGACATATTTTTGCCTCTATGCCCAGTGAGAGGGGTGCTTAAAGTCTGAATAATCATCAGGGCATTTTCTCTGGACTGAGCTTGCACAGGTGAGGAGCAGGTAGTTAGTCTGGGGCCACCAGAGACATATGGTGTGGAGGCTTCACTATGGCAGAGGTTCATTATTGCACCCAGACACACGGGTGCACCCATACACAGACACACACGTGCGCCCACGCACACTCTAGAGAGGTCCAGAGTTACCTCTAGATATGCTCTGCTTCTCTTCCGGATACAGCATTTTAAAATTGTCATTTAATAGACCATGGAAGGATACACGTGCAATACAGAATTCAGAATTCCACCCTAAGGGAACAGCAAGCAAAGGTAGGATAAAGCTTGAAAGAGACCTTACAGATACCTTTACCTGGATGGCAATGTACAAGTTAGCTGAATACTGTACTTGGGGCTCAGGTTTGCTCCCTGATGTGAGGGAGAGTGAACCAGGAGGCTCAGTGTGCTCGCCTGTGTCCTGAGTAGATGCCTGCTGCAAGCTGCTGCAGACAGAGCCCTGGTTTATAAGTGGGCACTGAGGGGCTTCCCCAGGTCACCATGGCGTTAAAGCCTCTCCATTGTAAGGATAACGGCATCATGAGATGCACTGAAGGACTGAGGCTTGGATTCTGACACATTATTGTTAAGTTTGGGAGTAGGTTTTATAACCAGCAGGATTGTGTGCACCTGTGTGCATGTGTGTGTGCCTTCATGTTTAAACAGTTGGTGATCTCTACACCAAGGAAATTTAGCACACAGCTTAAGAACCAGCAACACAGATTCTACAGTGTTAAGAGTTTGAATATTTACAAAGACGCTACTGGCTGAGCATCCAAAAATACAAAATCTGAAAACTCTGAAGTCTAAAGTGTTTTGAGCACCTCTAACCCTCAGAAATGTTTGGATTTTGAAATATTTTGAATTGAGGTTTTCAGATTGAGATGCTCAGACTGCACAGGAACCTCACTTAGCCTATGGTTGAAAAGCGGGATGTTAGAATCACTGTTTTACTTTTTAAAGGATATGATTGCATATGTTCATAAAAAGCACCTGAAAATCTAAATATACCAGGGTCACTCCATCACACATCTGCCTCATTGGCTTTGCAAAGTTAGCTGATTTTGTCAGCTGTGTTTGTGGAGCTTCCCCAGCATTAACTGTGAGATGCTTGGGAAAATCAGGTGTGTTGCCTTTACAAATGCCATTAAAATTGGAAGCGTGCTGAATTAAGTAATTTTCATAAGTTAATTTATCATTGATGAAATGTGAAACTTTAATATTGTTTAAAGAAAAGACTGAAAAATCAAATTTAACATTTTGACACATTAAATATCATGAACTGAGCAGCACTCAGAACAGAGTTGACTCAGGGAGCTCCACTGTGCAGAAGGGGCAACGAGATGAACAGACAGGAAACCGAGCACAGAAGGCACTCACCCGGCTGGGCATTTGCCCAAATGGCAGCGTGTGATGTCTGGCTGCCAGTGACTGCTGGAGCTTGGATGCCTGTGATTGGCTGGAGCTGGGATATTTGTGATTGGCCAAGTTGGGATCCTGTGATTGGTTGAGGTTTAGCTGCTTGTATTCCTGGTAAGGTTAGATTGTGGTTCTTTTTGCATTTGCATGAGGTCAAAGTAATGAGGTAATTTAAGGTCTGTGACCTTCTACTTATTTAACAATATAAGGTTACTGTGTTTGGATTAATAAAAAATAAGTGTCTAGTGATCCATAACATCTTTTTATTTGTTTGCTAGTGCCATATCCTTTTCGGTGAAATATCAGCTTGTATCTTTTGCTTATGCTTAAACTGAAATTTATTTATTTTTTGTTTTGTTTTGTTTTGTTTTTTTGAGACAGGGTCTCACTATGTAGTTGAGACTGACCTGGAACTCACTATGTAGCCCAGGCTGGTCTTGACCTCACAGCGATCCTCCTGCCTCAGCCTCCCTAGTGCCGAGATTACAGGCGTGCGCCACCATGCCTGGTTTAAATTTATTTATTTTTTTAAGGCAGGCGCAGGAACCACTGAATTAAATCCTCAGCTTTGAAGTTTATTTATTTTTAATGTTGAGTCTTGATCAGAACATATTTTGAAATTTTTATTTTGGCTATCTGAATTTCTGTGAGATAGTTCTCATTCTCTGAATTCCAAAAATAAGTTTTAAAAGATTCTCATCTGGTTCTTCAGGGATATAATAAATTTTTCTTATCATTCTGAGATTATCACAAAAAATTTAAGGAGTTTTCTTCTGACATCTGCATTGGTTCTTTCTTTCTTTTTCCTTCTTCCCTCCCCACCTCCCTTTCTGATTTTTTTGTATGTTTCTGACTACTTTTTCAGTTCACAATTGGTTTTCCTAAAGTGTCCAGTGAATACTGATTCAGTCCTGTCTCTAAATTTGTGGGGCTCAGCACAGACGCAAACGGTGACCCATGAGCTGTATCTCCTCATGCTTGGAGATTATAATTCAAGCTAACAAGAGGTGCATCCTTCTGCTGTGACCAGTGAACGTCCAAAACAGTGTCAATAGCAATGGTAATAGTGATAAACTTACATAAAGCTACTTTTAATGAATGGAAGCCATCAGAACATCAAAGACTACTGAGTTTAAATAACATAGCTCATTTCTAGGTGTTTTACAGATATGTGAACCAGTAATAAAATGTATTAGTTATGTTCTCTGTAAGTTACTTTTCTTGCCGGCAGATTCATTAAAGTTGTCATAAGAAAGCTTTTTATAAAATTTTGTTTTTACTGACCAAAATGATCTATAGAATAAAAAGAGCTATAACTATTTATAATGTATGCAATCTGAATATATTTTCATCAGAAAATTAATTAATCATAAGAAAACAGTTAAACTTTTCTTATACAGTGCAAACAATTTTTTGTCAAGACATTTAGATGCGGGCTCCTGTTTACAAATCATACAGCAGCTCTGTGCTAAGTCCCGACACCACCTTCTCCGTCCCTGTGCTCGGGAGACGTGGGGAGGACCCTCACCTCAGCCTTGTCCTGGGAGTGGCGTTGGGCATCCTTTACCTGGGTGCCCCTCTCTGCCTTTTCTCCCCGCGGAGGACGCCCGGTCCGAGCTGCGGAGTACGGCCCTCTGGGTGTCCGGGCTCCTGTGCTTGCCCTCTCCGTACCCCCTGCTGCTCCTTGGGTTTCTTAGCGCAATCTCCGGAGCCACAAGACTCCCCACACAGCCTGTCCTCCCCGCTCGGGTTCGGGGCGAGGGACTTCTGAGGCCCTGGCAGCGGGGACCCCAGCCGGCCGCCTCGCGGGGTCCCCTCTGCTAGGCTGTGTTGATTCAGCACCACTTCTGCTGCAGAGTAGCTCCCCTTTCCTTTATTCTTCGGGTCGGGCCCTTCTCAGACATTTTAATTCTGACATGCAGTGGGATTTTGGAAAGAAGGGAGATAAATAGACCACGTTTACACAAACGGCATTATTGCCTTTTGGAGTTGTTTGTTCCCTGTGAGAGTAGCCTGTGTTAGCTAAGCCATGGCTGCGTGCAGTCAGCTGCAGCACATACTGAGCAGCATCGGAGAAGGGACCGGAAAGCATCAGGGCTCCCGGCTGGAAGCAGAATTTGCCCTGGTGCTCAGGGAAAGTGCGTAGAGACAAGGGCCGGGATAAGGCAATCAGCACAGGGAGAGGCCCCAGAGCCTGGCCAATGAGGGGGTCGGTCCTGCCTGGGGAGCCGCGAGGCTCAGGCGCCGGGGTCACTGGGCCTGGCCAGAGGTGACAGCTCGAGGGCGGGACAC
This sequence comes from Fukomys damarensis, assembly GCF_012274545.1. Classification (NCBI taxonomy): domain Eukaryota; kingdom Metazoa; phylum Chordata; class Mammalia; order Rodentia; family Bathyergidae; genus Fukomys; species Fukomys damarensis. Next base: position 2,509,137 of record NW_022900938.1, on the reverse strand, counting down.
AGACATCGGCAGAGAAGGTGGCAGAGCATGGAGCAGAGAGGCGGGAGGAAGCCCTGCTTCTGTCCCCTCCAGACCTGTGGGGAATCAGGTGGCCACAGAACCAGAGTGACAGAGGTCGGGGAGAGGGAACACGGACCTGGGGGAGGGAGGGAGACGGGGCACAACCAACACAGGGGAGACTGAGGGCCTCGTAGGACCAACCAAAGCTACGGACTTCGGGAGGACCGGGAACCTGGTCAGCTTCGGAAGCTGCTGTCCTTCACTGGACTTTCGTGCTGTGGGAGGGATGTGAGTTCTGATGCCCTTGGTTTCCAAGTCTTCTTCAGGGTTTTATTGGTCACGAGTCGATCAGTCTACTCTCTCCCCTCGCCAGTCCCGAGGGTCAGGCCGTGTCGCATCTCACTTGGGGTCCTCTCAGAGAGGGGCCCTTGGCCAGGCAGGTAACCCAAGGAGGTCAGCTCCTCCAGCGGAACCGAGCACGAGCCCACGTGACACTGCCCGCAACACGGCAGCGTTTTCCCGGGGGCAGAGGCAGAGCCGACGGCTGAGGTCAGGAGGACACGGAGGTCACCACTGGGCACCTGGCACTGCCGGGGAGGTGTGCAGGCTCGGCACAGCACAACCCCAGATGCCACGGGCCTGCCACAGCATGACTCTTGCCCTGGAACCTCACAGCGGGGCATAGGGTGCTAAGGGAGCCCCACACCAGAGGCCAAGGGGGCCTTCCCATGTCTGCACCCCAGACGGCCGCAGGCAGCACAGGCCAGACAGCAGGTGCCAGACTGGCCTCGGGGAAGCCGTGCCAGAAACGGCTGGCTGGAGCTTTCTGTTGGTGAGACACCTGGTCTCGTAGCCTGGGCACCGTTGTCTACGAAGAAAAACAGAGCTACAGAGAGACTTTCCAATAGTTAATAATTTTTCGCATTACTTGAGGAGACCTCTTGTGCCTCGCCAGACTCTCACAGTGAGGAGAGGACTTGAAAATGCTGCAGAGTAGCCCAGCCCGGGTGACTTGGAGACTTCGCAAGACCCTGCCTCAAACATACAACACAAAATATTTAAAAAGGGGAGCTAGGGACGCAGCCCAGCGCAAAGGCTCAGTCTCCAGGGCTGGAAAGGAAGCAGAGACAGAAGCACAGCCTCAGCTGCAGAGACAACCCCTGTGTGTGTGAGGCCAGAGGCTTCTCAGCCGCTGGAGTCCGGGGTGGGGGTGCTGCCTGCACACAGCGGCGTGGATGTCGTAGATCTGGGTGGGGTTCTGGAACGTGCCATCACTGGAGAAAAGGTTTCCCTAGAACAGGATTTCTCCTCAGAGACTGGTAAACGCATCACGGCAAGGTCTGGAGTAGCAGAGGCGCTGATGTTTCATGCAGGCCTCAAAGGACGCTTTCCAGACAGCTGGCTCCGCATCTGTGGTTCCAGCGTCCACAGGCCTGAAGTATGTTAGAAAAATCACCTATGTGTTTTCCTTGAGCAGTGCCATGGAACAGCCATTAGCATTTGGTTGCATTAGGTATTGTAAGAGATAAATTCAAGCAGATGGGGGTGTTTGTAGGCTACGTGCGAACACCATGCAACTAATACAGAGTCCTGGCCACCCACAGGGTCCTGGACATCCCCCAACAGCCAAGGAACAGTGGGACAGTGGTTCTAAATTCAGCAAGATTTCTCACTTTTGTGTCAGTGGCTCTAAGATGGTAAAGCCTTAACTCTTTTGTAAAAGATTAGAGCAGAAATAACTTCAAGAGCTCACAGTTTGTTTCAAATTTAGAAGAAAAATCAAGGCGTCGTGTTTGTCCATATAAATAGATACTCTTGCAATAAGCTGAAAAGTGATTTCTGATGAGTTTGAAGCCAACTGCTGATTTCCTCTTCAGTGTTGTCTGAGAATCGTCTGCATCAGAGCTGAATGTCCTGATGTCTCCAGAAAGAGAGGAGAGGAAATGCCCCATTCACGTCTTCTACATGGCTTCCGGCCTTCAGAGTGTCCTCTTGGCTGTTGTTGAAAGCAGCCAGCACACGTGTGTTCTCCCTTCCTGATTTCATTCCTATCACCACACATGATGTGTTGTTCCCAGGCTCCAGACTGTGGAAGGTGGATGGGACACAGCAAAGGAGAGGAGGGCACAGCTGAGGCGGGGGCATCGCAAGTCCAAGTCCTGCCTGGGCAATTTAGGGAGACCTTGCTAAACAAATACATGCAGAAATAGGGCTGGGGAAATGGCTCACGACAGAGCAGCCATGGGCTTAGTCCCCCGGACTACACACGTGTGCACACACGAGTGTACATACATGTGTGTGGATACATGCACACACCCTATCTGGGCCAAGGGCATGGTACGCAGCCCACATGGCAGGAACTGTGGTGCTCGCTGCAGGGGCTGCTAAGATGCTTCCTCCAGGGCCCTGGCATTCCAGTCAGCTCTGCACAGGCTGAAGGAAAACTAGGCCAAGAAAGTGTATTCTATAAAGACTATGAAGTAAACCAAAAATAAACAGAACATGATTCCAGGCTTCCCTGGAGGTGCCTGCTGGTCTTGCAGCAAGTGTCTTTGTCTGAATAAAGTCCTCTTTGTGCCTGGTGCTGTGGGCAGGTTGTGTTTCTCACTGCCAGGTATATAGAGTTGGTCGCCATTCCATTGCATGTTTACTTAGAAGCACATTTTATCTTTTGACTATGTACTGGCCACTGACATCTTATTTTTAGCAAAAGAGAAAACAAGCCAGGATACTGCTCACCTGCTAGAGATACAGGTCCTGCCGAGTTGTGTCACAGCGGCCCTTCCAAGATGGACAGTGATGGCTGGTTTTGGGCAGAGCAGGGAACAGAACTCTTCTACTTCGTTTGGGCAGAGGCGGGTTTATTGCAGGGCACTTAGAGGCACAGAGTCCTTGGCAAGGTTAAAGGCTGGGCCTTCAAGAGCTTCTTCACCGGCCTAAGGCCAGCGGGAAGATACTGTGTGAGGAGGCTGGGGTCCCAGAGCCGAGTTCCCGGGCGATGGGATCAGAAGGACCTCGACAGGGCAGGGACAGTGGACAGAGCGGCTCCAGACCTGCAAAGGCTTCTGGGAAGCGCAGTTGTTGAGCTTTCTAGCGAGAGCTCAGCAAACGGGTCCGCCACATGTTGCGGGTCTGCTTCCCTAGCATCCGCGCCAGTGTCGCTCATTTTCTGCTCCCAGACGTGTCAGGGAAGGTTCACTGTGCAGGTGCTGTTTCCTGTGGCATGTATGCCCACTGTGCAGTAGAAGGTCCTGGGGTGCACACACACGTTTTTGAGTTAATATTAACTGACCAAAGCTTAGTACAAAACTAAATTTATATATATATTATCATCATAAAATATGAGCAGATTCATATTTCGTGGGAAAGCCAAACTTATTTAAAAGTTAACGGCAAAATTTTTGTTTCTTAAATATTAGATTTCCTTAAATATAATGTAAATCTGTAGTCTAACAGAATACTCTATTAAATTATTTTCTTTTATAAAAATGAGTGATAGGAAGGACAGCAGGGAGAGGGAGGTAGCTGGGGTTGGGGGAAGGAGGGTAACTGGTATTATTTAGTGGTGTGGAGCTTGAGTTTTGCCAGATGAAGGGATGTGGAACTCTCTGGCACAGCACTGAACAGTACTGATATTCACAGTGGGTAGTACACGTAAACGGCTCAAATGTTAAATTCATGTTTGTCGGGTTTTATCGCAAGTAAAAATTGCAAAAAATTAGGCCTCCAGGCACTGATTATTTCCGTGACATTGTAGAAGTCCAGAGATTTCTCCATGTTGCTTTGTTTCTTTTTCTGTGCTCTTTATTTCACTGTTATTTTGTGATAAGCGTTTTGAATGCATAATATTCAGAATTTAACTGATGAAAGCAGAAGCTACTTATGAGATAAGACTGTCAAATGACACGGTCATCTTGCAAAAACTTGTGCCTTCGGGCCCCATTTAGTTCTGTATCAACTGAACGGTTCAAAGTAAAACAGACTGTTTAGGAAACCAGCGAAAACATTTAATTAGGTCTCCAGGACACAGTGAAATTTTTTGTTGAAATCCAGTGTGGTGAAGCCAGGTTGCTGGGCTCTGTGGCCGCTCTCTCTGCTGCACTGGTCCTGGCTGCCGGCTGTGAGCTTCACAACAGAGGTCCCACTGTTGGTCACTGGCCAGGGCAGTTTGGAGAGGGGCAGCTGTGCTGGTTAGTGCACCCTCGTCCAGAGCTGTCTTTTACAGAGGCTGGCAGAGAGACTGGGAGCAGGCAGGCGTTTGGCCTCTGGAAGCTGGACCGCATCTGAACCCTTCCAGAGGACGAGGAGAGGGAGGAGGCGACCCACGGCCTCCTCCACGGGCTCTCTGTGATCGGTCTTTGTCTCATCCCTGAGTGTTCCTCCTCCCGACCCCTTTCTAGTTACAAGAAGAGTGGGGATTGGAACCAGCTGCCTCCTCCTGTCCAGAAATGGCCTTTGGAGAGGTGAACATGAGTGTTCAGTTCTCATGGACTTTGCTGAACAGTACTTTTCAGTAACTTTGCCCCGTGCACTCTGCTCTGCAGGCCCTTGACTGCTGTCTTTTTGACAGTTCTCCAAATCCTTTGCAAGCTTACTGTGCTGATGTAAAATGTAAGACTTCAGTCTTCACAGAACTCTAATACACTTCTACATATTTTTGAGGTTAACAGAAGAATTACTCATTCTTGCACAGTATTCGTAGGAAATATCACTAGCTCACCTCCTAAATCTTCATGGTCCGGCTGACAGAGTCAGAGGCATCAGTCCGCTCTGCCAAGCCATGAGCTCTCAACTCGACAACCTGCTTCTCATGGAGCGATTTGCAATGCATGTGGAAAATAAGAGGGGACAATAGGATGTGGGTAAAGACACACTGATGGAAACGGAACGAGTAGTGTGACTGAACTCTAAAAGGTTTCCCCATTTCTTACTCTTTTTTTATCCTCCTGTTTTCCTTTTTCTAAAATAGAGAAGTTCTGAGCATTTGGAACACATCATGTAGAAGTGTCAGGCTTTCATATTTTAATGACCACCCTTTCGTGTTTCTCCAATATTTACTTTCACATATTTGTGATTTATTTTAAATGTGATCATATCACCATTTTGTTGGTCCTGTTATAAATGCACTTTTCTTCACTTGGCCTTCTTCCTCCACCAGGTAACTAGTATGTTTGTCCTTCCAGGTCTCCTCCCTGGACATATTAATCACAGTCGAATATGTAATTAAAGTCTTGCCATTGTTTTAGCAAAGATTATTCTATCTTTCATGTACTGTGCTTTTCTCACGAGGCGAGGCTTTGTAGAAATTTCAGCTAGGAAGCCAGTGTAGATTCAATGCACTTGTTTTCAAGGTTGCGTGATGGCGTGGGCGTCACACCATGGACTCTACCAGGCTCCCGGAGTGATGTGTGTGACGTTTTGTGCATCTTCGAGGTGGCCCCTTTGCTACCATCCATCCCTTCCTAACAAAGGTGCAGAGGGAGTTAGGTAGCTGTGCTAATAAAATGAAAATAAATGAATGAATCCCTTAGCCCCCAAATCTAGAAAGAAAAGGAAACAAAAGAAGAAGGAATTGATAAAGATAAAACCAAGAAATAATGAAATGTAAACAAAAAAGTGCTGACGAATAAGTCCAGACTCTGGCTCTATAGGTAAAAACAAAGTAGGCATCCCACTGACCAAACTAATGAATAAAGAGGAAACCCAAATACTCAGAATTAAGGAAGTTCAGAAGAGAGAAAGCTTTTAAAGTTTGTAAGAGACTATTTGCAAAACATGCTATAAATAAATTTAAAGTAAATAATTTCATGGTCTAATATAATTTGCCAATAGATATGAAAAACCCAAGCAGACCAAAAGGTTTACTTGACAGAGAAAGAAAGGAAAATCAAGGAGCATTCCACTATGAGGCCCAGATGGCTGCATGCTGAGTATCTAGACTATTCCAAAGTATGGCTTAAAAATTTCCCCAAATTTATGTACATTTTAATCTACAAAGTAAATTGATTCCAAAATCTGACAAAATTTGCTCCAAAAAATAAAACTAAGAGTCACTCTATCTGTTTTATTCATTCAAACTGCTATCACAAGATACCTTAAATTGGGAAATTTATAAATAAAAACATTATTGCATACAGTTCTGGAGGCCAGGAAGTCCAAGATCAAGGCAGTAGTAGATTGGGTGTCTGGTGAGTGACTGTTCTTCAAGGATGGCACCTTCCTGCTGGGTTCCCACATCATGGAAAGGCAAGCAGGCAACCTCAAGTGTAGAGGGCACTAATCCCACTCAGGAGAGCTCTATCTCATGACCTAACTGCTCCCCACCTCTGCCCCACTTCCTGATGCCATCACATTGGTGGTTCAGTTTCAATAGGTGGATTTTGTAAGAACACTTACATTCAGACCATGGCACTCTCTGTGGCTATCAGTGAAAATATGCTAAAAAATTTAGTAAAAATCATATAGCCTATTAATGTGGAGGTACATTACAGCAGGTGAATTGTTTCCTACAAGGGAAATGTTCAACATTAGGAAATCAGCTAATGTAATGCATCATTTCAATAGAACTGAAGATAAAAATTATGTGATCATCTCCATAGACATAGAAAAGTAATTTGACAAAACTGAGGACAGGTTCCATATGATAGATATTTTCTAGATAAGATTAAAAATATGTCTTGGCCTAAAGCAAACTTTTCTTAATGAGCAAAAGCATTACTAAAATGACATTTTCTTACTCAACACAATGTTGTAAATCATAGGCAATGAGTTTAGATGAGGTGAGGGAGAGGTATAATAATGAATGAAGAAACACATCTATGTATTTACGGATAATATAATTATATATCTGAACAACCCAATCAATGGCAATATGGTAACAAACAGAATTTAGTTAGACTACAGTTTATCAAACCATGATACAAAAAAGAAAATTCTAGAATATTCTGAAAGAGACCTGTAGCCTCCTTTACCCCTATAATGTCACCTAAAGGGTAAATGTCCTCTGAGGACACAAATCTCTTAGCTGAGACCCCAAGTATCTAAAAACATAGTATAATTGTCAAAAATAAAAAATAAAAAAGGAGAGAGGGAGAAACATTTGCCAGGCATCTGCCCCCTCAGGGTTCTAGAAAGTTGATGCAAAAGCTGAAAAGAAATGCTTGTGTATCAAAAAGCAATTTTGCTGTACAGTGATGGCTAAGGTACCCCTTGGGTCCAGGAGAAGTGAGAGAGCCAGGAAGAGGTGAGGTCTGAAAACACATCCCGTGGATACTGCATTCAGTGTTAGTGACTGAAAACATCAAGCAGGTGAACAGGTAGTTGAGAGCAGTGTCTCAGGCTGCAGCTCACACCTTATAACTTTATTTCTGAAGCATAATAGCCTGATGATTTTCCCCCAAGCACTCCCAAACCGTCGTGCATGGATCAAAGCCTGCAGTTGCCTAAGAAGCCCCTCACCCGCCTGGGCTTGTTCGCCCACCTTGCTTTCTCACTCCGTTTCCCCCGAGGAATCCAACCCCGACTCTCTCTGGGTGTCACTCTCAAGCCTTGCCCAGGATCCGTCAGGGTGTTTTGATTTGAGTGATTAGACCGGTCCAGGTTCCGAGCCCACTTCATAGTTATGTGACAGTGGTGACAGTAACCGCCGCATCACCTTGAGGTGCGGTGGGAGCCTGGCTCCGGACAGGCAAAGAGGAAAGAGAGCACGGAGTCCAGGGGGCAAAACGGGGTGGTGAACCATGAAATGTGTGACACAGACGTTCTGGGCCGGGACTGCGCAGCAAGGCCTTCCCCGGGACAGCTGAGGCCTCTCCTGCAGGGACATTTAAGCTGGGGACCAAAGGACCCTCTTTCAGTTTCTCCATTACTGAAATGAAGGAAGCTACAGTTGTTTAAAACAAGATGGGCTGGGAAAAGAAAAAGAAAACTAAAAGAGAAGGGAAAAATGGAAGCAATGCTTTTGTAAATAAGAGGAAGAGGGGTTGAAGGAAAGGGGGATTGGGGAAAAGAGGAATCAAGATAGACCACGTACAGGCACAAATTTCCCCATGATGAATGTGACTGTTAGATCTATCTAAAGTGTACCAATAAAATTTTTAAAAATCAAGCAAGATGGGCTAAAGCCAGCAGATTTTTCCGGGGTTTCTGTTTGTAGGGGGTGTCTACACTGTAACATGGATTTACCAGGGAACTAAAAATTAACAAAGCTGCCTTAAGCCAGAGGCAGGGGAGACTCAAAGTGGTTTACCTCCTCCAACTCCTGCCACTCGATGCAGGGAGACGATCCAGCTGTGGACTGACGGCACTGGCTTCCTTCCACCTCCTTTTGGGTAGAAGAGATACTTAAGAAAAATGGCTTTTTCATGTCTACGGTTAACAACTGGAAACTCCATGTGGTCTTGGCTTTGGGCAGGAGAGGCAGGATTACTGTGGTTCTGTGGCTGGTGGAGACTGGTATGTGGGTCGAGACTCTGGCAGAAAGAAGGCCTCGGAGGAGTCCCAGCCCCAGCTGCAGCCGACCGTGTGTAGAACTGTGGATAATCCAGGTCCCCCGGGATGGCCTAACTCACAATTTCTAAGGCATGAGCTGCTGGGGCCGGTATTTAAGAAGTGCTTCCCTGGTTTTCTAATTGGCAGTCAAGGTTGACATGCAATGTGCTAGGAATATAGGTTTTTAGTCTACCCGGTTTCTGGACTTCTGGAGGTGTTTGGGGACACGTTGCTGACCCTGGCGGTTAATCCCATCTGCTAGACAGCAAGCAGGGGCTGCCAGCTGTGGAGTTTGAATGGCCAAAGCAGCTTCCTAGGGAGCTGGATCCTGTTGCCCTCTGCCAGCAGTCACAGTGCACTCGTGGGGCTTGGGAAAAGGCAGCCGGTGTCTGCAGAGCCTCCAGGTCCAGGCATCTGTGTGGTGAGCTGTGTTCTTCATGGACACTGCAGGGATCTTTGTCTGTCAGCATCTTTCTGTTAGTTGCTAATAGCAGCAAATAGCACAAGAAAGACTTGTCTGTGCCTGTAAGTGTTCCACCATGAAGAACCGACTTTACTTCTCCTTAAGGATTGTAGCTGTACCTACAAATCCACCCAGGTGACATAAGCATGGATCATACAGGGAAAGCAGCAGTGATTTATTGACTGACCAATTTTGTATTTTACTTCTTTTCTTTTTAAATAACAATTCTTGTGGGGTTTGTGTTTGTTAGTTTGTTTTGCTTTTTTTTTTGGTAAGAGGAACTAACTCAGAAAGAACAAAACAAAACAAAAAACAGCCTAGTTCTTAAAAACAGCATGAAATCTTTAAGAAAAAATTCTTAGTTTGCATTCTGCATGCCAGTAAAACCAGCAATGTGTGTTGATAACCAGCCTCTGCAGTCAGTTGAAGCAGCAGCCAGGACTCCGTGGACCACAGCTGGAGCAGCCTCTGAGGGCTGGGATGGCTGAGCATGGACCCCAGTGAGCCAGTTTCCTAGGAGGCACTTCCAGAACAGGCGTTCCAGCTTCTCTCAAGGGAAAGTTTACATTTTTGTACTTTCGAGGGGTAGAGTCTTGCTGAGTTCTGAAATGTCCTTGAAGGATCTTTCTTTGTGTTCCTGTACGGAGTGTTTAGTTTCTTAGCATCAATCTCCTCAGCAGCCACACTTTGGCCCCAATGTGGCTCCTTTCAGGCCTAAATTTAAGATTTTCAAATTTTTTATTCTCTACTGTTTTGCTTCTAATTCTCATTATAAATTGGCCAAAAGTAGCAAGAAGTACTTAAGCCACAGACAACATTGGGCTGCTTTGAAATTCTATCCACCAGATCAATTGGTCTACCAGCCTTCATTTCATTGTTTTGCAAAGTCTCAGGAGGTGGGCAAAATGCCAAAAACCAGCAGGACAAACTTTCTGCCAGATTGTAACACACATGACCTGCACTCCAACTGTCAATGGAGTCTTAGCTCTCAGCTGAATCCTCCTGGTGTTTATTTTCTGCATTCCCCCAATATTGTGGTTCTCTGAGCTCTGACCAGAATTACTCATCAGGCTTTGCTTACTGTACTATAAGACATTTTTAGCCTGGATCTCCAAACTCTTCCAACAAACCAGTTTCAAAAACTTCTAAATCACATGGTCAGATTGAGTTACATCAATGTCCCCACTCTTGGTACCACTTTTCTTTATTAGTTGGCTTTCCCAGTGATGGACACAAAACCCAGAGAGGAATAATTTGGTTCACGTTTGAAGGGGATTCTGTTCATGGTCACTTGGTTCCAAGGCAGAGACATTACAGCAGAAGGGTGTGGTGACACAAAACTTCTTATATTGTGAGCACTGGGAAGCAGAGCAGGAGAAAAGTACCAGACAAGAAGAGGTGAGAGGCCAGATACAGACCTCGAGGTCAGGCCTCCATAACCCACCTACCTATGGGTGGATTATAGAGTTGCTTTAATTTATTTATTTTGGTACTGGGGATCGAACTTGGGACCTTGCACTTATGAGGCAGGTGGTGGCATCACTGAACTAAATCCCTGGCCCTAGTGCTTTTACTTTTTGAGACAGGGTCTTGGTATGTAGTCCAGACTAGCCTTGAGCTTGCTATGTAGCCTGGGCTGGCTTCAAACTCAGGGCAATCCTCCTGCCTCAGCCTCCCAAGTGCTGGGATTAGTTGTGCACCACCATGCCCAGCTTCGGTGGGTTATAACCGTGGGTTATGGTGTTATAACTATGGGTTATGCCTCAATAACCCACCCTGACACACCCAGAAATCTGTTCTACCAAGCCCCGGGCCAGCTGCTAATCCAATAAAGTTGACACACTAAAGTTTAATTCATATATTTTACTGAAATGATCAGAAAATGCAATTAAAAATGAAAAGCCATTATAAATCGGAGAAAAACAGCACCTTTGCACTTCTGTGCACAGGAGCTTCTCGGAGTGTCTCTGTCGAGCACACTTACTCACTGCATTTCTTCACCGAGTGCCCTGAGCCGGCCCTGGCCTGCTTGCAGCCCTCCCATCCCTTCCTTGGGAGGGGTGGGTGACCCCTGTGCACCATGCTTGCTGCTCCCCTGTCACCCCGCCAGCTGACTTCGTTCAGGGTCTGCCATGTGAGGTCTTGGTGAGGAGGCCGGAGCCAGGGCGTCTCTGTCCTCGCTCCCACCTGGAGGGACATCTCTCCAGCCTTTTCTGTTGCTGACTGCAGCTTTTGGGCTCCATAGTCACCACTTTTTTCCATTGCCCCTGCAGCCTATGGTTGGGGTAGCAGCTGCTGGTAATTGCACATTCTGTCTTTCTCCTACTTTATTTCCAACTTTCTGATTTAAATTCCATCTGTTTACATGCAGGTGGTTCCTGTGCTACTAGCTGAACCTGGATCATGCAGGTTCTTGGTGATGTATACAGGAAAAATTTACAGAGCCAGGAGATATCGAAACAATTGTTACCCTTAATCACAACCACTTCTGAGGGAGTGGAGTTGATGACGGACCATGAACCTGGCTCTTACCAGAGCTGCAGCTCTAATCAGTGAGTTGTGAGGCCGGTTTACACCCCCACGTTCCAGGGCACACTTTTAGTGCTAAATTAGCATGGCCACCGTGGATGCCCCCTTTTAACATCTAAAGAACTTCTCTTTCTGCCCTTAGAAAACTGTCCAATGATATCTGCACTGGCTTAAATCCCCCTGCCTGGCAAAATAATAGGAATACATACAT
>NW_022900938.1:2475445-2497357 GCF_012274545.1 Fukomys damarensis | reverse complement strand
TATTGTACCAGTGATCAAACTCAGGACCTTGAGCTTGCCAGGCAGGTGGTGGAACCACTGAGCCAAATCCCTGGCCCCAGGAGTCCTCTATTTTGACATTAAATATTACTTCACAGCATAGTTTTTTCTCCATACAGAATTTCAGGAAAATCTTACTAACTCAGATGTCCTTATAACATTCTGATTCCACAATTTCTGTAGCCTCATGATATTTAGTTTCTAAATTATTTACTTGCTGTGATTAATAACCTTAGAGTTAACTACTTGAAAATATTAAAAAAATTTTTTTCTTCAAATTGTAAACTTTACGCATGACTCTAGCATCCTAGTGACTTCACATCGGAGATGCAAGGTGCAGAAAAAACAAGAGCTCACAGAGAAGCTGAGTGAAAAATAAACGCAGTGGACATCTGCGGCCCTCTCACCACCTGTCCTCCCGGCCCCTCTGTGTCCAGGTGTCTGCCCATCCGACATAGTCCACTGTCTCAGGTGGCCAATTAACCTGAGAACCAGGGGTGGGCTGTGGGAAGGCATCGCCTCCTCTCCACAGCGCTCAGAGTTTGTCAAGAAGCATCCGGAAGAGTTTTGCTAGGGATTAGGGGAAGACTTCATCCTTCCTCATCTGGAAGTCACCTCGTCTTCTTCTGGAAGTCCTTCTGAGTCCTCGTGTGGCCGGAAGTGGTGCAGTCAGTTATGTGAGGCCCAAGGAGGAAGCCCCACCGGAGGGGAGGACGGCTGGACCTGGAGCCAAAGCAGAGGGATGGTGTCAGCTGCGAGGCCTGCTAGTCTTCCAGTCCGGCTTTTTGGACTAGGAAATGTTCTTTTTGGTGAAGGCAGGTTGATTTAGGTTTTTTATTACATCTAGCACAGAACATCATAATTTATGACAAGTTAGCAAAATGATAGTTTAATCTATTATTAATATCTATTGATATAATATCTATTAACCTACCCCTGGTCAACTTGATAACCTTTCCCACCTCCCTTAAACCACACTTAATCTCCACATACAATAGAAAGTTCACAATTATACCTAACATGGTACAACCTTACCCCATGGACAAATGGAAACGCACTGATTCCCTCCCCAGAACAGAAGATAGTTTATCTGTGGGTGATGCCTTCTTCTCTCCTAACACTTCATAACTTAAATGTTGTAATACAGATTCAGCAGTACTTCAGCAACAGTAAGTCTATCAACATTGTGTTACAGAGAAAGGAGACAAAGATTCCTGCTTAGCACATGTGTATGCAAAGCATATTAGCACAACACTTGACTGTTAAAGTCCTCACTTCTGTAGCTGGTCAGCGGTCACGGCTGGTACCCAGAACCGCCTTCTACTCCCCGCTGCCTTCCCTTGTCCCTCCGCAGCTCCTCAGCAGGTCTTGGTTCTTTCCCAATGGGCTGACCCGTGCTTCATTTTGGAAAGCTCTGGGCCTTTTAGCGTCCTGCCTGGATTGGGCTGTTGCAGTTTCCCGCCCACCTTAGTAGCGGGGTACAGCGGTGCTACGAGGCTGCCTCCGGGGTCTCCTGCACACGACGTGTTTTTCCTCCCTGCACTTTGAGCAGTGGTACTTTCCCCTTGCTGGTCCGGGTCAGTCACCCCACCAGTTCTGAAGCCTCCTCAGCTTGCTGACTCAGAGGCCCGAGGGCCAGGAGTCCAGCCCCAGCTCAGCGGGTCACCATCCTGCCCCTGGGGGAAGCCTCCCCCTGGAGCTAGACTTCCGGGCCAGCGGAGCAGGAAGTCCCGGGAACAGGAAGCAGTCAGTGGGTCTCCAGGGGCGGTGCAGAGTGGTCCCATCCCCACCCCATTTCCACGAGTCCTGACTGTGGGCGCCGGCTGGAGAACTGGCCCACCGGCGGTCAGCACTCAGCCTTTGGTGCCGCACGTCAGCCGGGTTGTAAACATTTTACCTCTCACCAGTCACCTCACAAAAGAACCCCCTGCACCTTGATTAACTTAGTTAGAGACAGATATTTTTAAAAAATTAGTTACAGCATAAATGTCTGTTGCTATTTCTGTTTATGTTAACAAAGAAGGTGCGAGCGAAATAGCTGTAATGTTGGAGCTTCACCGCTGTGTTGATGAGAACTATTTGTTGAATTGGAAAATAGTTTTAGAATAATGGAAGAATATTAGAATGTTTTGTACTCTTCACATCTGCATGGCTGCAGTGTATTTCAACATGCTTTTAAATGAGATGTGATTTTATTTATTTTTTGAGATGGGTTCTCGCTATGCAATTCAGCTGGGCTTGAACTCCAGCAATTCTCCTGCCTCAGTGAGTGCTGGGGTAACAGGTGTGCACCACCAGGCCCGGCTAGATGTGATTTAACCATTTCTTCACTAAGTTCAGGCCACGGGTCAACAAGTGATGGCCTATCTTCCACCCACTTATATAAATAAAACTGTACTGAAACAAGGCGCTGGCATCCTTTGTCCTGTCTGCTAAACACTTTCTCCCTGCAACAATGACCTCAGGCATCGTGACAGAAACAGTGTGGCCTCCAAACTTGAAATGTTCACTATCTCTCCTTTGCAGAAAATGCTGTCTGCCCTCTCAACTTGACAGTCAAGATGATACAGAGAACTTTGTAAATAATCTAAAAACCTACAAAATGTTAGGAAAATGTAAAATGACTTCTTCTGTCTCTAACAGCAATCTGCTTTGTTTAGTTCAAAATTAACAGACACTGGAGGCACTGACCATGAAATGAGACATCTGGCCTCATCCCTGACCTTGAACACCCACTTCCTGAGCACTAGAATAGATAGCTAGAGGAATCTTAAAGTAAACTTCCAACAGCAAAGAACTGTTACGTCTGGGTTAAAGTTAACTATCCTGTGACTGTGATGTGAACTATGAGAATGAAATGTAGCCACCCACATCAAGTCACGGCTGTGAAACCCTGTAAAAGGAGGTGTTGTAACCCAGTGTGTTGTCAATCCAGGCACCGCTTATGAGCTATTGACCCTTGTTGATGAGTAAATTTGTTATTTTACTTCCATCTGCTGCCTCTCTGCTCGTCACTTGCAAATTCCTTCCCCAACAAACACAACAACAAATCAAACCCTGATTTGCGATTTCCTGTGGTGTAACCACAAAGCTGAGCTAATGGCCATTGATCTCAAGGCTGGAGAGAGACGTACCGTGCCCAGCACAGTGGCTACAAGTTGACCCTGAAGTACAGATGGTGGTGAGCCCCTTAGAAGTGAGGAGTTCCATGTATTTAGAGCCATCTTCTGGCTCTGTGTTTATTTCTCTGGCTGTTATGATTTTGTGTAAGCCTAAGTATCTCCTCTCACTCATGGAAATTGTCATTGCTGTATTTAATTTTTCTCAGAAAAGTGAGGTAAAGTGGATTAATTCGTTTGAGATCCACTTACAATTAGAAGCTAGTTGAAATTTGGCGGAGGATCAGGTCTGAATGGGCTTGAATTGTGTTCAAGAGAGAAGCTGGGGACCTGTGGGGTGCAGTAAAAACCAACACACTGAGGGGCGCCAGGGTGAGTTAGGTGCCTGTGAGCGCACAGACCCACAGAGCATTGGACGGTGTGTTCAGGGCTCCCAGCAAAGGCAGCAGCATTTTCCAAAGCCCATTCCTGGGTCAGGTTCCCTGCATCTGTGCCTGGGCCCAGAGGAGGAGAAAGGCTTGACTGCTGGTGGGAGTGCGGATGGCAGGCAGCACTGTGTCCCCAGACCTGGCTATGAGGAGGTAGCTCTGCAGAGCTGCCTCGGAGTGGGGCCAGGGCCTGTCCCTAGGGGATTATGGCAGGCTGCCAGGTAGGCACCACTGCAGCCCCACGTCTAGAGACAGGAAGCCGCACAGTAAGAATCTCAGGGACTTCCCTAGGTCCCGCCACTGTCACATCCGTGGTGCACTGTCCCTGTCACGTATCCTTTCCCGTGTGGAGTGGAGGACACGGGGTAAAGCTGGGTCTGGGAGAGGGCCGGGGAGACACCTCCGCACGCCAGATGTCTGTCACTCCCTGGAGGCCTTTTGGCTGTCATTTACCATTCAAAGCTACACGATTCCTTCACTGCTTTCCGAATAAACAATCACAAACTCTTTGGCTGCCTCTGGGCCAGGCTGCAGCAGGTGCGCTTCACTTGAGCTCCAGAGATTTGGTGAGGAGCCGAGACAAGAGTAGCTCAGAGCCACGGGAGAGGCCGCTGATTAGAGGCTGCTGCCGACTCCCCAGAATTTCTCCCCTGCGTTGGATTCACAAGAGGGCAGAGCACAGTAAAGACACCGGTTCCTGGGCTTCTGTCACACGGTCAGAGGACAGCCTGCCCTTAAGGTGACCTTGAGCAAAGCCCTCTTTTTGTGAAAGGATGCACTTGACGCCTGTGATTTCTGAAAACACACCCGCTGGGTGGCCGTCTCGCAGTGTGGGATCCCGGTGTGAGGGAGGCTGAGCAGTAGTTCCACCTCAGCTCTGCCCAGCTCCCTCTGTGCTGTGAGCCCCGGCGATGTGCTCTTGCCATGGGTCCTGGCGGTGTTGGGTCAGACTCCCGGGGCAGGACTGCTGCTCACCCACAGTCCCTGGCATCAGGTGCAGCCTCACAGGACGCAGTGTCTCGGGACCAGCTGAAGGTGGCCTGTGTTCTCCTCGGGTGCCATGGGTTCCCCAGGCAGGACAGTGGCCTGGCTCCCCCCAGCAGGTGTTGTGCATCAGAAGCTCAGCAGACTGGTGCAGACTTTCAGAAAAGGCCTCGCTGCCAAGGACGAACCAGCGTGAAGACACGGGAAATAAACACCACGAGACTCACCAGCTGTGTGTCCCGACTAATATCCATCCGTTCTCCTTCCTGCCCCTGGAGAATCCCTCCAAGATGCTTGGTGGCCAAAAGCTTGGTTTCCATAAATTCTTCAAGATCAGAAAGAGTCAAAAGCTATTCACAAATCATCGACAAAACTGGACGACACAAGGACACGCGGGTCCCACCGGTACCTTCTCGCATGGGTCAGCACCCTCTCATCCCTGCTGCAGCACAGCCTGTCACTTGCCAAGCTCTCCTGCCCAAGACGCCTTAGTCTGCATGTTCTGCGTTGTGCTTCTTGGGATTGCACGACTCCTCTTTCCACCACTGCTGGTTTCCTGGATGTTTTAGAAGACACACCTCGATTCAGACCATCCAACCCTCCCTGTCTGTCTGCCAACGGAAAGTCGGCTGCTACAGGGAAAGCATGTGGAGGGCAGTGGGAAAGAATCGGGACTCCTAGATTGCTTGAAAGTTACTGCTAGCTCACTCTCAAACTTTTCCAGGCACAGCCTGTGGAAAAGACGTGGTTGAGTACCCCAGTGATGAGCTCTGTGCTCCGTAACCTGCGCGTTCCCAGCTGCCCTCCTGCGACCGGGGGTCATAGGAAGTGACCACTGGTTTGCCCCCACACATCCTTCCCACTCCCCTCTTTACGAAGAGTCTGAACTTGGGCCATTCCAGGTAGAGAGAACTTCCTAAAGCCGTACTGCATTTAAGAACAATCCCCTTCTCCCCTTTTTGGCTGGGCCTCAAACCCAGGGGCTTGTACATATGAGGCAAATGCCCTACTGAGCTGAAGTCCAAGCCAAGAGCCTCCAGAGACCTCCTGAGACAAATGGGGAGTGGGCCTCCCAGGGATGCCCAGCAAACACTGCAGGTTGGGACGTTCAAACAGCAGAAATGGAGGGTGTTCTGGACAGTGGGGCCAAAGAGCAAGTGGTCGGGTGAAGCGGTGACCACCTTCCCACTGTCCCCTCTGTGGGGTCTGTGGTGCCTCCCCATGGGTATGTTTGAATTTCCTGTACTCCTAAGAGCACAGTCTGGAGCCCACCGTGGGCCTCGCTTTAACTAAGTCACCTGAAAGCCGCTAAACACATTCACTTCCCCAAGCACTGGTGGTCACAGCTTCCACAAACGAGTTTCAGGGACAAAACGCTGAGGAGCCAGATTATCAGCCACCCATGAGGGTGCCTCTGAGAAGCACTCCCACCCCCGCCCCACTCCTTTCCCGGGGTCACCTCACGGACTCCGTGGCTGTGCCCTTCTGAAACCAGGACTCCTGACACCATGGGTGTGCCCCAGAGCCCCTCCGTCCCGGGATCCTGGCCAGCTCTGAGACCTAGGACCTGACATATTTCCTTTCTGGTTGCTGAGACGTAACGCCCAACACCCACAGTTTAAGGAGAGAAGGTTTGTTTTGGCTCACAAAGTGTACAGGTTTCAGCCATGGTCGGCCGGCTCCAAGGCAGTGTGGCCCCGCAGAGGGCCCGGCAGACCGGAGCAGAGTGTGACCAAGGCGGAGGAGGGGTCTACGGTTCCAGGCCACACTCACAGATCCCCAGCTCTTCCCAGCAGGCCTCGCCTCCAACACCATGCCCAGCTGTAAACCCATCTGCGGACCCATCCAGTACCACCACCCACGACCCAGCACCGTGCATCCACGAGCCAGCACCATCCATTCAGGGCCCAGCATCACACAGGCGTGACCCAGTCACCTCCCAAAGCCCACCCACGAGTGCATGAGGCTTTGGGGGCCGTCTACACATAGCCATAACAGACCTGTGCCCCGGCCTCACCCCTATCTCGGTGGCAGTCATTACTCTCTGCTCCTCATTGTGTCCTCTCTGTCCTACTTAGCTTCGCAGGTCCGTCACCATAGTTACTGGGACTGCTTTACGCCCACCCTTCCTCAGGCTTGCAATCCTGGTAAGACCAAGACTTTTGCTCTCTCCATGCCTGCCCCCTCCAGCTGTAATTAGACTACACCACTTGCTCAGCTCCTCTCAGTTGAGAGTCTTAGAATGCTGTGCACCCTGGTCCCTGGAGCTGTAAATGTGTACCCTGGTGATGCCATTACAGTAAGGCTGCTGAGATCCAGATTATCCCGGGTTATTGGATGCACTCGGGCAATCACAGGATCCCCAACAGAGCAAGGTAGGAAGCTCAAGTTCAGAGAAGGTGAATGAACACAGGGGCAAAGTAGGGAAGATAAAATGGATATGACAAAGGAGGCAGAGGGGAGATAGAGACAGACACTCAGAGAGACCCAAAGCCTCCTCACTGAAGGCTCTGAAGGACAGGAAGGGACTGCAGCAGGGGATCGTGAGGCCGGGGGAGAGAGAAAGCCAGGACACTGTTCCTTCCTATGGAGGGGTGAGGCCCTGCTTACACCTTGGTCTTGGCCGTGGAACCCATTTCAAAGCAGGACTTTCAGAACGGAGGATATAAATGGGCTGCTTTGGGTCAGTAAGTATATGATAACTTGTTATAGCACCAACAAAAAACCAAAAGTGGGACTAATCTCAAATTACTGCTGAATGACATCTTGCAACCGTACTACGTTGCTGGGAATGCTCACTCTCCTACTCTGCAAAGCGGATATTTCAGGGACATTTTCCAAATCTTCTATACCACATGTCCCTACCTGAGTAGCTACCATTGCCTCACATTTCCTTGGGGTCACAAGAACTTTCTAGGAGCCAGCACCTGCCCACCTCCTACATCCTCACTCCCTGTGTCTGCTTCATCCCTTCTTGTCAGAGTTTCCGTACGCCTGTAAAAGAGGCTCCTCTCCGCAGTCTCTGGGTCCCGTCCCCTCTTGCCTTCTGAAGACTGCTCTCTCTCTCTCAAGCATTATGTTTCTCCCACCTTCCTAGAGGGTCTCTTCCTGTAGCATAAAAATAGACTTTAATGCTTTCAAATTGAAAGTCTTCTTTTCACTCTGTCTCATCCTTTAACTGGATTTATATCTGAAGGGAATCAAGACCCATTTTAGTTTAATGAAATTAACCTTCCGTAT
This sequence comes from Fukomys damarensis, assembly GCF_012274545.1. NCBI lineage: Eukaryota > Metazoa > Chordata > Mammalia > Rodentia > Bathyergidae > Fukomys > Fukomys damarensis. Next base: position 2,489,568 of record NW_022900938.1, on the reverse strand, counting down.
GGAACACCATTTCTCTTTTGAGTTTGGGTGAGAAAATAGCCTAGATATACAACGTTTAAACTTTCAGAGAAATGGCAAGAGTATAGACTTCATCTGTATGCTTTGTCACATCCCCCAATAGTTGAGATTTTATCCCCTCTCCCTCTCACTTTTTGTCATTTTTCTGAAGCATCTGAGACCAAGTTGCAGGCATAAGGCCCACCACCTCCTCAACATGGCAGTGCACGTTTCCCCAAATAAGGACCCTGCACTCTGCCACCAGCACAGAGAGGTACTGCTCAGAGGTCCTGCTGCAAGCCCTGCAGATCTACGGCTGTATTCAGACCGATCCCTGCCTTGCCTCAGCTGCTCCCAGGCGGTGGCTGAAGGTGCGGAGTCCTGTGTGTGTGACATCCTGCACAGTCGCAGCAACGCCAGCTTCCTCTAGTGGGTGACTGCGTCAGGCCCTGCCTTTATCATAGCCAAGGTTTCCGAGAAGCGTGAACTGTGTGCTTCCGAGGATTCAAACTAAAATGGAGTTACCAGTGTGCGGGTCCAGGAGCACAGGCCACCCTGTGGGCACGTGAGAGGCTCACCACCCATCCGGCGAGGGTCCCTGCGTGACCTGAGACGATGTCCCTTGGAAAGAGAACACCTGGCAGGTGCAGTGATTCTGGAAGTGCAATCTTGGCTAAGGCCAGGCTCGTGTCGGCAGCCTTGCCTGGGCGATGCCCCTTCCCTGAAGGTGGAATGGCCTTTGGCCGTCGGAGATAGAGTAGTGCACAAAGCAAGGCTGAAATCTCCGAAGTGGGCCTTCGAGAAGAAGAAGTTTACTAGTTACCCCTTCCCTGCCGCGAAGACATTATAAAAACGTCAGGGGTGCAGCAGGGAGCTGCCTGCCGCCGAAGACCCCAACACAGGTCTTCATCCCACGCTCACCGCATTCACCTAGGGAGCACTGTGGCGTCCGTTGTGATGCTCTTAGTCTCCTCTTATCTGGAAGTGGCCCTCGGTCCTTCACAGCCCCGTGCATGCAGTCCTGTCATGCTGCAGAGGTCACTGGGAGACAGTGTTTACTGGGTGTTTTCTGTTGCAGCCAGGCCGTTCTGAGCAGCAGCCCTCTGGAATGAAGCCGAGCTCTGCTCTGCTGCTCACCAGGAAGCCCACAGTGCCCTGTCCCAGCTGAGCTCCACGCATCTCATGGGAGGCCAGTCTGAACCTACTCCCATCCGGTCCCTGCCCCTGTTACCCCTCCGGCCGCACTACGAGCCACCACTCATCCGGCTCCAATCAACGGCCAGGGGGTCCTCTGGTTGGTCATTTTCGTCAGCCTTTGCCATAAATGGAGCAGAGAAATATATGCATATACAGATAAGTACATGCAAGTCTACGTCTAATTCTATAACTCATGTCTTTATTTATTTAAAAATGATTTTTAAAAATTGGAGCCTTGTTTCTGTCTGAATGCTCAAGGTTCTTTTTAGTTGTTCCCCTTGCCAAACACTAACCCCCTATTCGACATCGAGAACTCTCCTGGTTAGATCGACATGTGCTCCTCCTCACTCAACCGCCTGTACCTAACCAAACCCTGAAGTGCATCGCCTTTCCTCGATCAGACCTCGTTCTAAGCTCCTGGCCATGCCGCCATTTCTAAGGGAATGGAACGGAGGAAGAGACAAACCAGCATCGTCCTTTTGCAGTCAGCTGAGTGTCTTGTTGGGGCATTACACGGGACATCTTGTGTAGCATTGCTGTCACGTGGGATGTTTCCCCCGTGAAAGGATGCCCACACCTTTATCTGGCTGTGTTTGGTTCTGTGTACTGTATTCCTCCTCAAGAACCCTGCTAAAAATGTCCTTGCAACTAAAAACTATTCAGGGACTCGAACTCTACAAAAAAGACAAGCAGAAGCCTACACCACAATGAATGCCGGTTACCTTGATTCTGAGTTTTGTGACTGCTTTTAATGTCAGTTTTAAAAAGTGATGCATTTTTGTACAGAGAGTGGTATATAATGTATGGGTAGTAATGCATTAAAACGTGATTGTAAAGGATCCCCTCCCAGCACCCCGGTCACAAGAGAGAAGCGGCTCATCTACCCCAGGCCGAGTTAATCACCCTCGTGCAGTCTGTGTTAATAACTAATTTCCCTGCCTTTCTCCATAGCTTTGCCACGTATGCGTTTCGGCCACCTGTCCAGCTCCCGAGGCAGTCCCAGGGGAAGCCTGCTTTCCCTCAGGACGCCGACCCTGCTCCTCTGTGCTGTCACGCTGCTATGTGGGAGGCGGAATTACAGACCCTGTGCGGGTGGGCGGAGTCCTGCCTGCCTGTTAGCTGGTTCTGAAACTGGGTAGCAGAGGGGGCCTAGCTTTGTATGAAAAGGGAACGACTGCCATCATCACACGAAGGATCTCAGAAAGCCTGGATCTGGCGTCAGTGTGTCTGCCAATGTATGAGCGCTGCCGAGGGCGAAACAGTGGGTTCGCCTTGGGGAACGTGAGCTCACCGGCGCGGGGGCTTTGTCAGGGCGGGAGGCACAGGCTCCTTGTCATAGTTTCAAAGCCTCCTTGAAAGTGATTTCGGATGTTGCGGAGCAGGGCACACACCTGCATCCTTGCCTCTCTGGTGTACGACCTGGGGTTTCCTCATCTAACGCACTCCCGGGTCAGACCAGGTGTGTGCTAGCTCCAGCCCCTCTCCCTCATGCCACCCACAAACCCTCCCACAGAAAGCAACCACTCGGATGCTATCGACGGTGACTTACTCCTCCATCAAACTCTCATAGATGAAGTTGGTGCGGACTTTGTGTCCAGCTTCTTTCGCTCGTGGACTGTGCCTATGGAAGTGGTCTAATCTGTGTGTGTCAGTCCAGTTTCATGAGCCTGCAGGGCCTCTCTATTCATTCTGCTTCTGGGGGGTCATCAGCCACAGAGAAATCCAGGTGCTCTGTCTCTCCCTTCCCGCTTTGCACTGCCACTTTTTTATTTCAGCCATCCTGGCAGGTGTGAGACCCTTATTATTTTTTCAATAGTGTAATCTTGATAGTCCGGGTAAATTACCATGAAATTCACAAAAGCACTGCCTTACAATAAAATAAATCCATCTAATATTATCATTAGTCATATTGTCAGTTATTTAGAGATCACAACATTTCAGACATTGAAATTAGAATCATACAGATATCTTCCATAAAGGAAGAGAGTGTTGGCCGTGTTGGATCTGTAAGTTACTGTCTTCTGTGGGGTTGTGTTGGGAGACACCACAATTCACACAGTGACAGCAGACAGCAGGTGCCCCTCCCTGCCCGGGCGAGGACCCAGGGGGCAGTTGCCACCTGCAGGACACAGAGCTGCCCACTGGGACCTTGACCTCAGACACAGCAGCCTCAGCACTGTGGGAAATAAACACTTGTTGTTAAAACCGCTTAGTTTATGGAATCTGGTACCACACTCCCGGGAGACTAATGTTAGAAACTGGTCTCCCACCAACACGAACCCACATGAGATGATCCTCACAGAGCTGTCTATGTGGAATTATTTCTCATGGAACAGCTACGATTCTTCCCAAATGACCATGATTTGGGAGAGTGTGAAGGATTACTTTCCTTCCAGTCTCTTGATTACATGGAGATCTGCCTGACCACAGACAAGAGGGTAACTGCACAACTTAGAGGGGGCCCGCAAGAGACAGCACTAGGCTGGCTAACAGGGCGCCCCTTCTCTGCTGGTGACTGTGCTGGGAGTGGGGACCTGAAGTCCCTGAGTGGGCTGTCTCCTCAGGAGTTAGCAGCAGCACTGTGTGTCAGGTAACTCCTCTTTGATCTGACAAATTCTTTCCAGAAATAAAAACAGAAATGGAGTTGCCAAGGACAGCCTGACTAATTTTCAGCATTTCAGAAAAAAGATTGAATTCGGAGGGCTATCTTGGTCCTACAAGGCAGAAAATCTGAGAGAGCTAAGAAGCCAGTGAGTTTGAAAGAGAGCCCCGTCAGGACTCCCCTTTGGGAAGCGGGGAGGCTGCACTTTCAAACAAAAGCCAGAGATCTCTAGGCTCAGATTAGCATATCCCTGGGTGGGCAGGTGGAACGGAGGTTTTTTAAATAGCATTTTTGCAAAAGATGAATAAAATACATGCTCAAGAGCTCTCAGATCATGAACATTTAAAGAAATGTGCATTAGCCTAATCAACTTAAAAGTTACCAGAAGTTGTGAATGGATTGTGGAAGATGGTTATAGACAGCTTTTTCTTTTCACGTTTCTATTGGACTATCTCCATTCTTTCTTGCTAGTTACATAAGTAAATTAGAGAAAGAACATGAATTACGTTACAGGCATACTCTTCAAGTCAAATCAAAGTAGCAGAAGGTTTACTTTTAAATCTCTTTGATTACATTGAATCTGAGTAAGTGTCAATTCCCGTTGATGTATAACATGCATTTTAAAGAAATCCAGAGATATAGTTCCATTTTTAGTTTGAAGTAAAAAAGTCAGAATCAAAGGCTTAAAGCCCAAGGTAAAATGGGCAATCACGGGAACAGAGTCCATCAATCGCCGGCCCCAAGGTTAAGGGGGTGGTTATGACCACGAGTTAATGGCCAGTCACACTCAGGTTTGTTTTGCTTGATTCTGGAATGTATCAGCATCTCCTACATTTCGGAGGAACAGTTTCTTTGCAACCCTTGGTTGACAGCCGTGTTCTTTCAGCACTGTGGTGCGTAGTGCCCTGCCACTGGCCTCTACAGTTCCTGATCAGAAATCTGCTGGTGATCTTACAGACGTTGCTGTGTGTGCATGAGTCACCTTCCTCTCACTGCTTTTAAAATTCCCCTCTTCTGTCTTTTGACAGTTTGAACACCAGTCAAAGAAGAACTGAAGACAAATTTAACATCTGAATGGAGCAAAGCGTGATTCATGACTTGGTGAGACCTAGGAGAGCCTGGCACGGAGCTGAGCAGGAAGCAGCCATGGCTCCCACCCACCCCATGTGGCTGGCCGAGACTCACCAGGGCCGTCACTGTTTGGCCTGTCAGAAGTGGTCGAGGGAAAGAAAGGTAAGACGCTCTAGCCGAGGTCCTCCAGCCCTGGGCTGGGTCTTCTCAGGGGCGTGGCAGTGCCACTCTGTTGCCCCCAGGGACAGTCCACCAGCACCGAAGGCTGAGCCATGGGAAATCAGTCACCACAGACACACGGTCCAGAACCAGCGTCTCAGGTCTGGAAGACTCCTGAAAGTCGGGAGAGTCTGTCCGATTTCTTCCTGTTCTTTTCTTCAGTTTGACTTGAGGAAGCTGATATTTTTCTCTTTCCTCTTTATTTCTGTTCATTGGTTTTAGCATCTCACCTTGTCTGCTGAAACAGGACCACGATGTCTTTACACCAACTCTAACAGTTCTCAGGCACAGTGCACAGGAAGTTCCCCAGGAAGAGAAGCTTTGGCCATCAGAGACCCACACAGCCCTGGGATGTCCCGAGTGGGTGGCCTCTTGCTCCCAATGCCACCAGCAGGTTTACGGGGCTTTGTCCTGGTCCTTGGAGACAAAGGGTGAATATTTGCTTTTACGTCTGTAGTGAAGGCACCCATGCACTCAAATCAAGAACACAGAAATAACAAGTTTCAGAAGAAAACTGCGGTTCCTATATCTCTCAACATGGAATGTGTCTGCAGGTTTTAAACATCAGTGTTGGGCTTCTTTACAGCTTCTACCCACAGAATTGCAAAATTCCCAAGGATCTAGTTTTAAAGGAGTTCCCTTATCTCCAATGCCCTATTTTCAAAAAGTTAATCTAAACACACACACAAACACAAGTATAGAGTGGCCATAGTTGAAGATGAAATACTGAGTTTGTGTTCTCCCAAATCACAAAGACAACTACTTGTGAAACAGTGATTTAAGGGAGGAAAGAGACATTGCCATGCCTCTGATTTCTGTGTGGAAGGAATTCATTTTTCCCACAGTCATAAATTCTAAGTTGAATATTTGATATTATAACAACCCAGAGGTCAGACAGTGGGAGACAGAAGTCTGGGCTTCAAGGCTGTTGGAGGAGTTTCTATGAGGCAGTGGCCGTGCAGGGCTGCCTCTGAGGGTTGGCAGGGAGCACAGAACAGACGTGCTGTCAGGCTGCAGACCCTCTGCCCTCATAGACAGGGGCGGCACAGGCCCAGCCTGTCTTCTAGGACTCTGTCTTCTCCCTGCAGGGCATTTAGTAGAAACACAGAAATCCCAGTTTTAGATGGAGGGAGACTGGTTACCTTTTTACTCTACCCTGTAACCGAATTCCCATTCTTGGAATGGAAAGTTTTGTTCTGATGCTGTGCGAAGTGGTGGACGCCATGACCCTGGACTCGCCCTCCTCGCCCCTGCCGTGCCCTGTCCCTCCGTGACTGGCGAATGTCCCCCACCGCAGCCTGGAAGTGGAGCTCTGCTGTCTGCGCATGGGGGTCACATGGAGAAAGCCGATCCATGGAACTCTTCCAGTGGTTGCTTTGTTTTTTGTGTCAGTTTGGTTTTCTGAACTAAGGAAATAAAACGCATGGCTCACAAATGTTTCTGGTTATAATTGTCATAGTGACGAACACTTTCAACTTTAAGTGGCATCACTGCCATGGCGGTACCTACCCCTAACTGCAGCTGCAGTGCACACTGAGCTTAAATATAAATCTTCCTTGGGCTGGGGATTTAGCTCAGTGGTTCTGCCACCTGCCTCGCAAGTGCAAGTTCCCAAGTTTGATCTCTGGTACTGGAACCCAAAACAACAACAACAACAACAACAAACTGTCTTTCTTACATAACACACACACAGGTCTATGGGCACAAAGGATCTCCCACCCAGGGACAGCTTTGCTTTCCCAGTGAACTCTGAGAGACCAAGTATCTCCCTTGTTTTTACTATAAAAGGACTGGCAAGCGAGTGCTCTGAGGAATTTTGAGAGGATTAACTTTCTGGCAGAACATCTGGTTTTCTAAGACCCCAGACACTGGGCTCCTTAGACAGATGCAACCTGGAGTGCAGCACGGACTGGTGCCGGTAGCATCCGTGTTGGGGTGGGGTCAGTGGGGTGATTTACTCCTGCCATGGGAATAGGAGTCTCCTGATCTCCTGGGCTGTGGCAGCCCAATGTTGGTATTAAAGACCTAAAATGAACAGGGTAAATGTCACATACAGATGCTGGAGTAGCAGTGTGCAGGGGTACTTTTCAGTATCGATAGGGTATCGAACATCTGGCAGATCCCCTGAAGAGCTTTCTCCAAATTTCACATTGCCTTTCTCTTGATGACAAACAGTTATCACAGTTTAAACAGTTTGTGGCTGTTGTGTGGTTCTCCAGAGTCAACCAAGTCCAGGTATCCCAGCAACAGTTAGAGTGCATCCTCTGGTTCTCTAGCTTGGTCCCTTGATGCTCTTTCCTGCCACAGGGTCTTTGCACATGGTCAACCCTCAGTAGCTTCTTTTCCCACCTCTCTTCACTTAATTTACTGCAAAATGCAGGATTCTTTGTATCTTTCCCAAAAGCTTTTTGAAAATCCCTGAATGATCCTATAGCAGACAGCATTCCTCTTCTTACCGCAATGTTGTTGCATGTGTGGGTGTTAATATCCAACGCCTCGTTTGATTCCCTTCACCCCATGGCAGCAGGGATGACTCTGCACTTCCCACTGCAGTACTGGAAGCAAGGCCTTCACCTGATCAAGGAGGAAATGACTGGCTCTTCCTGGAGAGGCCACCAGTGTGAGGAGGATGCAGACGGCTGCTCAGCGGGGCCGGGCGGAGGGGGACAGGGTGTGGATGAGGGAGGTCGTCCACACAGGAAGCCTTCAGCAATGAGTGGATGCTCGCTAGGAGGCAAGGAGCCATTGGAAAACTATCAAGTAGTAGAATGACGGAGTCCCGTCGGTGTTTCAGATGAAACTCTGGCAGCAGTGTGGAAAGCAGGGAGCTAAAATCAGGATTGCAAGTGATGTGCCCATCACTTTCCCCATCCGCACAACGCTCCAGTGTTCAGCCCTGGCCTCCATCCGGTGTATGCAGGAAAATCCCTAAGCACAAAGCAGCCCCTGCTGCTGTCTCAGGGAGAGTTGGTTATGGTACCACCAGCTTCCCACTGTGTCACCTGCTACCAAGAGTCACAGCACGAAGTCATTTAAATAAGTGATTTACTTTTTAGTAGGCATTGGTCAGACATTTTCACAAACTGACCTTTCTCAAACAGTCCGGGAAGAGAGCCCAGGGAATCAGGGTGATGAATCCCACCACAGAACTCCAGGTCAGCAGAAGTAACAGCAGAGAAAGAGAAAGCGGCCAGCAGACACAGGTGTAGCTGGCTATGGCTCGGAGGGTCTTACTGGTCCTGGTGTGCAGTGCTGGCCGCCAGGGTCCTGGGTCTCAGGTCTGTCAGCATGGTGAGCCCTGGGTGCCCACAGCCGCGGGCCACCATGACAAGAGGGGCTCACAGGGGCACATCAGGCTGGGCTGACTCACCCCACACCTGTGCCACCTGGTCCCCGCCTTTATTCTTTTTAATTAAAGAGAAAACACCCAGAAAAAACAAGCTGATGTTTGACCGTCTTTCACTGTCACATAAAATTTCAGGGGATTTTGCTTTATAAATAACAGGTTGGCAGCGATCATTTTAGAAACTGGTTCTGGCTGTGCACATCCTGGAAACACCGGCTGCTGGAAGCCGCACCCTGGGGTGCATCTGCAGGGCCTCACCCTCATGCAGTGCTGTGGGCCCATCTTCCTGATGGTCTCAGAGTTGATCATGTTACCTTGGACAAAATGGTTTTTGGGGAAAGCACACAGCATGTTCTGTCCCTAGGGTCTTATTCCTAGAACTCATGCTATTAAATAAAGGCACAGGTCTGTTTCCTGTGCTTCCCACTACGAACTGCCCATCTCACAGGTCTCTCTGGTAACAGCTGGGTCTGAACTGGGTCTCACATGACATTTATTTTTGGTGTTGGGTTGGAAGCACTGGCGACTCTTGGCAGGTCTGACACAACACTGTTCAGTTAGTGTAATAAAGTGAAAGCAAGTGTGACTACCAAGAGGCATGAGCTATTTTGATAGAGCTGTATGAGCTCAAGAATTGAAAAACTTGAAAATGTTCCATATTAATAATAGTAATGGGAAAACTGCCACATGATGACACCCCCCCTATCACAACAGCGGCCTCATTTCATGTCTAAATTGACTGAGTGACTAAATGGAGTCTGAAGAAATCAATAGAATCTGCTTGAATTCACTGTATTTTAAATTAGAGACTCTCAGGCTCTTAGAGGTGATAGGGTACAAATCCCCCACCCCAGTTGGACATAGCGCTACTCTGGGGTGTTAGATGCAGATAAATGCCTGTGGGGTTGAGAATGGGAGGTAAATGAGAAAGGAGACCTAGACCCTCCTCTCCTCTGAAGCCAGCAGTGCTCATCTCTAGTTTGTTTCTGCTTTTTTTTTTTTTGGTACTGGGGATCAAACTCAGGACCTTGTGCTTGTGAAGCAGATGGTGGAACCACTGAGCTAAATTCCTGGCCCTAGTCTGTATCTACTTTTAATAGAAACACTCTTGGTTGCCACCTTGGGACGGGAGGCCCCACCTTCATGGGCCTAGCTGCTCCACATCGCCCCCTGCTGGCCACCTCCTCTCAGCCACGTGTCTTTGAGGCTTAGCTCCCCACTTCTGGTAATAAAGTCTGAATCACTTTGAGTGCTCTGAATTGCAAGTCACAGGAGATGCCACCGAGAGATTGATTGAAAAGGAGCCCCCTGGCTTATGACTATGTCGCAGAAGTGTGAGCCGATCTCCAGCTCAGATTCTTTTGGCCCTGCCGTTGGTGTGCTGATTCAGGCAGTCAGAGGTCACACGAGGACACTGTAGTACCCTGGGAAGGGAGACTGCCATCAGGATGACATATGGGGTCCATCCCTGGAGCTGGGGATCAGGCTACTCCCCCAAACTCTGGCTGCTTCTCATTTGGGAGCAAGTGAAAAGGATGCTGAAGAGCTCGTGCTTCACTCTTCCCCCAGGTCAAATCCAGTGAGAAGAAAAATGTCACAGGACCCACTTATTAAATATCTCAGTGGGGCACTCACCCTACCTGGGGATTTGACTTGTGGGACCCTCTGTGACCCTTGGCTAATTGCAATGGGCAAGGCTCGGACAGCTGCCCATGCTGGCAGCCTACTGTGAGGACAAGCCCCACCACTGATCACATGGGTCAGTGAGGCATTTCTCCATGCAGAGTGGGAGGCTCGAGGCAGAAACAACAGACTTTCTGCCCTTCAACAGGAAGCTGACTCTCCCAGCAGTGACATCGCATCCTAAGGCATTGATTGTAAGGACAAGGTCATAATGTGACCCTGGTGTGTTTTTAAGATGCTATGAGGACAACATGGAATTTATGTTGAAATGTGGTTAATGAATAGTATGCTTGGATATGGATTAGCCAGCTTTCCCATTGCTGTACACAACACCCAATACCGACCACTTAAAGGAGGAGAGCTGGGCTCATAGTCTCAGGGGATTCAGTCCATGGTCAGCTGGCTCCAAGGCAGGACACCACGGCAGAAGGCTCTGGTACAGGAAAGCTGCATGGTTCATAACAGCCAGGAAGCAAAGCAGGAGAACAGTGCCGGAGAGGAAGAGGCTGGGGACCAGACGCAGACCCCAAGGCCAGGCCTCTAAGACACACCCAGAAGAGAACTCCACCTGTCCCCCTGGTGGGTCCCAGAGCCAATCAAGTCGGTACTCCAAGCTAACTGCCACACGAATTTGCCAGGCACGTAATCCCACCATTTTACAATGGACATGTTTCTTAGCATAGGTCAAAGTTTTGTGCTATCACAATGTTCTGCCTCCCTCTTCTCTTCCTTCTTCCCCATTTGCAGATAGACAAGGAACTCATCAGAGCCAAGAGGGAGAAGCTGGTGCCTTGTTGGACCTTTGAAAATTTCCTTGGGCTCAGAAGGAGGGGAGCACAGCGCAGGATCTGAGGATCCTCACTGTGTGGCTGTGTGGGTTTGGGGTAGGCCTCAGGATTTGTGGTTTGTGCAAAGCTCCCCAGGTAATGTTGATAATTAGCTATTTGGAGAAATCTTTGAAAAGGGAGGTACTGTCTCCTCCTCATCGAGATATTTAGAGTCCAGGCACTGGTGGCTCAGTGCTGGCCTCTTTGGCCAGGGAAATCCATGAGGTTTCCAGAGGACACTTTGAAAGGCCACCTCTGGTGGGGTCAGAGTTTCCTGGTGTCACCTCAGGACAGCTTGGCTCCTAACATGTGGAGCAGCCGACCACAAGATGGCTCCTCATCAAGGTCCCCTGCACATCACAGGTCCGGCCTGTGACTTTAGCTGATGTCCTCTCTACCCCTCTCATGTTGTTTAGGAATGTGCTCATTTGCTTTTCATGTTTCTAAAAAGGAAGCCCATTCTCCCCTCCCTCCCAGTGGCTTCAGGGGAGGGATGGGTGTCGTGTTGGGGCCCCAGAATTAGCCCCATGGAAGGAGTGGAGGAGTCAGAACATCCCCGTCCTCACCAGGAGCGGCACCCAGGGGTCTGTGCTGACCAGGCTCAGTGCACCTCAGGACATCTCCTCCCAGTGAGCGGGGCTGACGAGAGCTCTGCCTCAGGGAAAGCACCAGGGACCACTGGAGCTGTACCCGTGTGCTCCGGAGGAGGCAAGTGCTCGTCTCCAACAGCCACCTTCAGAAAGCGAACCAATGACGCGGAGTTGAATGGGACGGGACTAAGGGAGAGTGCAGACTCTGACCAGTCTTTGTTTTGATAATTACAGTTTTTGCTTCCCTTTGATTAAATAAGCTAACTCTGTCTGCAGAGAGGAGGCCAAGCTCTGTGATCTGAGCCAGAGCCCCAGACCCCAGGGACGGCACAGGGCGAGGCTGGGCCCGCTGCCGGTTCCATCGCTGCGGAACTGAAGGTGTCAGTCGAACGTGGACCCTGGTAGACCTTGGTGTGACAAGGCAGCGAGGGGCCCGAGGCAGGACTCCAGCTTCCAAGTCACTGGGGGACCCTGGGCTGGCGCCGGAAGGCAACATTTTGCAAAGTTCATCAGCCAAAACCGTGCAGGGACCCTTGTCTGACCCAGTTTCAGTTCTAAGGGGTCTGTTCCCAAATCATGTAACCGTTAAAATAATGTGATTTCTGTATATTAAACAACTGATCCTGGTGGTGTGACAAGGTAAGTCCTGTACATTAAAACCTGCGGCTTATGAAAGTGGAAGCCTCTGACTGAAAGATTCATCTGCTGAGGGAGAGACCCAGGGAGACTCTGCTGCCAGCATTTTCTGATTTCTGGATTTGTTTATTCATTCATTTCCTTTCATTTTGTTTTGTCAGAATCAGTGTCAGGAACAAGGAAGAAACTTGATTTACGCTTTTAGAAAGGAGATGGTTTTTCTGTCCACTTTGCTAAATTAGTCTCCTGTCGATTTACAAAACAAAAGTTGTGTTTGTGGTGAGATTTCAGCAAGTCAAATAAAGAGATTGTGACGATTTGTTTAAAATGATCAAAGAAGTGAAAACAAGTATTCTAACATATCTGATTTTTATTGAGGGGCTTATAGTCATTCTGTGGGCTGAAAATGAAATTTAAACTTATTTAAAGCAACAAGATGTTTCTGGTCCATCTGGATTTATGGCTATAAATTCACGGACAATGGCCACTGTTAGGATTTGTGTTTCCTGCGACACCACGTCAGTTGGGTGTGGTTTGGTGGTGGTGACTGAGAAATAACAGTAGTGTAGACAAAGGAAGGTTTCTTTACCTCTCAGGAATACGGAGTCTGGCATCGGGGACTCAGGGCCCTCTAGAAGCTCCCGGGTTGGCATCGTCCACATTTCCTTCCTGTGTGCCCACCTCCTGGGGGCTGTCTATCCATCTGTGTGACCAGCCACCTGGGGGGAGAGGGAGGAAGGACGAAAGGTTCTCCTCCAGGCTCGGGCAGCTCCCCTACACAGCCTTTTCTCATCACTCTTCTTGTCTCTAAGACACAACGCCTGACACTGAAAGGAGGAAGTCTCGCTCATGGTTTTCAGGGGTTTCAGTGTCTGGTGGGACAGCTCCCAGGCAAGAACGGCCTAGGGCAGCAATGGTGAACTGTTTAGAGCTTTCAGTGATGCAAAGAGCTTGCTGCAGCATGCGTGCCCTGGGTTTGCCACCACTGGCCTAGGCGGGGAAGGGCTGGGCGGAGGAGGAGAGTTGCTCACAGCACGGTGGCCAGGAAGTAGAGAAGGGAGATACGCACCTCAGAGACTCGCCTCCAGCCAGGCCCCAGCCCTAACAGCAAGCCAGCCGTGATCCAATCCCCTAAATCCCTGCTTCTGAGCGTAAGAGTTTTGGGGGGCATTTTGGATGTAAACCACGACAAACCTTCGCAGAAGTTCCACACAGGGGTCAAGCTTACATCTCTGACTGCTGACGGGCCCCGCAGCTCCCAGATGCAGGGAGGGCTGGACCAGCAGCCTCGGCAGGGCGAGTGGCAGAGCCAGTGAAAAGGGAGTGCTGGTGCACACGGAATAGGGGTCTCTGTCAGGGAGGAAAACGGACATTTTAAAAGAAAATCCAAATTACTGATCAAATTTCATTTCTGCAAAGTGCTACAAAGCAGAACATGCTATGAAAGGAGACCTAATTCTGTGTGTGAGGTATTTGGTGTTATCTTAACCGTGAGCCAGATTAAGCCATCAAAAGCGTGAATCTGCTGCGTATCGATTTTAAAGGTGTCGGGGGAGAGCGGCTCCTACTCCTTATGTCACTGTACCTGCGTGTTGCCTTCCTGTTGCCGACTTCAGGGGCCGTTCTTTCGACGGATGTGCTGTGAGTCCATCGTTGGCACCACTGCCGCTTCTTGGGCTGCCTCCGTGGACAGCCCGTCAGGCCCGGAGACGCTGGAAAGTCGAGGTTTTGATGCAGCAGGCGGTAGCCCTGCCACGTGCTGGGTCTGCTCTTCCGGGGTGGGGAGCGGGCAGCACCAGCCAGCAGTGAGAAACCTTGGACAGATTTTAAGCAGCGGAACGATGTGATCAAGTGGTGGGATCATCTTCCCTCTTTTCCCCCTCTCACTCTATTTTCTCCTTTCTTCAACAACTTCGCACCCTGGTTGTTTGCTCTTTTTTTTTTTTTTTTTTTTT
>NW_022900938.1:2457470-2475071 GCF_012274545.1 Fukomys damarensis | reverse complement strand
TTTTGGTACCGGGGATTGAACTCAGGTCCTTGCGCTTCTGCTTTTTGCTCTTTTGTCCTTAGGATCATTGGTGGGGTGGGAGGTGGGTGAGGCAGAAGCTGTGCGGGCCACAGGGACTCTGGATTTCTAGATGCAAAGCTCCTAGAACGACTGGCGCCTGTCTCCCAGCGGAGGGGCAGAGGAGCAGGTCCAAGCCTGGGCAGGGCTGGGGCCAGTGCACCTGGGGACAGCAGGGACAGACACACTGTGGGCCAAAACCCAAACAGGTGGCAAGGTCTTTGTGGGACTCAGGGAAGGGGCAGAGACTTTCATGACTGCAACTGAACTTCTCTGAGATTCTTCTGCTGGGGCTCAGAGGGAAACCTAAGCTTCTCTAAGGAGCGAGGTATCCCTGTACCTCTGCACTCGGCTAGAAGCTCGCAGGGACCCCATCAGCGCTGCAGTGTCCTGGCCAAAGCTCGCTCAGGATCACGGCCCACACAGCGGAGAAGTGCTATGCAGCGAGATGACTCCGTCCTAGCACAGTGCCTGCCTGGAAAGGCTGCCAGGGCACTCACAACCTCCTCTCTGTAGGCAGCTAGCAGTCCTCACCAGGCATCGAGCTTCCCTGCCTCCAGGGTCACAAGCCAAACGCACTTCCGTTATCAGTGATTTATGCACTCAGTGGTCCGTGCACCAACAGGAAGTGCTCTGACATGGTGAGCTGCGCGAGGAGGCGAATGAGAGCCCGAGCCGGCCACTCAGTTCTGGCCAGAGGCGGCTGTGTCTTCAGGCCTCATGTCCACGCATCCCGCATTAGAGACAAGTTACTCACTTGGCTAAGGGTATTTTCAACCCTGTGCTTGCTCTTTTCATGGTACTAGAAGAATTACTCTTGATAATGTTAGTTTGGGAGGCCATATATTTATAGACACAGGCTTGTGTCTGGCTCCCACTCCGCCTGGCTTCGGTCTTAGAGCTGCCCCTCGCTGGCTGGCGACCCTCGGCCGGACAGCTTCTGTGCCACCCGCTGTGACAAGGGCAGCATCAGAACAGGACAGCCAGGAGGCTGCACTGAGGCTCCTACGGGACGGGGGCTGCTTCGGAGTGAATCCCAGGCTGGCAGCACAGCTGGCCCAGCACAGAGCTGTGCATGAGCCCCTTGGGGAGTGGGGGGCCTGTGCAGGTGTGTGGGACCCTCGGGACTCCCCAGGACCAGGCTCCACTGCGGCCAGGGTGGAGGGGCAGGGCCTTGCGGGGCCCAGAGTGACATGGAGAGAGAGTGGTTGATCTGGAGCCTCCTTGCGTGGTGTCTTCTGCCTCAGTTGCTGCTTCTCCGCCTGCAGGAGTGGAAAGAACTGTGTGAGGGTCGGTGTGACGCCCTGCATGTGAAGGTCACTTAAATATGAATTATGTCAGTCGTCATTTCATTATTAAACACTAACGTTCGTCAGCATAACTAATGGATGGTTGCCCCGGTGAACGCCACTGGTCTCCATGGGGACAGCACTCCAGGCGGGTGGCCCACAGCTTCCAGGCGAGGCTCAGGGCCCGGACGGTCACCTGCCACACTGAGGCAGCTGCAGCTGTGTGGGGCTCCCTCTCTGAGCTGAGGGCTGTCCTCTACCCGCCAGGTAACAGGTGCCCCTTCCTGGGCTGGAAACAGAAGGGTGGGAGTGGGATTTACCTCAATTCCCTGTAACAACTTAATCTCTATTTTGAGATTATTTTGGCTGTGGGAACCCATGTTCCTACTTCTAGCTAAGCTTTGTGATTTTTCATTCCTGGAATTTAAGGTCTTCTGGGTCAGTCTGGGCTTCTCCACACTTTTACTTCTTGAGGGGAGGGGCTCCCGTGTCGCTGTGGTAGGGGAGCCTTCGGGACGCCGGTCCTCTCTGGCCTCAGTCCTCAGTCCTCTGGCACCCTTGGCAACATGAGTAGACTGGGTGGGAAGTCAGTGGACCCTGCTGAGGCCTGCGAGGCGCATGTCCCTCTGACCCGCCCCACGCCATCCCCGTGCCGCTTGAGCTGTCTTCCGCAGGGCCTGGGGCCTCACCAGAACCTCGACACCCACAGCCTCCCGCTGTGCACTTTCCCAAGGACGGGGAACACCCGGCCACCTCTTCTCAGCTGCAGCCACATGGGGAGGGGACACATGGGGCCTTGGCAGGTGGCTCTCAGGCCCAGCACTCCACGCCACCATCTTCTGTGGGGTGCCAGGAGAGTTCCGTGGGCTGTGGCTTTCCCAGGGAGAGGGGTCCCTTCCCGGAGCTGCTCGAGCAGGGGTCCCCGATCTCCGCAGGAAGCGAGGTCTTTGGTCCTGACCTGACTCGCAGGCTCTTCCTGCGGCCTCGGCCTGGCTGACGTCTGCTTGAGCGAGAGCACACCGCGGGTAGAGCCCGCAGCTCCGGTTTGTCTCTGGCGCCTTCCAGTCTTCCGTGCGGCAGGAACTTGGGCCAGTCTCCTTCATCCCACAGTCTTTATCCTCCAGCTGGCTGGGTCTTGCCACTGTCGTTTAGCTGCTGTGATCATGGCCTGCTGCGCGAGAGGAGCTTGGCTGGGAGGACGATGACGCTGACACGGGCGCAGGGACCACGGGGAGTCGGCCCACGGGGCCTCTGGACCCAGGCCTCAGTCATCACTTAGAAACCCAAAGAGATCAGTCAGTCAACACCATCAGAGACGCAGTCACAGCCCAGAGGAAGAGGGGGAAATCCGGCTTCCGGCTGTCCTGCCTCAGCCTGCTGCCAAGTTCGAGTACAGCTGGGTTCTCCTCACAGGGAGGACGCAGGCAGGCAGCAGGCCGAGTGCCCCTAGGGGGACCGTGGAGCACATCGGGGCTTCCCGCAGAGACTCAGGGCCCTCTGAGTCCCCGTCATGAGCCGGGTGCTGTGGCTGCCCGGGAAGGCTCTCCCTCTCCCGTGCATGTTTCCGAGGCATTGTGAGGTGAACTCTGAAGGCGCTGGGCTGGACTGAGGCTGCAGCGGACAAGTCGGGAGGAGCTGGGCGGAGGAGCCCCTCTGAGGAGGAGTTTGATTTGATGGATGAGCGACACGGGCTGAAATCAGCAAGAGGAAATCTAAGTAAGTACTCGTGCAGGGAAAATGAAAACGTCGTGTTCAGCTAGGTAGAATCGGCTTCCACACCAGGGCTGAGCAGGCTTCCGGGAGTTGGCCGAAAACTCCACGAGCACGAATCGTGAGGATGTGCTGCAGCGACAGCAGCTGCTCAGCTCTCACGTCAGTGGGTCTGCACGCTAAAGTCGCTCCAAAGGGACCATGTCCTCGTTTCCATGTGAAACAGCGAAGGCGGTGCTGGATCGAAGGAGGAGAAAAGCAGCTTTGGGAGGCAGAAAAGCCCCCGCAGCTCAGAGCACTGGGCTGCGCATCTCTGAGGAGTCCAGCGAGCAGAGCACCTGGACTGTCACCTCTGGGACAGATGGGCTCCTCCTGGGCCCCTGTCTGCCTCGGCAGCCAGGCTGGGGTGGGGTGGGCGGCGCACGTGATGTCCTAAGGTCATCAGCAGCCAGCCGGACGCGTTCCCCTCACTATCCACCCTGCCCTACATGTCGGGGACCTGGTGCTGCTGGGCAGCAGGGCGACCTCCGACTCGGCCCAACACAGGTGCCCTCGTGGCTGTTTGTGTTTCCTAACGTGCGTGAACGAAGCCCCTGCGGGTTCCTCACTGCGAGCACAAGCTGGGAATCTGAACCAATTCCATCACAGGCGCAGGTCCCAAGCTCCTCTCTGTCCTTGTCACCCTGCATCTCCAACATGAGAGGCCCTGCATGGACACCGTTCAGCTTCATCCTTCTGCCTGTTTTATCGCATTTATTTAGAACCCTAACCAGGATATTTTATCTTTGTACAGAGTATCACAGTCTGGGGCTCGCTTGTGCTCTCCCGTCACCCACACCCATCTGCACTGATGTGTGTTACTGGGTCGATTTCTGCTGCATCCGTGTGACCCTCCACCGAGTGTGGCAGCATGGATTTCGGACACTGGGTTGTCTCTAGGCTCTTGCCGTGTGATCAGTGCCACCGTGAATGTCCTGGTAAATTCTCCCACCTGGAAGGAAACATTTTCCTGGATATATTTTCATCACCATTTAAGTGCGCTCTCAGCTCAGTTCACCCTTCCCAACACTTACTGAACATTTTCTTGGGACCACCGTGAGATATCTGAGTCCTTTCCAGCCAAGAGTCCCTCACAGTTCTGTGTGTCAAGTTCCACTGTGTCTCCAGCACCATCTCCTGTGCCTCTGCACCCAGCAGTCCCCCGAACTTCTGCTGAGCTCCTCGGGGACTTCCACAAGGCCAAGTCCGGCCGACCTTGTGCAGTCTTGGAGCCGCTAGCCAGATTGGAGTCAACACAGTGCCTCTTCCTCCTTGGAGCCCTTTCTCCCTTTGGCTTCCCTGTCGCTGCATTCTGTTGGGTTTTCTTTCTTTCTGCCCGGACTTTAGCTCTTTCTCCCTCCCTTACTACTTAAAGGTCAGTATTGGAATAGGTCAGGCTGAGTCCCACGCCTCTTGGCCCTGGCCCCTCTCCCACAGCTGGCCCTGCTTGTACCTGTAGCCTCGGGGCATTCTCAGTGGTGCCACCTTTGAGCTCAGGAGCACCACAGCTTCTGATAGACGAGGTCTCCTCCCTCTCAGACCCCAGGGGCTTCCAGTCCATCCTTGACTTCCACGTCTTGGATCTTCTACCAGTCGTCTTTCCTTTGCACCTAACATTTCTAAAGTTGGACTTTTGCCTTCCCAGTGCTGGCTCCTTTCCCGCAGTGCCCATCTCAGAAATGGTCCTGCTCGCTCATTTGCTCCAGCTCTAACCCCAGTGGTTGCTGGCTTGCATGCTCATTTCTGCTGTCTGTTTGGCCTTAAATTTCTGGCTCCTTGGCCTGTCCCCTCCGAGAACAGTAGGTCCCAGCCCCACTGTGGCACACAGCATCAAAGCCATTGTCCCCGTGCCTGGGGGCTGCAAAGACTGGCTCCTGGCTGTCCCTTGCCCACACCTCTCAGCCTGGCCGTTCTCCTGGACACCCTCCGTGACTCACCATCACCCCACAGCAAAGCCACGCTGTGGGTGCTGCTGCTGCTTGGGCTCTGGTCACTCAGCTCCCTTCTGCTGCTTTGCACCCACTCCATGCTGTCTCTGCCCCAACGCAGGGTCTTGGCCCCTAAGTCCTCTGCACCAGTCCCACTCCTAACCTGGCTACCACTTTCTCTCTCTGCAGGTCTCAGCTTGAAAATCACTTCATTTCTGCTCAAATGTGGCAGCCTTTGGTGACGGCGGTGGTGGAATAGGATCCAACCTCCTTTTTCAGGTCCAGAGTAGCACAATTTACCTATAAAATTAGGAAATATAGATGAGCCAAAAACATCAGTGGCAGTCTCACCTCTCAGGCATGGATATAGTGACGTCATTCCAAAGCTGTTCTCGGAGGGCACAGCACAGGCGCCACCTGTTCCAAGGACCGCAGGCCCCGTGGTGGCAGGCATCCCTCTGTGCTGAGCTTGCACCAGGACCCTTCACCTTGTGATGCCTCTGGGGCTCCGTGGGTGCTGGGTGCTACTGGTGATGTCTTGCAGGTGTCCCGCAGGACCTCCCTGTCCTCATGCCTGTGTCCACTCGGGTATGGGATGGCTCCCCTTGCTTGGTCCTGAGCTTCCTCTCACCAAGCGTGAGGCTTGGGGATGGAAAATGCCACCGAGGAGCAGAGCACACTCTGAAGATGTCTCTGGGTCCAGAGCATGGGGAGGCAGCGCCCCAGGGCTGAGTCCGGCTGGCCGGTGACCCAGTGTCCTGTCTGTGCCAGGTTCCCTCCGGGCTCTGTTCTGGAGGCTCTCGGTCTCCATGCTGAGCCCTAAGCGACAGCATCCCCTGGTGGGCTGGAGCGGGGTGGATTCACGGCTGCTCCCAACAGCAGCTTCCCACCCTCTTGGCAAGGAGAACACTTTGCATGCTCTCCCCTAACTGGCGCCGTGCAATGTTTAGTGGTGAAGCATCAGTCCACTTAAAGGCCAGTGGGGAGCATCCTCGTATGAGCATGCATACAACACGGTGGAAGACAGTGAAGCGGGCACATCCTGAGGGGAGCGGGGAGGACACTGTCGCCTACCCGACTCCCAGGAAGGCAGAGTCTCAGCCCTGGCAGGCCGGACTGGTGCACGTGCCTGAAAGGCAGGGACCGTCCGAGGACAGACCTTGGACGGCTTGGATAAGAAGCAGAGAGCAAATGCTGGTATTGGAAAACCTGTAAAAGATAATTCTGGACTTTTATATAGCTATTTAATTGTTGCTTTCAGACAGCTAGCTCTGCTTGTTAAGTAGCCATGGAGGCCAGATATAAGATGCTTTTCCACAACAGGCGCCTCAGGACATCACCTCTGTCTTGGCTGAAAGAAGAGGCCATGAGCTTCTTACATTTTCATAGGAAGATTGGATGGCAATTTGGTGGTCTTAGAAGCTAATATAGAATCATCTCTTCTTGGTTTTTCAAATATGTAGCATAAAATTCTCAATCAGAGTTTTCTAAGCAACTGAAATGCATCTGTATATGTATATCTACTGTATATACTCACACATTTTATTTTATATTTTTCCAAATCTTATGCATATCATAAATATCATACACATATAAACATGTATGTATTTATACAGGTAAGACTTACATACCTTTTGCTCTTGGGTCACGAAGAACATAGTTTAACTGGGCTACTCCTCACTGCAGGTGTCATATACTAATGGGCCAGGTCAAGAGGAAAGGTGTGAAATAGTTTGATTTGAAATCTCAAGGAAATATAGGAAAACTACAATTCTACAGCTGATTTTCTTATTGTAAAAGATTATCATGAATGAGTTGATGTTTTCATTGAAAACAAGTCAGAACTTAACTTCCCGAATCACCTCTAATTTGTTTCATCTTCAAGCTCTTAGCATTGTTGATTTAGTAAGTAATTTGCTGTGCGGTAGAAGCCTGTGACCACGTCAACTTTCAAAACCCTTGACGGAGAAATTGCCTACTGTGCTTCCCTGCTTGCATTTGCAGCTGCCGTTTCCCAGCTGGCAACAGCCTGAAGTGTGTGATTCCGGTCAGGAGCCTCCCCAGTGCACCATCGGATGGCCCACTGAGGACGGGGAGAGTTTCCCCTGCTGGCCGCTCATTTTCTGCTGCTGTTGCACAGAGTTTGCAAGGTGTGTGCTGCTAAAACAAGATGTAGAAATAGAAATTTAGAAAAACGTTTGCTTATTAGTAAGTAGCCATTGCATCTAAACAAAGAGAAGGTAGATATGCAGAATTGCTGCTGTGGAAATAAATAAGTTCCAGGAAATCCAAGAGTTACAAACTAGAAAGGCATCGTTTCACAAAGGGAAGTGGTTTGTTCGTGTGCCGCTGGGAATTGTTTTTGGGGTTCCCTTTGAGACAGAACAGGATGAAATAGTGTATTCCTAAAGGTTCCCTGGGTAATACACTCCCGTGTTTTCATCAGTAGCTGGAGTGGAGGGAAACCAAACAGAGACACAGTGCCTCTCCTCAGCCCAGGTTCACTTGCAACCCAAGATCACTCTGAAGTGTGCTGTGAGGATAGAAACAGGTGTGTGAATTTCCCACAAATACCAGGCAAGGCTGTCAGCGCACTGGAAGCCAGAGGCAGACGCATCTTGACAAAAGCACTCTGTGGCTGTTGGGTAATCTGCACACCACGGTACCATGCAGGCCCAGGCTGGGTGTGGACGCCGCACTACCTCTGGACAAGATGTCCAGGAGGAGTTCACAGCTGCTGGCGTCCTTAATCCAGAATACACCAAAGTCTGACATGTCCGGGATGCCACCATCACACCGCAATGGGACAGTCCACACTCCCTGTCTGCTCCCACCCCATGCTGGTCCTCAGTTTGGTTCCCTGTGGGAAGCCGGGGGCACGGAGCAGCGAGCAGCGGGCTTCACCGTGGTCGGAGCAGGGCCTGCCCGGAAGCCTCGCTGTCCCTGAGTTGCACTTCTTCCTGGACCTGCGATGCCATGGCTGGTGTCCTGGCCTGAGCTAGACCCTTCAGGGCCCTGTGTTTCTCAGGGGGGTGTGTCTGTCCCCCCATGGCCTGTCCTGGTCATTGGGATGGTCACATGCCCTCGCATCCTGGCTCCGTCTCCCTGTGTGGGCCCTGAGTCCCCAGCAGGAGTCCGGCTGAGCACCGGGCCTGAGAGACAGTGATGTTTTCTCTCAGTGAGGTCAGACACCAGGCCAGGGCAAGCTGTGGCACAGGACAGGGAGTCTAGGCTCTGTGGAAGGCGGACAGGTCTTGCGGTGCAGGCGCGGAGCTCCCGGACACACCTGGCCTTGGTGCGGGAGGGAAGGCGGTGGCTGTGTGTCCCACACACGAC
This sequence comes from Fukomys damarensis, assembly GCF_012274545.1. Taxonomy (NCBI): domain Eukaryota; kingdom Metazoa; phylum Chordata; class Mammalia; order Rodentia; family Bathyergidae; genus Fukomys; species Fukomys damarensis. The sequence goes on along the minus strand of NW_022900938.1, from coordinate 2,466,712 downwards.
AGACCTGCATCTCCGCTGTGGCCGAGCTTGACCGGCACCGACAGTCACCAAAAGCCCCTCTGAGATGAGGGGCTATGGGCCCCAGAGGGGGAGAGCAGACCCAACACCAGAGGGCACTGTGTACAGCAGGGAGAAGGGTCGACAGCCTGGAGCGCAGAGAGTGCCTGCTGTGCCATGGGGCAGCTGGGCGATGACCAAGCCCTGTCCTTGCTGTCAAGGCCCAGGAGAGGTGCTGTACAGAGCTAATTCAGGCCGAGCTCACCCAAACAGCGAGGGGTGGACGCAGGCTGGCAGGAGGCCCACGTGACGGAAACGTCAGAGCTTTGACTCAGAGATGGAAGGGTCCAGGTGTGGAGTTTGTGCAGCGCCCGGCCATCCCGCCCCGCGTTTCCTTTCTGAGGGAACGGATACGGTGGGCGCATTGGCAGCATCTTAACGATTTAATCTCAGCCATAGAAAGACATAAAATGCCACTGAGGCACATTGTACTGCTCAGCAAGGTAGGAAAATAAAGTTTGCCCTCAATGATATGCAGAAATAGACTTGTTTCAGGGAGGGTTGCTTCCCAATTATGAGTCATTGTAAAAGAAAACAAATCCCCCTTTCCTCTGCTCCCTAAGAACCGAGCTCGTGGTGGCTCCAGGTGGCACTTCTTCCTCCGGGCACAGCCAGGGAGTGGAGCCCTGGCAGGTGTGTGTGGGCCCGGGGCCTGGCATGCCATGGAGGTGAGGACAGTAAGGACCAGGACTTCACTGACCCGAGGGACATCACCGAGCCCTTGGACAGACAGAGGAGGTGGCCTGATAGTCAGAAGAGGCTTTTACACACACACGTACACAAGCACACACACCTCTTGGCTAGAAAAGTCCTAAATGGAATAAAACAACAGACAAGCAGGAGTGGGGCTAAATTAAAAATAACCTGAGGTGTTTGTGTGAGGAAATAGCTCGGAGCAGGTTTGTAGGGGACGACATTGCACATGTCATAGTGGAACAAGGTGGTACAGGCCTGCTAACCCCACTACTCAGGAGGCCGAAGCAGGAGGATTGCAAGTTTGAGAGCCTGGAAACCTCAAGAAGACCTTGTTTCAAAATCAAAAAGTAAAAAAGGCTGGGGCTGTAGCTCAGGGGTAGGACTTCCCTAACATCTGCATGGCCTTAGGCTCAATCCCCAGTACCATTAAAAAACTGAAAGCAGCCAGTGAAGTTCGGGTGATTTTGCTTTTTAATCAACTGTGGGCAAGTTGGCACTGAGACAGATGTGGTACTCCAGGGCTTCCGGGTCACGACGCGGGCTTCTGTGGCTCCCCAGCCACCTCTACCCTTCAGGCAGCAGCGTGGACTCATGGTGACATGGTCAGGCCGGCTGGTGCGCAAACTCTAAGCTGATCAGAGGCTGCTCGGGGTCCCGGCTCCCCTCAAGCTCAGGCCTGTGCTGCCCGGGTGCCGTCTTCCCCTTGTCACCTCCCGAGTGACCTGGCCTCAGGACCTTCCCACTGGCCTCATGCCACTGTCGGGAGCAGGCGGCTGGCTGCCCCTGTGCCTCGGTTTCCTCGGAGGTGATGTGGTGATGAGGCAACAGCAGCGTCTGTGCCGTGGAGAGTCTGCGTGTGGATGCTGCCGGCCAACCGCCTGGAAAGGGCATGGAAAACCGGGCTTGATTTCCCAGTGTCTGTTTTGATCTCGCCTTTTCATGACTAACCGCACTGATTTGGGCCTTTTCTTTGCTTTTCTCGGCAAGGTTGTCAAGCCTTTGTCTTTCTGTCCATCCTTTTAGAGAACCCGCCCTGCAGCCCTGCCTGCCAGGCCTCCCTGCTTCTACTCCTGGGCTGGGACAGGAGGCCGAATGTCAGCGATGGCCGGGGGCGCCTCTGTCCCGGGACCGAGACTCTAGACCCAGGTAGGGCTGCAGGCTAGGTCATGGCTCTGCCAAGACCAGGGGACGCAGGCCGGGGGCAGGAACACGAAACAGGGAGGGTAAACTGAGGCAAACCTGTCACGTGGGTGCATGCCAGGGCTGCGCCTGGCCCCTTCTGACCGGTGCTCATGCCGGGGCGGACACAGCACAGCGTCCTCACCCGAGCCCGCGGTCTCCTCCAGGGCCTGTGGCTTCGGAGCAGTCCTGTTCCCCAGGCCGAGAGCACAACGCATGCCTTGGGGAGCCAAGGAAAAGAAAACGTCTCTGTGATGCCTTTCAAGCAGCCATATGGGTGCAGAGACCCACGATGAGACATCAAGCATTAGGCAGACACTTTTGCGCTCTGAGGGAAGAAACACCAGGACGCCTGTGCACCCCTCCAGAGGAGCCCCAGCTCCAGATTCCCTGTCCTCTGCCTCAGGACAGGAGCCACAGGCACTGGGCCAACAGGCTCTGGGCGGCGTCCTGCTGCCCCCTGGCGGCCATACTTCAGCCCAGCGCCCATTTCTGCAGGTCCTTTTCTAGTTTGAGGGAAGTGGGATGCAACAGCAGCCTGCCTGCCTGCCTCCCTCCCTCCCTCCCTCCCTCCTTCCCGCTGCCTTCCTCCACCCCTCCCGGTTCTAGCTCTTTCCCAAACTGGGCTCCAACTTGTGATCCTCCTGCCTCAGCCTCCCAGAGTGCTGGGATTACAGCCCTGTGCCACCACATCCAGCTCTGCCTTTGAGGGCAGATGCAGTACCTGAAAAGATGGGGGACAAGCACGTGGACAGCACCCAGAAACACCAGCTCCACAGCTTTGGAGCTGTGCTCCAGCCTCAGATCTCACTGCACTGTCCTCACCCCGCTGGATGGGAAGGGGGTCCGTCTGCAGGGAGGGCAAGTGAAGAGCGGGCGAGTCTGTCCCCAGAGAGCTCCCGGAGCACCGGCCCAAGGAGAGGACCGGGCAGGAACCTGCCTGCCCAGCCCCCGTGTCCCAGGGACCCCAGAAGAGGAGACCTCAGGACTCATGGCTTCTGCCTGGGGGTCACAGAGCCGGGCACAGGGTGGTCTCCTGCTGACCCAAGCCGCTCCCAGACCCCAGGGTCACGTGGTACCCAGGTGTGGGACGTCAGCACCGTCACAGCCTGGCAGAGCGTGCGTGGCCGGGATTCTGCCCCTTCACTCTCCTGGCTGCTTTCTCCTTTGTCTCCTGAATTCAAGTGAAGCCCAGAACTCCGGCATCCTCTGACGTCAGGATCCCTGAAGCACACAGAGTGGGGGTGGGGGAGCTGGTGTGCATGTGTCATGGCAGCTGAGTCCCCACCGAGTCTGGGCAGCCGGAGGCCCATTCACCTCCCTGCACACACATCCTGCTCTGGGTCTGCTCCACACCCGTGGCTCCCCAGTCTGGCAGGTGTGTGGGACAGGTGTGCGGGGCAGCTGCAGAGCTCAAGGCTTCCTTCCAGATTGGGACCAGGTGAAAGGCTAAGAGAGGGCTGAGGAGGCCATGGGCTGTGGTGGCTCAGGAGGAGGAGGGAGGGTGCTCTTGGGGCTGGGCAGGAGGCTGAGGCAGGCAGAGGTGGCGCAGTCCCTGGAGGAGGTGGGTGGAACTGTGTGTAGTTCTGGGATGGCTCGGGTCTTCTGGCCGTCATTGTGCAGAGCCACAGAGCCACAGGCTCCTTCCCATGGCTCTGCCTGCTGAGGACAGGTGGACAGGTACCCACGACAGAGGACAGAGATGGGCCTGGCTCCACTTTTCCAGGATCCACTCCCCACACCCAGGAGTTTCCTGTGTGCTTTCCCACTTCCCACCCCACCCCACCACTGTCTCCTCAAGCTGCCTTCAACCCAATCACACTGTAGAATCTGGCAGGAGAAATCCCACCCTTTTAAATCTTCACAAGTATTGCTGCCAATTTATTTTATTTTTTATACGAAGAGAAGGACAAGGGAAAGAACTGGCCAGAAATTCCACAATGGCTGGGTTTTCTGGACATTTGCCTATTGAAAGGGACTCTTGACTCAAGGGCTGGTGCCACAGCAGTGCTATTAGAGGCCTCTGTGCAAGGCTGTTGTTGGCGTTTGGATGACAGCTTTCAGTGTTACTGTTTTCTCAGGCTCGGAGAACTCAGGTTCTGTTCTAGGCAGTATGGGTTCTGTGGACACCTTGACGACTTTGCTCAGTTCCACCTCCCCTACGACCTGTTATCCTTCCCTATTTATTGTCCTAGAAGGCATTGGTTTGAGAAGTGCTGGGACTAGAATAGGGGTAGGAGCCACTCCGGCTGGCTGCCCTGGGGTCAGCTTGCCCAGGAGGAATTCCGAGTGGCCAGAGTTGTTGCATTAGCACTTTGAGTCACTATCACCGCTCCATTTAGCCCCAGCACGGACCGAGGAGGGGCAAAACCTTCCCCACCCAGGTCATCTCGGCAAGTACTTCATTCAGCTTCACCACTCACAAACTTTCAGCCTGTAAAACATTGTATGAAATATTATAAATTAAAGTAATACATTTTCGTGGACATTGGAATGGTAGTGTACACACACTCACAGCTTTCAAGCAGTGCAGCTTCAAAAGGGGGGAAACCCTAATGCAGACCAAACCCACCTTCCCACTGGAGAGCACTGCGCCCTTCCCGCTAGGTGTGAGGGATCTGGGGCAACCCCGCCTATGCCCATAACAGTGCGTCCTGTTTGTTTCTGAGGCTGCCTGGCAAAGATTCTGGGTGGCCATAGACCTTGCACCTGAACAGGCGATAGGATCGGCCCTGAGGAGCAGTGGCGGGGTGTGGACTGCTCCGCAGTTAGGGCTCCGCCCGCACCCACCTCAGGCTGCACAGCCACCCAGCGGGAGCTGCCAGCTGTCCCCGGGACTTGTGCCCCATGGAGACGTCGACGTGGGGAACTGGTGTCCCTGCGGAGAAGCTGTCTTTCAGCTTGGCTGGTGGAGTCACGGTTCTGCAGTGCCTCAGGAGCGGGCTCTGGGCCTCCGCCTCCGCTGTCTAGGCCCCTGCGCTGCGGCATCGCCCTGAGTGTGCCTGGCCCGTCCCTCCAGGCATGCACACTCGTTTGTGAGCTACCACAGCAGCAGACACAGCACAGTGTGCATCCACACGCGAGTGCTGTGCAGAGAGACGAGCAGGCAGGCATGGATGGCTCTCACGCAGCCGGAGCCGGGCTTCAGTGGGATTCCTGTGTTTGTCCTTCTTTGGTGTGATGAGTTCCACCTTGCACTATTTTTATTTAACCTTTTCCTCCGGACTCTGGATTTTAGTTCACACATTTCTGCAGATCTTACTGTGTTTTTTTTGCTACCCGATCGAACTCAGGTCCTTGTGCTTGGGAAGGAAGCGCTGGAGCCAATGAGCTGGATCCCCAGCCCTCTGTAGATCCAGTCCTTCTGGTGAGCTTGCACAGATGACTGCACTGTGGACCCGAATCCCCTAGCCTGTGTTGGTCCCGTCAGGCGCTGTCCCCAGCCCAGCGGTGCTTCGTCCCCACAGCGCCCTCCTCGCAGCAACCCAGCAGCGCCCACGTGTTCCTTGTCTGCCCGGTGAGATCTGGAACACGCAGGTCTCCAAAGTCACCCTCGGCGCTCGGTGCACACCTGCATCTTTGCCAGACAGCATCTCCGTGTGAGGAGCCTGCGGTGCTCTGGCCACAGAGCCTCGGTCCTGCCCCAAGGGCTTGGGGGCATCAGGTCACAAGATGTGGCTGCTGGGCTGCTCTCCCTGTCCCGAGCATTGCACCGGGTCTTCAGGAAATCACACAGTTAGTACCCGGGCACATAAAGGAAACCTGGTGGATTAAACTTGGAGACTCCCAGCCCAGCACACAAACCCAGCAGCAGTCAGCAGGCGACCTCGTGTGCAGGCGGACAGCAGCGTGAGATCACGTCTGGAGGACACACGGCAGGGCCTGGGCAGGGCTTGGGCCCCAGCTCCTGCTGGCGCTGTCACGGGAGGGACCCCCTCATCTCCCTCTTCCACAGCAAGCGCGCGGTGAGAAGCAGAGCGGACGGCCTTTTGTCCAGAGGGCCCTCCTCACCTGGGCACTGCCTCTGCTCTGCTGGAGCCCCGACGCTGCACCCACCCAAGCTGTGCGGCAGATGCGACGGTCCTTGCAGGCTCTGCCCTTCCCAGGAGCCCGGTCGGTCAAGCGGCCCTGCTCCATTTCCCCTCTGCCAAACATTTCCAAGCTCGACCCCCTGCTGGTTCTGGTTCGGCCCTAATTGCTCTTTATTTAAGATACAAGGAAATGTACTCCGGATGCACCGTATTCCATAAATTTAACCAATAAAAATGTTGTTTTGTGGGAGCTCTTTGAAGTCCAAGAAAACTTTGGAATCTTTTTTACAAGACTCTAAAAATCTTTTTTCTTGGGGGCAGGAAGTTATATTTTGCCAAGAATAAATGAATTCAAATGGCAGCGGAATTGTGGCGGACAGGATCCTCCCAGCCCACAGTGTTGGGGAGGCTAGGCACGCTCTCCCGGCCGAGAGTGGGGCTGGAAAATCTACGTTCCAGACTAGCATGTTATTACTTATAAATAATTATTTTAGTATGCCAGTTGTTCTTAATGTAAAAAGTTTGCTTTTTTTCAAACACTTTGATTCTACAGTTAAGGGAGAAAGAGATCATTGATTTTACAAATCATTACTTTATTATGATTTATTAAAATTACCTGGAAAATTTTGAATTTAGTTTTCTCTTTGGTATTCTCTGAATGTTCTTTCTTCCTTCCTATAATTTGAAATAACGTAATTTTTGAAAACCTCATGACCACATTGTGAAGCATGTCTTAGGACTGTTTCCTAAGAGGAAAATCAGTATGAACAATGTAATTAACATTGGCAGCCGTGAAAACTCATGGAAACTTCAAAGAAAACATCCCCTCATGCGAGGACTCTTCATTCCCAAAGAAGTTTTGCTAAAAGCAATTAATAGCAACTTCTGGTGCCATCTTTGGACAAGTTATGATTTATAAACAAACATGCTTTACCTGTCACCTGTATCCACTCGCTGGCACTGTTCCCCTATCTAAGGCTGTCCAGTGTTGTTTGCTTGTTCTGTCTTTTCCTGCTGTCCCAGAGCTGCCACTGCGGCTGTCAATCATGTTAGGTCAAGGTCTAGCAGTTTAGGAGTGTTGTGGGTGTGTCCAGAGATGACTGACATGCACACCAGCAAATTGAGGGTAAAGACTCACCCCGAATGTGATGGCATCAACCAATAGGTTTGCAGTCAGATGGAACAAGATGGGACAGGGAGGAAGTGAGCCTGTGATTGAAAAGCTCCATTCTGCCGGGGCAGGTGTGTCTTCTGCTGCCATCACCTGGAGACCCGAGACTCCAGTTTCTTTAGACTCACACCGGCGACTCTTGGGGAGCTTCCAGATTCCAGTCTGGGTCCCTGCTGTTCTGCACTTCCAGTTTCTGGGGTGAGCAGCTCCTGGATCCCCACTCTGCAGTGTGCAGGTGGTTACTGTGGGTCCTCCCACCTCTGACTCCAGAAGCCACCTCATAAACCCGTAGATGGCCTCTGTCCCTTGGACACGCAAGCTTCTCAGTCCATGCCATTCTGTCCCCTTTCCCAGCCATGTGTTTCCTGCCCTGCACCCTGCCTGGGCACTGCCTTCCTGGGGCTTTTGTCATAGTCACTGGCTCTGGTCTCCTGACCTCCTCTCGGGGAATCACAGCAGAGCTCCAACCCAACACAGACACCTGCTGTCCTCCAGAAGCAGGACAGGAGCTGGTGTCCAGGTGGCTCCCTCAGTCCACCTCCTCGGGGGACACAGCTGGGGACTCCTAGGCACAGCTGGCCTCCGTGATGGCAGGTTCTGCCACTGCAGAGCTAACCAACCGAGGCGAGGGAACTCCAGTATCACAGATCCAGGCACTTCCCTCAGAAGACTGAGGACATCCACCTCAGGGCTGGAAGGAGTCATCCTGAAATTCACGTGGAGCACGGAAGACCCAGAAGAGCCAAAGCGACCTGGAGGAAGAGGAGCAAAGCCAGAGGCATCACAGTACTGATTTCAAGATACACCACAGAGGCTTCCTAACCAAACATTGCAGTACTGGTGTGAAAACAGACACATAGACAGATGGAACTGGACAGAGACCCTGGAAATACACCCACACAGCCACAGCCAACAGACTCCTGACAGAGGAGTGCAGTCACGGCCTCTCAGTAAGTGGTGCTGGGAAATGGGATTCCCTGCACAGAAGAATGACTCTGGTCCCCTTGTGCTCACCCCACACAAACAGCAGCTTAGAGGACCACAGCCCTAACGGAAGACCCGAAGGCAGGAAGCTGCTGGAAGAAAGCAGAGGGCAAACAGCAAAACTTCAGAGTACACAGTAATTGCTGGATAAGACCCCCAAGCACAGGCAGCAAAAGCAAAAATAGATAAATGGGGCTATGTCAAACTGAGGAGATTCTGTGAGTAAAGGGAGCAATCTGAGTGAAGGGATGACTCATAGAACCGGATAAAATATTTGCCAATTACTCACCTGACACAGGATTGGCATCCAAAATGCAAAAGGAGCTGCAAAGTCAACAAAGCCAGCAAACCTGCTAAATGGGGGGGTGGTGGAGATTTCGCCAAAGAAGAAGTACAAATGGCCAGCAGATGCATGAACATACACGGGGTCATTACCGCCAGGAAATGCGAGTCAAACCCGGTGCCACCTCAGCTCACCCAGTTAGAGGGGCTCTGATCAGAAAGACAAGTTGAGGGGCAAAAGCTTCGGCACTGCTGGTGAGAATGCAATTAGCGCCTACAAAACATGGGAGAGTCCTCAGCGGTCCCTCTGACAAAAGATCCGCCTGTCTTTCTTAAAAAATAAGAAAATAGTATATACGCCCCAAAGGAAGTGAACTCAGCACATCGGGCCGCAGTTACTGCAGCGCTGTTCACAGTAACCGAGGCGGCAGTCTGGGTGCGCATGTGGCAAAAGGTCAAGGAGGATGGGAGTTCTGCACCTGCGGAAGGCTGATTAGCCACGGAGGGCAAGGATTCTGTCCTTGGCAGCAAAACCAGTGCAGCTAGAGACATCGTGCCACGAGAAATGGTCCACACGCAGAGATCAGCCAGGCTCTCCCGGTCACAGTGGTGACCCCCGAGGAGGCGAGGCGAGGCGAGGGCTGTGGACCGGGTCTGTTCTCTGAGGCGCGGTTAGGAGGAGCCCGCAGCTAGGGCCTGGGGGTTCACCCTGCGCCCCGTGGTAAGGGTGACTGCGCTGCCCATCGGAAGTCCGCGAAGCAGAAGGTCAACGAGCGTCGGTGACCGCGCCGAGTCAGGACAGCGTGACGGCGCCTCGCGGGCGCGTGCTCCGCGCTTGGTGT
>NW_022900938.1:2424169-2456928 GCF_012274545.1 Fukomys damarensis | reverse complement strand
GTGGCACGCAGGACACTGGCTGAACCCGTCTTCTCGTCCTCACCCGCTGGACTGAGCGCGGCTGCCTTCTCGGAGCCTGCGGCTTCTGTGTGGCTCACGGCTCCAGCCCCTCCCGCCGCGCCTGCCAGGCACAGCTGGGCCCCGGCGCCACACCTGAAATCAATCCTGGAAACCGCACGAAGCGCTGCGCCACACAGGAGCGTGGCCCAGACGCTGCTCGCTGCTCTTCTCGCCTGGGCCGAGCCTTTTCCGGTGCTGCGCGGTTCACAGCTCTCCTGCGGGGCAGATCTGACCCCAGCGGGTCTGAGCAGTGCAGCTCCGGGCACCCGCTTTCTGGGGAGCGCCCACGCGCCCTGGGGGACCTCTTCGGGTTCCCTGCCCGTCCCAGGCTGAGGCCTGGCTGCAGGCCCATGAGGGTGAAGATGATTAAGACGCGTGCTTCCCCTCAAGGAACTAGAGACAAGTCTGACTGCAAGCTGGAGGTGGTAAGGCAGCCTATAACCCCGGCGCTCGGGGCAGCTGAGGCTGGAGGGTTACCAGTTTGAGCTCAGCCTGGGCAGCCCAGTGATTTAGCAAGACCCCATCTCAAAATAAAAAATAAACAAAGGGCTGGAGAGTTTGCACAATGTGAAGGCCTGTGGTTCAGTCCCCAGTATGAAAAAAAAAAAATCTGCTTTCACCTCCATAAAGGCTGGAGCTGTGCTGTCTTCTCAGAATCTTGGGATGACCTGGGATGGGAGTGGGGAGTTCGGCTCCTGGACAGGGACCGGAGCTCCCTGGGTCTCAGCCCTGCTAGGGCTCTGTGGCACTCGCTGGCCTCCCAATTGTTTATCTGGTGGGTGAAGGATTCAGTGGCTAAACACCATGGCCAAACGCCCGGTGTGGGGGGAAGAAAGTGGGCGAGGAGAGAGGAAAGGGGGAAGGTGTCACGTGAGGTCCACGTGAGTCCTCTCGTTTTGATCGCCTAAGACAGCTGAAAACCTGAGCAGGGCCATCCGTGAAAGAGAACGTGTGTGTCAGTGGTCTGTGTGTGCGCACAGGCGTGTGCCTGTGTGAACGCGTGTGTATGTGTGTGTGTGTGTGTCACAGGGGGAGGAAGGGACGGCCTAGGATTGCTTGTCTTGGTGAATTGGCCTCTGAAATCCAGACACTTGGATTTGACTCGATAACTTTGCACTTATTTCCAACCTCACAGTAACTCCTGGAGTCTACAAGAATGAAGATGTTTTCTGAAGACAGAGCTGTTGCTTCCAGCTGGCCTGATGACAAACATCGAGGCTGCTTGAGTCACCAACTGTGCCCTTTTCCTCAAGTGTGAGTGACGGCTGTGCTGTCTCGCTGACCGGTGTGGGGTCTAGACTCTAGCTCCTGGTGCGGGGAGACCGGTTCAGCAGAAGCTGCTCTGCCCACCCCTTCCGTGGCCGCGCCTACTGATTCCAGACTGTGGGAAGCCAGCCATGGCCCACTGGCTTTTTGAAAGACAACATTTGTTCCTTTTTAACTTTTCCTCAAGTGTGAGTGACGGCTGTGCTGTCTCGCTGACCGGTGTGGGGTCTAGACTCTAGCTCCTGGTGCGGGGAGACCGGTTCAGCAGAAGCTGCTCTGCCCACCCCTTCCGTGGCCGCGCCTACTGATTCCAGACTGTGGGAAGCCAGCCATGGCCCACTGGCTTTTTGAAAGACAACATTTGTTCCTTTTTAAGGACTGCGCATGTTAAACTTGTTTTGACCCTGCACGGGAGAAACTCGGACAGCCCCGAGGGCCGGGCGAGGGGCGTGGGAGGCGGGCGAGGCGCGCTGGGACCGCTGTGCAGAGTGCGAGCATCCCGGGCTGCGTGGACCAGGTGTTGAGGCCCGTGTGAACTCTCGTTCCCGTGGAGCGGGTGTTGAGGCCCGTGTGAACCCTCGTTCCCGTGGAGCGGGTGTTGAGGTTACTATGGTGATCCTAGCCCATAATAGTTCGGCCTTTCCCTTTAAAAGGCCGGTGCTTGCCAGTAATAAACGTCGCCTTGATCAGACTCTTGTCTTGGCGTCCTTCCTTTCTCTCTGCCCCATCTCCACCCCGCTGCTCTTTCAGGTTTGAGGCACTGCGGGACAGTGCTCTGCGTCGCCGGTTCGCGACACTAGACAACTGGTTTCCTTTGTTCTCACAGTTGTCACTTAAGACTTGCACGCTGTTTCTGCTGTCATCTGGCTTTGCTGTCTTTTGCAGGCCCCCGACATAACCCTTCTTTGTCACCTTGCCTGTCCCCCTGCCTTGGGAGGAAGTTGAGTGAATTCTCACGGGAGTTGAATGAACACTTCAGGAGGGATAAGGCCCAGGCCCCAGCTGAGTGGGGCTGTGTGTCCGACAACAGAGCAGATACAGACTGACTGGGTGGTGAGACTTTGATGCATGCTACTTGAACTACATTTCAGTAATGAGAAATCGGGATAGGCTCGGATGGTTTGTGATGGAGATGCCAGCCCATATTTTATATCTACACCAAACAAGGAAATAGCCGAGGTGAATGACCTATTAGATCTGAATTGGGGAAATTAACTTTAATGTGCAATGTGACCTTTTGTACTGTAATTACCAACACACTAAACTAGTCCGCACAAGGTTATGTTTCGGCAATTTGCCTACATTCATTCATCTTCTTGATGGGAAGAGCAACAGTGGCATTAACAATTGGTACCGCTGGCAAAATATACAGATGGAGTCAGTGCCTAGAACCTGCTTTATGTTTGATTTGCAAAAATATTGTATGCATTTTTCTGTAGAAATCTGAACAAAAATATTTTTTAAAGAATAGCTGGAAAGGGAGACATTGTAGAACTAAAATTTTAGGCATTAACAAATCAGGGTGAATGTCTAGTACCCATAAAAGCAAAAGAAAAAGCTTTTGTCTCCAGGAGTCTGCAGAAAGGATAGCTCCAATATTCAGTCAGTGGGTGTAGAAGTGTTGCTTGCAATTTGAAACCCAATATATATTTTAACAAACTAATGTTTTTATAACTGGTGTAATTCATGTAGAGAAGGAGAGTTAGTTTTCTGTTGCATCTTCTGCAATTTTTAGGGGTGGAAGGAAAAATGGCCAGGAGACTTGCTGATTTGGAGAACACATCCTTCCCCAAGTGGACACAAGAGGGCGCCAAGTACACAGGAGCGGTGGAGATTTAATGGTCGGAATAAACTCTGGCACTTAAAAATGAAGCCATGTTTATTTTATTCTGAGTAATACATTATGCACCTGCTTGTTTTATTTTTTAGACTGATTTGTGTCAAATGACTTTCCAGAAATATGACATGTGTACTGGATCCAGGCAGAACTAATCTTTCACTGTAGAGTAGTACTATTTTGTTCAAACTCTGTTTCCTGATATAATAATGAAGTTTTACTTTATTGGACGCACTCTCCAGGGAGTTGAGAGTGTAACAAGTTGGCACACACTTCTGCAAGCATTTTGGCACTGTAGCTCTTTAGGAAATAGTTTTGGTCAAAAAGTATTTCACACACACATTCACACACGCGTGTGCGTCTGCACACACACACATGCACACCACAAGCTCTTTAGAAGATTCGGGGCTGCACGGGGCTGAGTGGGGCAAGGGGGACAGTGAGCCACACTGCAGGGCCTTGAGTTTGCCACAGTGAGAAGAGCTGCTGCGCTGGCTGAGTCTTGGCCGGCCTGGGCCCACAGCCTGGCAGAGCTGCCACAGGAACCCAAGGCCGAGGTGCCCTCATGGGTTCCCTGAGCCTTCCTCCTCTGTGCTTCGGTCACCTTCTCCCTGGGACCCCACAGGGTCCCACGAGGGACCGCGTGTCCAGCATCTCTCTGTGCTCCCAGACTCCCTGTTCTTAGGACACAAGGACTGGATGAGGGCCTGCTGCAGCCTGACTGTAATTGAGTCCCCCAAGGCCCTCACAGCGAGGGTCATTCTGGGCTCCAAGGCTGTGTCCAGGCATGCGAATTTGGGGGACACAGTCCAGCCTACAGCCCCGCCGTTCCTTGTGTGCAGACGCTGGGACAGTGGGTGATGGCTCTTATCTCTGCCTGCTTGCTGACTGCAGGGCCCAGCCACACAGTGTGCACCTTGGCGGGCACGGGTTCTGCTGTGAAAGGCTGCGCCTGTCCCTCGCTTTGGCTGCCTGGAATGGGCAGCCTCGTGACAGGTAGTAATTAACTGCTGAAAGAAAGGCATAAATACTTCCTTTTCAACAGTGACATTATGTCCATCTGGTGAAAGGGAAGGAGAGAGGCAAATACGGAGAGTTCAGGAAATGCTAAAATTTCTTTGAAATAATTTCATTGAAAATTAACAAGTTGATGATTGGGAAGACAGATTCCGGTTACACACAATGGCCAATCGTCTAGCTTTCCCGACCTTTGATGGAATCCTTCCTACCCGGAGCGATCTGCTCTCTACTCAGTCATAATGGTTATCAAGGGCTTCAGAGGTTAATTTGCCTTTCAGACTTCAGCAGTTTAAAGATAATACACTTAACCCAATTACAGGCGTTCCTCGTGTTCACGGCCACTTTCTGGTGCCTGGCAGCCCCACCCGGTAATTCTCCCGCGGTACCCACCCCTTACTCGGGGAATAGTAACCGGGTTCCTAGGACTGGGACGCTTGCCATGAGCTCCCCCAACTTCGGCGGGGGCAGCTGCAGACCTGGCCTCCCGTTTCCAGGGGAGGCTCTGGGGCTTGGCGACCACAGGGCACGAGGTGGCCCTGGGCATGCTGGCCACTGGGTCGTATCCCCGCCGGGAAGCCTGTTTCTGTTTCTCCAGCAGCTGATTTTCTACTGATTTTTGCTTTTTATTTTATAATTTTTTAAAAGTGTTTATTTTTATTAGTCGCTGTCTGCAGGACATCACAATGACATTCGCCGTGGGCGGCGGGCACAGGTACAGAAGCACCCTCAGCCCCTTCCCTTCCTCTCCCTCCGTCTCTTGGTCCCCTTCCCTCTTGCTAGAGATCTCTCTCCCTGTTTCCCATTGTCTACTGATTTTTAAAATCTCCAGCTTTTAACTGGGGCCAAGGGATAAACTTTGGGCCTGGCCCATTAAGCACTGGCCTTCGAGCCCATGATTTCTTCCGTGTCAGCCTTCTCACCGCCTTCAGAATACACCTCCCTCCGCCTCGCCTCTCGGATGTCCCTTTCCAGGCTGCGGAGACTCAGTCCTTGATACTTTCTTTCTCACAAGACTTTCTGAAAATCCTTTCTGTTGGCAGGGGATTAACTCATGAATAAATGGATAATAATAACGGCTGACATTTTTGGAGCGCTGTTTGGCAGGCACCGAGCCGAGGGATTTGCTCGCATTATCTCACTTGATCCTCTCAGCGGCTTTGTGTGAAAGCCCACTTCACAAAGGAAGAGCTAAAGCCGAGCGAGCTAAGGAGCTTGTCCTTGGTCACAGAATTAGGGAGCAGGAGCGTGCGGCTCTCAAGGAGGAAGGAAGGAAATGGGGCGGAAGGAAGTCGGCTGAGGCACACGCAGCGGTAGAGGTCAAAGCGCTGAGGTGCATTCCCTTCACTGAGCAGCTGAGGGGTGAGGCGGGCGAGGCCAGGGACCCCGCTCTTTGTCCCCACTCTGCGCTGGACCCAGAGTCACCCAGGACCTGTGACCGGGTTCACATGCCGGGGACGCCTCGCCGGCCGGCCCAGGTTCCGCGGTTTCTAGGGGCCCAGGGTTTTGGAGACACCGCAGGTGACTCCAAGGGACCGATCTGGGCCCCGCCAGTCTAGCCACAGAGCCCCCTTGCCACATGGATTGTGAAGCAGGACGAAGGTGACCCCATCTGACGCCAGGTGGTGGAGTCCCTTGTGCCACTGCGGCCGGAGGGCGGCCCTGGGCCCTCCCTGCTGGGTCTTGTCCCTCACCCCCTGTCTGTAGCACACACTCCTCTGACTGCACAGCTTCTGGGAACGATTGGTGCCCGGCTCCCCTTCTCCCTGCCTCAGGTCAGAGGCCGTCCCTGCCTGGGGGCCGTCCACCCGCTCCCGTACAGCCCCGTCTCTGCGAGGTGTTGTTCTCCTTTTCACTGGTTGCTTTTTTTGCTTCTGTACAATTTCTCATCATTCCTAGGCCTTCTCTGTCACTCCTCACTCCTCCATCTTCCTGATTAAAATCTGACAAGCTTAGCACCTAGCCCCCCACCCCCTCTTTTAAGAACAAAGGTTCAGCTGTCTGTGGTGCACTTATCTGACTGGAAATGTACACTTGCCCTGCCCTCATCCTGTAAACTCCCGCTGTCGGGGGGCCCTGTCCCACGCCTCCCGGGACCTGCGCCCCTCTTCAGTTCCGGGCGACTCTGCCGGGTGCACAGCCTGCCGTGGCGGCCGGTGCTGTCGTGCGGAGGTTTGAAAGCCGTTCTGGAGACGGAGGGCCGTGCGTTACCATTACTCCATTTGGTGTTTAGCCGCGCTGAGCATATTGAAAGGTTGAAAGAGACATCACTATTTTGGTTATTTATTTGTTGCCGAATGTACGTGACAAGATGGGGCTTTTCTTCCAGCCTTCATCCACCGCACGCAGGGTTTTATGGCTAGAGAGATTTTCAAAGCAATTACAGCCATTCATTCGCATTTTACATATTGTTAAATTTTACGTATTTGGACAATGTTAGGAAAATGTAGCGGTGGTTTAAACAGGGAACCGTGAAGAGGTAGTAAGGAGAAAAAGATAGTATAAAAGAAGAGAACAGAATTAAGACATGAAATGAGCTCCGAATATGCATGCTCAGTAAAAGCAGGGTAGCCGTCACAGGAAGGTGGTGGGGCTGCACTGGAGCTGGGGAGGGACGGTCCTGGGCAGGGCACGGGGACAGGTGCAGGCCAAGGAGTGCAGCAAGCTCAGGACAGAAAGGGAAGTAGCGGCTGGAGCCCCAGCCCTGGGGACCTAGCAGGTGGGCGGTCAGAGTCCAGGAGTCCGGCCTGGCCACAAAGGCCCAGCCTCACACCTGTGACAACACACGGCCCCAGGGAGACCTGGCTGAAGATCAGCCATCCTCCGACCCGGAGCTCGCAGCAGCCATGGGTCACTTTGCCGGCTTCATTCCTGGCGCCAGAAGATGGCACTGTTGCCAGTGTGCGCAGGAGCCTGCCCGTCTCCTCCAAGCTGCTCCTGGAGGCTGGGCCCAGCCTGTGCAGAGCTGTGCTATGCGGGTCTCCTGTACAAACCAGCAAGAATCCTGGGCCAGTGTGAAAGTCAAGCAAGAGGAGTCATGGCATGGTTTAGGCCCTTCTACCTGTGGCCAACAGGTGGCCAGCAGGGGTCTAGATGGGTGGGCGTTCATTTTGGCTGGGTTTTTAGTTACTTTACTGTGATGAGCAAAACCTATTCCTAGCTGATTAAGGCAAAGTAATAGAATAATTTCATCACACTTTTATGTTAGTGTTATCGGAAAGGCATAGAAGTAAGTGTATTGCTTTTCTTTCTGGGAGTTACAACTGCTGTCCGCTTAGACAGTGACATGCTTTTAGCTGGGGTTGCCTACCTTACCATGGAAGGATGTATTTATTCACATGCTTCAGGCAAAAAACAAACAAACAAACAAACAAAAAAACCCAAAACACTGTACAAGAAAAACATTTTGGTCTTACCCAGAATGAATCTGAAACAAAGCACGTCTCACACTTAAAATTCCTTTGCAAGAACACATTTCTTAGTTCTTTCCAAAATTAAAAAAAAATTAAATGAGTATCAGGCAAGTTAGGCTGCAGGAATAATTCCTGGACTCCAAGAAGAAACAACAGCAGCAGTCTGTGTGCGTGTGTGCGTGTGTGCGTGTGTTGGGGCGTGCGTGTGTTGGGGCGTCCGTGAGGAGGAATGGGGTGAGGTCCAGGTCAGGAGATGAGGCTGAAAGGAATGTTAGCTTTGGTTATTTTAATTTTATACTGAATTCTGAACTCAATCACATGCTTTGATTAAATAAGATTCTAAAAGCAATTTTCCTAAAAATGAAGAACACATTTGAATATAACTTTGTAAAATTAACCAGTAATTACAGAAGAAAGATACATTCTGCCATGCTGTTTCAGAAACTTTTAATAAACTGCATTTGGTGTCCCGCTGAATTATTAATCCAGGTGAATTCCCTGCTCCCGTCCGCACAGGCGGGCCCACTTCATACCAATATGACTGAGACTTCTAAAGAGTGAAAACATGACATTTTGGGTTAATAATTATTTCAGCAACGTTTCCCAAGCATCTTTTCTACCCTAAACAACGTGGATCCTGATTCAGCTCTTCTGGATTCCATAATAACAGATGGATGGCGAGACTGTTTACCCTGTTTCCCACAACTTCCTCTCTGTAAATACTATATTATTTATGAATCAGAAAAGTTTCGGAGAAGCCTCCTAACTGATTACGGCTTGCTGATGAACTTGCATCAAGAAACTTTCAGCCTAATTATACCAGTTCGTCATAAAGGACTGTTATTATTTCCAAGTCTGAATTTGTTAACTGCCTGCTCCATTTGTGCACAGAGGCCCTGTTGGACAGATGGCAGGGACTCTGTCCCCCGGAAGCAGGTGACAGGGAGTGGATGTCCCTGCAAAAGTGAGGTAGACTGAGAATCAAAAGCGTTTTAATATGCCGGATACTTTAAGACACATTTAAAATGTGCCTTAGAGAAATATTGAAGTAATTTTGGTTTTGACCTGGTTTGCACTCATCTTTGTGGAAACCTAATATCTATGTTTCTGCAGTAAAAGAGCTTTATAGACATTTTTGGTCACTGAATATAACATTTATAATTGTTGATTTGAGTGTCCTGTAGGAATAAATGTGGAAAAAGAATGACACTAAAATCTACCTCTTCAAGGTTTATTTGATCAGGCCTGATTTTACAATTTAGTTTAGCAATGAAGCAAATTTCTTCTCTCTCTCAAGACAAAATCAAAGCAAATAAAGCAAAAGTGCCCACTATACTCAGCCCCCACAGGGCAGAACCCTGACTCTCAGGTTTCCCACCCCCTGTGCCAGGGAATAGAGGATGACACGAACCCAATTCCTCCATCCTGACCCGGATCTGAAACACGTTTACAGAGACGAGCCGTCAGGTGCAGTTGTTTTGGATTGAATCTGAGCTAGTTCCATCTGTGTTTGTGTGAGACGGGGCAGTTCTGTCATCAAAAGTATAATGGTAGGTTGCTGCCCCTGCCCCTGGATGCTGTCCCCTGCAGGGGACCCCAGCTGCCGGACCCCGGGGGCCCCCAGGATGGATTCTGCGGGAGACGCTGCTGTGGGTTCCTTTCCTTTGTGGGAGACAGGATTCCAACAGCCTCTGCCAACCAGCAAATAACCAGAAATGACCAGAATGCAGGTGACAAGCAGGGCTGGAAGGCGACGGAGAGGGGGTTCACCCACACCCCATTCTTCTGTGGTCCCCACTCAAATTGTGTGCTTTGGTTACTTGCTAGGAATTCTCTTCCCACGGTCTGCAGTAACTAGAAAGAATATTGGTTGTGTATATCCCTTCCCTTTCCCAGCCACCATACCATGGTTTTAGAGTAACATGGGTTTGTAGTCAGAATAAAGAAATCAACACGTTGAATTAAAATGTGTTTAAAACAATTCTAAACAAAAGCAAAAACAAAACCAGAACATTCTTTCCCAGAAAAGTTTTTTTTTTTTTCCCAAAGTAGAATAAAGTTTCAAAGCTTGAGCTTGTAGGTATATTTGCAGTTAGATTACTACTTTTTAAAATATTACTTTGCTACTTAAAATGTATTTATGAAAAAATACGCGTATGGTTAGAATCCAGAAAATACCTATGTATATTCTGATGTTCAGCCATCAGCTTCTAAACAGAGATTACTACTATTTCCATACATAAATAATTTTATAATACTCTTATGTTTGCTTTAATAAGCCTTTCACATTAAACCTAATTTTATGTAAATGTTATTCAGATTTCAATCCAAGAGTTTTGTAGGGGAGGTTAAAGGGTGTTTATCTTGATTCGTTAAAATGTACCATTAAAATTAAGCAGTGACAAATATTATGACTTTTTAAATTGTTCTAAATGGCTGTATTTGTTTATTAGGTTTGTGTTGATGTGCAATATTTTAACTCTTTAGATGTAACCCAATTTGATGAACTGTTCATACAGGAGCTGTGATCAGGAAATAGATCTAGTAATTTCACAAATTCAACAATTAGCTCATCTTCTTAGTAATCTCCCCTTACGAATATTTTTCAATGAAATAAAATGCTATATATCACAGGTAAAAATTAACAAGAGTGAACTACAAAAAGAAATTTAGATTGTTTTATTTTCTAAAATATTACCCTGTATCTAATTATCATAAGTTGTGCTTAAAATGTATTTTTGTGCACACAGTTTTAATGTTTAGGGAGGCTGTATATTTATTAAAATAGTTATAGTAAGAATAAAGGTTTATTTAAAATAATTACAAGAATAAGTGCAACTTGACAAAGAATATTTCATCAGTTTGTTTAAAAATACTTCTGAAAATGATATTTCAAGGAGGAAAGGAAAGGGCTCAAAATGTCTCTTAATCAGAATAGGGCTATTATATTCCTACACATTACTTATTAAAAGTAATCAGCAAAGATAGAGTCTAGATAAGGCAAAGCTCTAAATGAAACTTTAACCGAAAATTCAAAAGTGCATTTCAGAATCAAGTATTAATAGAATAAACTTAATTTTAGTTTCTCATAAGTGCAGCTGCATTTTCTATTTAATTATGGGTTTTCAACAGTAGTAATTTTTCCTTGACCTACTCAATCTCTAAAGTCAGAAAATTGCTTCTTTTTAAAAACTGACAATGGCACGGTATGTTTCCAAAGGAAAAAAAGGCAAATTACAGAAAACCATTAGTTTAAGCATATTTAAATAGCCAGGAAGAAGTTCTCATAGAAAACTTGGTGAAATATGAGGGAAAGTTATGACTGCTTTTATTGCATGGTGTAACACTGATGTTAAGATATTATATTATCATTTGCTTTTTCCCTAAAAGTAAAACTAAAATGTGCTGAATAATTGTAAAAACCCCAGTGCATTAAAGATGCCTGTTTCTTCCTCACTGGTAAGAGGGTTTATTTTCACTGCTGTACATTTGTAAATGTTACAGATCTCATCTGCAGCTTGTGTAGTAGATGAACAGAAAAAATGTTTTAAAAGGGAAAAATTTAGCTTTGAAGAATTGAAAAATAAGATAGTAAAGACAAAGGAAGAGCAGAGCACTGGCCTTTGGAAATGCTCAGAGATTAAAGTCAGAATTTCCAGACAAATGCTGAGAAGTGTAAAGTAAACAGGTTTTCTCAGAATGAAAAACAAAATAATCTTCTTGATTTAACAAAGCAGGCTTCTCGACCACAGAGGAGAAGGGATAGAATTTTTTGTTTATTTGATACAGATTTTATAGAATATGCTTGTATCGAACTGTTAAGCCTCCCCTGTAGTCTGTGGATAATTTATGGGTGAGGCTTCTGATCGCTGATTACAGAAAGAAAAAATGTAATCATCAGTGGATAATTATTCACTATTCAATTTTCTTTTATCATGTTCAAAAACTTTTTGTGTGTATTGCAATTTCTCCTGATTCTTGGAGGAATTTCAGAGCAAACTGCCTAGAATTGAATTAAACCTGGCCGAAGAATATTCTTTCTAAATTTTAGTTATTGATAATTTTCTTTTCATCATTTGTGGGCCCAATACAAATCATGTCTTCGCAACAGAAGCATGGTTTCAGTACTCAGGTTAATCAAAGGGCCAGGTTACAGACCCCGCGCGCCCGGCACCGGACTCTGTGGGAGCGGAGCACCCAGCCAGGAAGTCGAGGGAGGCTGTTAATAACAACCAGGGCTGTGGAGACCTGGAGCGCTTTGAACTCTGCTAATTCTGATAGAGTTGATATCAATCGAATGCCCCAGAACCCCATTCCAAGTGCAAAACCTCAGGTTGCCTGGAAGTCGGAGGCTCGGGTTACCGTAAACTTCACAGGGGACACCACTGACATTTGGCTTCATTTCCCCCAAGTCTCAGATGCGCGCTGTATTTTGTAATTTACTGAGCGAAGCGTCTCTCTTACAGTCAACTGCTGCTTGTGGCCGTGGTTGTAGACATGGCCGAGGAAGGTGGCAGGCGGATCCCCAACAGCTTCTTCAGAGGCTCTGAAGGAAAAACAAGCCCTTGTGGTGCAAAAGAGGAGGCTTCTGAGGCTGAGGAGGAAGGAGTGAGGCGAGCCGTGGAAAGGCAGTTATAACGTTCGTTTCTGGGATACAGACTCACGTGAAAAGAGTGCTTTGGAGTAAAAGAGACCATGGAAATCTAGAGAAAAATAAATACACACTTACACCCAAATTCTTGTCAATTATCAACCCGTAAAAGGCTGCCCCGACGTGCCACAGTGACTACCAACATTGGTACCAGCGGGAGACAATATGCTCCATTGTTTTCGTGAACAGTGGAGCC
Source organism: Fukomys damarensis (assembly GCF_012274545.1). NCBI lineage: Eukaryota > Metazoa > Chordata > Mammalia > Rodentia > Bathyergidae > Fukomys > Fukomys damarensis. Next base: position 2,444,488 of record NW_022900938.1, on the reverse strand, counting down.
ATAAAACAAATGCATAAATAATTTTAGGCACTCTTTTTATGGTGTCAGGAATCTCATACAGGAAGTTTTCCCAAAGCGAAGTAGCTGCATATTTGATGTGATCATGTTTACCTCTTCATTTGTTGAGCTATAATAAAGTTAAAGGTAAAAATAAGCCGTCTGTCTCCCAGGCGGGGGCCTGGGGTGGATTTTAAGGGTCCGAAGAACGAGCTCTGGCCTCCTGCCTCAGAGCGGCTCACACAGGGCAGGAAGGTGCTGCCTGGGCCCCAGTGCTCGGGGACCCTGCGACTTTGGTGAAAGGGCCTCGGGCTCTGCTTTTCATTGGGAAAGGGTCGCTCCCGGGTCCAGCTCGCTGGGGCTTCATCCCCGACCCGGGCACTGGAGACACTGCGTTGGGAAGGCCGAGGGGAGACGGCGGAGGGGCAGCAGGAAGCAGCGGTGCCGAGAGCAGGCTCGGCTGCATGGAGCTTGAGGTGTCCCCAAGAGGCAGGGACTCGCTCAGGGATTCCAGGCGAGTGACCGCTCCCTGCCTCTGCCCAGCCGGAGGACAGCAGTGACGGAGAGCGCCGGACGTGGCTTCCCCAGCTCCCGCGCCCCCCTTTCCTTTGTAACCGCCGAGGCCGCGTCCGCACCCTACTAGCAGCCAGGCCAACCGCTGGGACGCCAGGCAGTGGGCCCAGTGGTTGTGACCTAACTGAGGCCGGAGCTGGAAGGCGGGAGGAAGTGGCCGGGGAGCAGGCGCAGGGAGCAGGGCCCGGCCGGCGGGGCCTTACCGTGCATGCCCACCCGGTCCAGCCCTCCACAGCGGCCACGTCCACCCGCTTCACCTTCGGTCCTCTCTCAGATGAGTCGAGTCCGCTGTTGCCCGAGACCCCGTCTGACTTCACAGCACCCGTCCCTGTGCAGGCCCAGGGAAGGGCATCTGGTTGGCCTCCGTGCTGCCTACGCTGACCCGCGGGGGCCCAGCAGGAGCCCCAGGCCCTCAGACGGAGCAGCGCGGCCACCAGCACGGCTCGGAGGGCCGCCAGCCCGGAGGAGGCCGCAGCCTACATCTGAGGGAGTAGAGGCCTTCCGCTCTGAGTTACCGCTGCTGCTGTCAGTCTTAGGTGAGTGTCGCGTGTCAGTCACAGGTGCTTCTTACAGGAAAGATCAAAGTTTGGGGTTAATCTCTGGCCATAAGGAATATTTCCTTTTTGAATTCTTACATATTTTGCTTCAACTCCATCCTGCCAGGAGCAGACGCTCCCCTCCCTTGCCAGCCTCTGTCCCCAGCCCGTCCCCACCACGTCCCCTGCAGTCCCTGGCCGTTGGCAGCCCGTCTGGGGTGGCTCCCTCTGCTCTCCAGTTCCTTTCTTCGGCTGTCTAAACCTCATCAAGTGAAGTTTCGGAACACATTTGATTGTAACAGGTCTTTTAAACAGGCACTGGATTCACTTTGTGGACGGGAAGAAAGGGTTATTATATGTGGGAAGTCAAATGTATATAAATTAAGTCTTTGCTTCCCGTTTGAAGTATAATTTCAGAAAGATCTTTAGGTTCATTTCAAATGTTTGCTTTCAGATTAAAAAAAATCCTGAATACTGAGCTTTTACGTTTTCTCTCACACCCATCACCCTGACCCTGGGATTGCTGATACGCAGGGATTGTGACAAAGACTGTCTCACACAGTTGCCATCTTGGGGCTAAGTTATTTATTTGCTTCTCATCATGTGAAATTGTATAATGTGCAGTGCCTTATTATCCTTATTATTAGCTTATATAGTAGCTTTATTGAGTTTGCACACATTTTCTATATTAGCTTAATTTTTATTACAAATCATTCTGCAGAGAACAATTTCATTTTTATTTGTAGAACAATCAGGATGTAAGAAGAATGAGCTCTTTTTTTTTTTTTTGCTTCTCAGGGAGCCATAGTGGGTTCACAGCCAACCTGTCTCAATGTCACATCAACTATGGAGATGTGGCTTTGGGGACCACACGCAACGAATCCTCCTCAAATAGCAAAACTGTCATTAGAAAAATAATAAAATGCTTTAGCAGCATGAGCCATTTCTGGTTTTCCTTGTTCAGTAAAGGGTCTGCTTTAAAGTCCAAGCTGCTGTGTTTACCACTGAGATCATCTTTAATTGTCACTGAGATGAACTTTTAACAAATCTATAAAAACTTGCTACAAATAGCCATAATTTTTTTTTTTGAAATTTGGTGGGCATCCTGTGGTGTTTGTGTGCATGTTATGTTTTTATAAGTATAAAAAACAGAGTCAGTATTTCTGACTTTATTCTTGATTTGCAAGATAGTTTCCTTTTGTGGACAGAAAAGGCATCAGCAAAATTTAGTGTGGGGATTCAGGGGAGGCTGAGGGGGCACAGAGCCGGCACCGTGGTCGTGGGATGATGTTACAATTGCTGTTTTCCTTTGGTGATGGACTTCAGTGTTGACGGAATTTGACACATCCCATTGCTGTCTATGGCACGAGACACGGGAGATAAGGAGAAAACGGTCCTGGAGATAAACCTCGAAGCTCTATTCCTTCTCCCTCCGTGACAAAACTACTCCAGGGAGAGAGAGAAGTGGTCCAGAGACCTCTTGCTGTGAAGCTGCTCGACATATTGCTGCCTGTTATATTGTACCGAACACATGCACTTCTGTTTAGTAATATTTTGGGGAGCTGAGATTTAGGGAAGAAGAGACTGCAGCATCTTTTCAAGTAATTCTTAAGTTTTATGGGGTTATTTATTTATTGATACTGTGATGAACATGCATCATTTGTAATAACATTTTCAGTTTAGCGTTCCTTTTTTATTTAACTCTGATTTTTAGACCTTCGAGTTTTTCTTTGCTTTAGCTTGGGAAAACCAAATAAGTGCAAGTTTCCTCCAAGACACCTCATGAAAACATTTTTTTTTAAGTAAAATCAAGAGTGAAATGAGTCTATATTTATTTGGAAGATCATCTGACTACTGCTAAATGGAGTATCTCAATCTGAAAGTGAAATCTGTTTCACTGCTAAAAATTGCCAAGAGTTTTTTGACTGAGATTTGGGAATCTGCAGAAAATGTAAAAGTTTTTTTTTTTTTCTACAATAATCTGTTCAGTGAACAAGCTGTGAAAAATAGTTCTGGATTTTGTGCATGTGACGCAGCAGACGGTAAATTTCCATTTTAAAGAACGGTATGAGTAGCTTCTGGCACCCATTTCTATTGCCTTACTCGAATCTACTTACGCTGAGTTACAACAATGCTCTTTATTATTTCTTTAAAGGAAAGAATAGCAAGGGCTTTCTCCCCTGTGGCTGGGCTGTATCCCTCTATCTGGGATCAGCAGTGTGAGGGCATTTTGAAGCCTTATCAAACGTGGCTTAAAATACCACAGTTACATTAAGAAGATACCATTTCCCTGCCTTTCATGCTTTGCATTTGAAGAGCTTTAGAAATAATTTACAATTTCTTTCTAAGCGTATTATTTGGAGGTAGGTGGCCCCATAATGAACAGTTATTCTAAACTGTTAAAGGATAATTTTTAAAGAATGGTATAATTATGATTCTCATGAGAACATAAAGTGAACATGTGTTAAAGATTGTATTTAATTCATTAATTAATGAGGGAAGCAGTAATATGTTACAACCTGCTCAAAGGAGAATTCAAATTCACACTTACACACATATAGGCAAATAAAGAATACAGAAATGATTTTTACGAAGAGATCCTAAATTGGTCAGTATCTACAGGGCAATTATATCTTTTTGTATTTCCACAGACCTGAATCATTTGCATTACTATTAACTTTCTGCAGTTTACAGAGATGTAAACTAATACAAGGTTTGAAAGGCAAAGGTAGTCTGGGAGGGTATGCAAGGGCAGTTAAGGATCTTCTGTTTTATTTTAAAGTCCTTCAGAAATTTAAACCAAGAAATCCAATAAAAAGTGCTTTGTGTGTTTCCTACTCACATCAGTCAATACTGCTTTCCAGTTCACATCTCCCTTTTCAATCAAGGGCCCACAGCAAAGTCGGACACGTGGTGGTAGTCCACACGTTTGCTGACTGTTTTCATGGATCCCATGGAGCACTTTCAAAGAGCCCAGCAGAGCCCATGTGTGTGGTCTTTTAACCCAAAGCTCCAGAACATCAGAGAGATCTTGGAAAACCTTGGGGTGGCCTTCGAAGCCTTGCTGCATATCTTTCTCCATCCTTTGATGTTTTCACAGGCAGTGATGTAGGTAAGAAAGCACGAGATACATGGAACGACATCAGGAGTCAAATGTCCACTGTGCCCACACACGAACCCTCTGGGGTGAGGTTGGCATCACACTGGCTGTGAGTGAGTGGCCTCAGGGGACAAAGAGGCCCATCTTCCCAAGGACCCCAGTGGACCAGCTGGCTTCTGATGATCCCAGATCCTATGCTGGGCATCCCTTGGATTTTGACAATATTAGATTGTCCTGGAATTCACTTGTATTCAGCCTTAACTTATTCCACCAGGGGATGAGCTGGGGGATTTTGTTCAGGTTCATGAAAGGGCCCCGATGCCCAGTAGTCTTTTCTTCTCCTTGGTCGGATGCCTGAAGTCCTCCCTCATGCCCTCCTGCTGGGGACGTACCAGTTACTTACACCTTCCCTTGCAGAGGTAACGTCTCGTCTAGCTCTTAATGTTCCACTTGCCATTGGGAAGAAGCATTAAATACTAGCATTTTCACATAAGACAGTGTCGCTCATAAGAAGACCACTCGGAGTAAGGCAGACAGGAGCAAGCAGACAGACCAGGTAGGTCAGTTTCTTTCCAAACCCTTGGGACCAACACCCTTCTTGCTGATGTCTCCAATGCCTTTGCTTACACTTCACAAGGAATTTTCATATGTATTATCTCATTTAATCTTTTTCAATGATCCCTCGGCTCCGAGCTATGAAAGGTGGAATTGGACTCTAAAGTGCTTTTCCCCTACTCAAGGCAGCTTTCTTGTGTGAAACAAATGATTGTGACATGATTGCTCCCCGCGACTCTCGGAAAGCTGGGTTGGCCACCATATTACCTGTGTCCTGCAGGAGAACAATATGGAAAACCAGACTCTGGACCCACAGCTGACTCACCTGCCATCTATACGTGTGGTGCAGAATTTCCTTCCTCACAAGTTTTGTCATCACCACTGAAAAAAATCAGTTCTACAAACGTGGAAAGTCCACTAACTGCCACTTTGTACTTCATCATCCGATATTTTCAGATACAATAAAATTAAATGAGGAAATATTGGAACCTAAGTTCTCCATTGTTTTCATCTACAACTCTCTGTTAAAGTAGGAGCTTTGAAATGATAGATGGACTTTGCAAAAACAATACAGCATAAGTGACCTGGTAATTCCCACTGTTCATAGCTAAAAGGCCCTTGGATAAGTAACTTCATTTTCTAAAGAGGAAAGGGTAAGATTTCAGTTTAGGGCATACTGGAATTGAGAAGGTGAGGGACAGTGAAGTACTCTTAGTTAAAATGCATTATTTAAATTTAAATGTGAAGCATTATTACTATGAAAAGGAATTAAGGGCATGGGTTATATTATGATTAATTTTGCTTTTAAAATTTTGAATATGAAAGGCCAAAGAAGTCTGAACTTACATATCATTCCGTGTGCCTATATATCATTTTTCTGTCTACAACAAAGCGATTTTGGATGGATATTTATCAAATGAATGAACAAATTTCATTCGAGAACTCCCAACTGGCTTTATTCTTTCCAGATCAGTAGACAGTTTTGGTAATTTTGGGTGGCTCTGGCTACGGGGAGCAATAACTCAGATAGATCCTTAATGGCAATGAATTCAAATTCTTGTGTAGTGCTTGAACGTCTAGTTTGAAAGATCCTTAACCTACCCTTCCCCTCTCATTCTTTACAATAAATTTTTATTTTAGAGTTTGTTTTATAGCAACTTGAACAGTTGTCAATTTTTGACTGTCTAGAGTCTCTGCCATTTCTTCAGGCTCTTTCCTCTTAGGAAATTGCACCTCCAGGAGTGCTGTCCCCTGGTACCCGCCTCTACTGCGGTATGCTATCAGCAGGGCCCAGTAGACTCTCTTTGGTGCATTCAGTCCTGAGGTGCTGACGAGGCTGGAGCACCGTGAGAGGCTTTTGGGACAGAGGTGACGGTGGACATGGTAGTTGTCATGCTGGTGGACTCCTGGCCACAATTCCAAACATAAGTTGAGTACAGTGCTTTCTATTGCCTTTGGTATGCCCTTGGGTCCCTGCCATCCTTATGCCCAGTCTTCCTGCTTCCTGTTTACTTTGTGAGTTCACGGAAGTCCTCATAAAGTAGCCCAGTCAGTTTCTATTACTTGCACCCAAGAGTCTAGACCAAAGCTGTGAACTTGTGCTGGAGAGACAGCAAGTTAACGCAAGAAGGAAACCAGGAACACTACTTGGTTCTGAGTGACCACTGAGGGATTGTCTACTATTGTTCTTATCACTCTTTTTTTATCACTATCATATGATATCATGACTGCCTGTTTAATTTGTTGGCCTTATAGATGAGACTGCATGAATATGATCAATTTACATTATAAATTTGAATCCACTCAATAGCGTGGGAAGCCAGGGGAGGTGAGCAGAGCAAGGAGCGTTCTGGGGAGCAACAATTAAAATATGTTATGTGCATGTACAAATGTGTCAAAAACAAAGCCCTTTAATCTGTATAACCATTATATACAAATAAAAATGTGGGAGAAAAGAAAGAATTAGCAAAGGTTTGGAAAATGATGACTAAAGAAAAAAACAAGAATTTGTCTTAGTCATTTTTGCATCTAGGTCAGGACTTGGAGTGTATTCAATATTCCAGATATATTGGTTGGACAAAAAAAGTTAAATTTGACATTGTTAAGCACACTATACAATAAATTGTATTAATTCAGTTTATTTGTGCCTTTCTATGTCCAAGTTACTATGAGAAATATAAAAATGAACATGTCATGCTCTTTGCCCTTCTACTTTTAATTTATAATTTTATAATGAAGGATTTTTTTTCATGGCTTTGATACTGTAATATTGTATAACAAATGTATCCCTGCTCTTATGACTAGCTTCTCCCAACCATAGGTGTGACTTAATACCAAATACATTAAAACTGATCATGATGCCAAAATATACATAATTTATTATGTTATCGATGGTTTGGTTTAGAATTACCATTACCTCCATGATCAGGGATAATCAAGGTTTTACTATATTTAATTGATCTTCTGATCTTAATTGATTTCACTGAAAGTGGACATAGCACTTTGTGTTCTGCACTAGAAACTTATTTTATCCAGTAAATGATCAGGCACAAGATGGTCCTTTATAAAATACTTGTAAAATCTAATGAGAATGGAAACTGTGCTGAGTGTTAGGAATTGAAGCTAAACGCAGGTGAAGCTCATCAGCACACCCAGGAAGAGCCTAGTGCATTCTGCACCTAACGCACCATAGGCAGAAGCCAGGCCAGATGGAGGTCCTAGCTTGGGAACTCCCTTCTGCATGGCCTGACTTCACAGAGTCTTCCAGGAGAAAAGTCTTAGGCACCGGTGACCTCCTGCCTCAGACTCACGGATGGGTATCTACTAATGGGTCTTCTGGGGGTGGAGCTGTACACTTGTCTATCAACTATTTTATGTCTTCTCAAGACAAGAAAGTAGCTTCAGAATGTAAATCACCTTTATCACCAAACACACGGTTAGTTCAGAGGACTGCTTTTCATTTTGTGGTGAGGCTTCACTGGTGAGGGAGCTATGCAGCAATTTAGTCTGACACGAGCTCCTTCTTCAGTGCAGACTGAAAACAAACACAGCCCAGATGCTCTGGGCAGCACTGGCTCATACAACGTCCCTCGATCGCTTGTTAAGATGCAGCTGTAGGACCGAATAAAATAGTGACCTACTAAATAAAGTATCTGGACAGAAGAGTTACTAGAAATTTCCTATACGTTTAAAAAATTGAGTACTATTGTTAAAAATGTTTTCAGAGGAATTTCAAGACAAGGGATAAAGCCTACTTTTTAATTTTCCAAAAATGTGAAATTAAACCATTTTGTAGTTTTCCATTAAAATGGGAGATCTAGTTGATCTCTCTGAAGTGAACAATGTCTCAGCATCTAAATTGCATTTTCCAGATTCATGATGTGTATATTGGATTCAAATAAAAAAAAAACTGTGTTGATAACACATTAAGTTAACTTTTCTAAATTTCAGGGAAACTCCTGCATGCCCTCATGCCTGCATTCATTCAAAATAAGACCTGTATTCACTAAACTAGGGAACGAAGTATAAGGGTCTAAGTAAGATTTATAAAAGCTGTATTTGAGCAGGATGAGGAGCTTTCTAAACTTTCAGACATACCGGGGGGCATGTTTTTATTACAAAAACAAAGCAAAGCATCAAGACAAATTTCAGTTTGTCTTTTCTGAGAGCTGGACTGTCTTGCCTTTGAGGATGGATAAGCATTTGACTGATGTCAGCTGGCAGGAGTTGTGAAGGTCCTTTAGTTTGGGGACAGTGTGAGCCAGCCCGAGGCTGAGAGTACTCAGGAGAGCCCTTCATGGCTTTGGAAGGCAGATAGGTGATTGAAATTGTATTCCCTGCTGGCCAGGCAGAGATTAGAAAAGGAGGGAAAATCCTTCCATCAGGAGGACAGGTAATTTCCCTTGTCCTCAAGGATGGAGGCTTAGGTGGAAGTTAGATGTTGAGAACCACGGTGACACAGGGTGCTCAAAAGTTGGGGCTATTATTATTTTTAATAACAAACTTTCTACTGCAAGAGGATGGGATTTGATGATTTGGGTTCTTATGAGTAGTAGGCAACAATCTCTGATTCTTCTCTCCTGCCTGGAGCAAGGAAGAGGACCTGTCTTCGGCCCCTTGTGGATGAGTGGTGTGACAGGAGCTGGCCCTGGTCTGTGAGTGAAGGGACATCACCTTCGGCAGGGCCGTGGATGGTCATGTGTGACGTCTCCAAGTGCTCTTTTCTTCTGCATCAGAAAGAATCACCTGTTATGAAGGCAGAGCTGTAAAACCAAAGCAGCTGAGATTCTCCAGGTGACTGCAGGGAACACGGTTCTTCTGGGTATACCCCAAGCACAGGACAGAAGTTTTCATCAAGGAGAAAGAAAGCTTAGTGACTGAGCCCTGGAGCTTGTGGGACTATTTGTTACCACCCCACAACCTGGCTTTGCTCCACTGGTGAAATAAACTCAGTAATGCTGCCTTGGCTAGCTTGGTTCTTTGGGACTTAAAGTAATTATGAACACAAAAAGTCTTGGTAAGTTACTTGAGCCAAATTTTTTCTTGCATCCATTAATTGATTTGTTCAGCTACTCAGTAAAATGGGGAGCTTGGGCTGTGATTATGCCCTGTGTGGGTGGAAGGGCTTGTCACTGTGGGCAACATCCAGTGCTCTGAAATCTCTTCCTGAGTTGGGGTTCTGGTACCACCCGGTGTAAGCTGTGTGATTACTGTCATTTTGTGACCTTCCTGTGTGCTGGTTTCTGTATTCTCCACTTGCAAAACAGCAGCTACAAAAGGGCCTGTCTTACAGAGTTTTAAGATAAAAGGAGATAATACATGTGGCATTGTGATCCATGAAGTTGATGTTAAAAACATTAGCTATTATTATCTGATAACATCCTTGTCATTCCAGAAGCTCCTCCTTCACCTGTGAATATCACCACATAGGAGTAAAACCCACTTCTATCAGTAATTCCAGTGTGAGTTTTTAATGACTGTCACAACAAGCTACTGTACACTTCTTACCTGAAGCCAGGAATCTGGGTCTGCGCAGCTGGCTGCTCTGTCCCGTTTCACAAGGCTGAAGTTGAGGTGTAGCAGTGGGTGCTGATTGGGGGCCTTAGAAGACTGCACTTCCAAGCTCACTCAGGTTGCTGGTTCCTTGCGGTTGGGAGGGACAGACACTGTTTTCTCCTTGCTGGCTGTCGGTTGAGGAACTCAGCTCCTGGTGCCTTCACTGCAGAGCTGGGGGCAGTGTGCAAGTCTCCCCCATCCTCAGTTCCCTCTGACTTCCCCTTTGCTCCCGGCTGGAGATCATTCTCTGTTTCTCAGGGTTCACTCTTGTAGTCCAGGATCGTTTCCTGATTTTAAGGTTTTTAACCTTGTATCCACAGAAATCTCTGTTGCTATAAAATGAAGCGTCTTCACAGGCTCTGGGCACTGGGGCAGGGGAACCATTGGGAGAGTTGAATTTGGCCCACAATTCTCCTGGTCTGTGGCTTCCCTTTCCTGATCTTAATAACAGTTTTGCTGAGTGCTTCTGTGTGGCAGGTGTTCTGCCACACACCTGTTTCTCTAGCTACCAGGTCCATCTAGCTGGCCTCAGCTCTGGAACTTTCACAAGACTGCATGCCTGTGATGACTGTGGGGCCTCTTGCCATCTCCGCTTAGTCGACTGCCCGAGACCGGTGGGTCCTAGGTCAGCAGTGGTTCATCAGCCAAGTTACACTCTGCTTGCTAGAGCCATCTAAGTGCTCATATGAGTCACAGACTTTTTTGGCTGGCTCTGGTGGTGAGTAGGGCAGGCAGGACATGCCAGCAGTCTGGAAGACACAGTGTCCACCTTATGCAATGGTCATCATGTTATTTCCAGGAAACTGATTATGTGCTGGGCATTGTGCTACGCACTGTCAAAGAGCCTCAGAACTCTTTTCATCCCAAGGTTGTGAGGCATAGCCTCATCTCCAGTTTGCTTAGTGTGACAGCCGGGCAGAGACAGCTTTTGTAACTTAAGTTTTGCAGCTAGAAAGTGGCAGCCTTAGGGTTTGAACTCAAGCCCCAGTGCTCCCTTTTATTTTGATGTGACTACAAAATCACCATGCTGTGATTCTAATGGCGACACTAAGGCTGTTTATCATTCCTCTGTGTGCTCTTCTCCAGGGGACTAGGCACCAAGAGAGGCTGTGTGAGCCTGGGGCTGGCACCGTGGCCTGGGGACGGTGTGCTGGTAACCCAGCTGTGGCGACTTCTCTGGACTGGCCGATGCCATTAACTGTCCAACTCCACTCCCCGAGATGGGGGAGAATAAACCCCTGTGTGTGGGACGGCCCAGGCTGGAGAATGACAAAGAGCATCCTCTTCCTGCTGCTACGGGCAGCAGTGACCGTGGAGAGCCCACTGTGACCAGCCGCTTGGTGTCACTGTGAGCGACTTCCTCTCCCTCCCCAGGCTGGGCTGCGTCTCCCAACCTCCCTCCCTCTCTCAAAAGTGGTGACATGGAAAGGCATACTTCTAAGAGTCTGTGTGTCTTATTTATTTATTTTTGCTCTGATTTAGGCTTTTTCCACAAATATCTTGAAGACATGGTCTTACATAAGTGATGTTTTAAAATGCTTTTGAAGAAAGTTGTTAGTGATAAAGAGTTTGTGTGTGTGTGTGTGTGTGTGTGTGTGTACGTGTATGTGTAGTAGCAACACGAAAAGCTTTTGGCTATATATTAATAGAACAAAAGAGGAGATTAAATGTTTTTAAAATTATATTCTAGAGAAAAAGGAAGTGCAGATGTGTTAGAAAGAATATTGCATTCTCCATAGCTTTTGCAAACACTATTGAATTTGACATCCCACAATGTGGACAGATGTGAGTTATGAAGACAACAGCAAGTCTGGTCACAAGGACAGAGCTGCTGTGGGTTTTTGTGCTGCAGAGGGTGATAGGTGGGCTGGATTGAGACTTTGTTGTGGTTTTGTAAAGTCACACATGACAAGGTCGGAAGAGAGGCAGGCAAACCCACGTCCTTACATGAACCGAATTCCTTTGGAAAGATGTTTTAACTTAACATTGAGATTTAACTTAGCCCTAAACTTAACAGTGCTGATCAAAATGTATTCTTAATTATTGGGCTAGAAGCACATATATGTTATCATCGTCTTTATTTGCTTTTTTCTTTAAAAGCTAAAGATATCTTGAAAAATACATTTTGTAAGACTGCATTTTACTGCCTTTCATCTGAACTGCAGAAGAACCCTTTTTCTGAAAGTTTCCTGGAGCTGGAGCTGATATTATTTAACATCTTGCAGAAATCTTTGAACTGCAAATTGACAGCAATCTTAAAGGTTTTATTCATTTTCATTAATTTCAAAGAAAACTCCTTGTGATGTAAAAATATTCTGTAAGCCCTGCCAATTAAAAACACACCAACAAATCATGACAAATCTCCCCGCACTGCAGCCTCAGCCCCGGGAAATTCTGATGAGACCACAGAGGGGGAGCTGCACCCTTTCCTGACTGTGAACTCACCTCCCAGGTTCCAGCCTGTGGAAGTCTATTCTGGTTCGCTTCTACAGTGAAAAATGGCCAACTTAATTTAGAAACAGACCCATTCAATTGTAAATCCTCCTTTATCTGCTATTTGTCGATTGTGGTGCCAATTTTAGTTTTTCTTCCTAACTTCTGTGATGAATTATGAGAACAACAAGGGTTGACCTAGGAATGACCCACTTCCCAGTTCAATTATTTAAATACAGGATAACCAAGAATTGCATATTTTTTCATTTATTTTTATTAAGATAATATAACAGGAAAAATAAAAACAACAATTTCATCAAGTTTATTCCATAATTTTCCCCTGTATGGTATATCTTAAAATGTTCAGCACCTGTCCGACTGATAGCTCTGGACTGTCAGCACGTAAACAAATGCCCTGCCTGAAGGGTGCCCGCTTGGGAAAGCTATTAGGTGGGTAAAGTACTCCTGCAAAGCAGCGAGCTTGAGATTCTTTGTGGGCTTCTGGGTTTTGATGAGCATTTGCTCAGTCCTGCCATGTGCTCCAAGAACCAGAGTCTCAAGTGGCTGTTTAGGAACCACTGCAGGCTGAGGACACTGCCACCACTTTAGGCAAAGCCTAGCGCTGTTTCTGAACCACCGACTCTGGGAACTTCAGAGGACCTAAAAGCACTTAGGAGGCTATTTTTGAGTCAAAATCCTTCTAGTTCATTTTTTTGATCTTTTTTTTTAATGTTTTTTGTACTGGGGATCGAACTCAGGACCTTACACTTGTGAGGTAGGTGGCAGAACCACTGAGCTAAATCCCTTGCCCTCTAGTTCACTTTCAATGTATTTTTAGCTCAATAACTTAATACAATACCAGCTGCTTAATACTTAAGGACCTGATACTTTATTAAAGATCAAGAGTTGATAGAAAAGCCAATAACAGAAATCTAAATATCTGTCCTACAGATAATTATTGTGCAAAGTGTTGCTGAATTCTGCAGATGTAGTAATGCTCAGAACAGACAGGGTCTTTGCTATCTTGGAGCTTCCAGGCCAAGAAAGCAAACCTTCAGACTTCCTGGGAAACACGTTCCATCCAGCCCACCAGCAGTCATTTTGAAAATAAAATCTATAGTTATAAGATAAACTCAGCTGAGCCGGACATGGTGGTGCACTCCTGTAATCTCAGCACTCGGGAGGCTGAGGCAGGAGGATTGCTGTGAGTTTGAGACCAGCCTGGGCTACATAGTGAGTTCCAGGTCAGTCTCAACTACATAGAGACACCCTGTCTCAAACAAACAAACAAAAAGATAAACTCAGCTGATTTCAAGCTCCAATATATTTTTGAGATGCCAAATACTGACCAGTAATAGCCACATACTGCTATTTATTTTATTTACTCTTACTGGAGTTTAAAAAATAATAGGTGATTATAAATCACGACGCATCGTGTCTGAACTCAGCTTTCCGCTGCTGCCATTTTCCTAGCTGAAGGATTCCCTGCTTAAGTGACAAAGTCAAAGCCTTCTGACCCCTTCCACTATACCGATTTGGTTTCCTACCCTCTCAGGGATGACTCCGCGCTGGTAGACCCACAGCAATTGGCATAATTACCAGTTCACAGGTAAACTTACAGGGCAGTAAACTGCGGTTTGCCCTGTGCTGAGCAGAATACACGAGTTACCACATTTAACTGTTAGGACAACTCCACGAGATAGTTGTTCTCACGCATATCTTGTAGATGAGAAAATGGAGACTCAAGAAGCAACTTGAGCAGGATCATAAAGCTAGAAGACGGCAGAGAAGACTGAGATTCCAGAAACAATGCTCAAAAATCACAGTGTCGAGTATTTGTTGAAGAAAACCTTGTTTTTGTATATCTAGAGTTTCTGGAATTCAGGGACATAGATAGGGCCTAAAAGAGAAGTGAATATTGTGTCCCCCAGCAGCAGAGACCTGTGGTCCTCGTGGGGTGTCCAGGACTTGGGGAAGGCTTCTCTTGCTGGTTGAAATCCTTAATTCCAATGTTCACTCAGAAGTCATTTTAAGCTTCTTTTCTTTCTTTCCTCCTTCACTGTGGCTGCAACATATCAAACAATGTCATAGTTAAATGCACTTAACTTCAAAATCAGAACTTTTTAAATATTGGAAGCTAACACAACCACGGTGGATGAATTCTTGGGTTGGGGGCTAGGGTGTTGTAGCTTCCACAGGTTAAAAAAGGGAAGGAAAGTCTATGAAATCATTATAAGAGGACCAACAAATTTATGCTACAATGCTAATATCGCCACCGTGACTATTGATGAGGTAATAATAGCAACCATCGTAATTCCAACATCTTTTAGTTTACTTCTCTGTCCTTCTGCAAGCTCTTAGCTGGCTCCTGACTCCACCCACTTTGGTGAGTGTCGCAGTTGTGTGCATAAAACAAACATTCAGTCCTTGCCCTGCAAAAGTGGAAAGTCAGCCAGGATTTTCTTCGTAGGGATTTTGCAATAGTGTGAGAATGTACCAATTCTTGAAAAGAAGGTCTCTTCTCACTTTTGGGAAGCTGTACTTGTGAGACGCATACTGTCTCCATTGGCCGGAAAGATGTGTTGGATGACAATGGCATAATGGGTTGTGGCTTTGGCTTTGAAGAGAAGGAAGCCTGACATAGCAGTGTCATGGCCTGATCAGTGGCTCTGCTCAGTGGCTCTGCTCTGGACTCGTGTCACTGGCCCCTTTGGTCACACTACTGACCTGCAGAGATTATCAGAAGTCAGAAGCCTGGGCAAGTGGGTGTGGGTGTCTCCTCCCAGATTTTATTATTTCTTTTTCTTTTTCTGGGGAAGAAGGTAGCTGATGATGCTGGAAGCTCATTCTGAGGGTTGCGGTCCTACACGTGCTCAGGAGGAGCCAGGTGAGACGCGGAGGGTGCACAGGCGACCGCAAGCAGAGATCACCTTGGAACTCACAGTGGCTGCGCTGAAGCCCTGGGGTTCTGAGGTTGCAGCTCGCCCTGGGAATTTGAGCTTAGGGGACCACTAAGCTTTGCCAGTGCCTGGAATGGGTGTTGGTCAACGGCCTTGCAAGGCAGAGAGCAGAGTGGCACCTGGTCAGGTGCAGCTCCCCAAGAGACCTTTCCCGACAGATGCAGGTCAGCACTGCCCAGGGTGAGGGGCCAGGTTATTGCCACAGCCCACAGTGAAGTCCTCGGGCTGGTGACTGACTGACCCTCCAGCCAGCAGCTTGAGCGTCCATGTAACTGCGGCTCCCTGTTTTGCTGTGGACCAAACTGGGGGACATATTACTATCAGAGACTGTTTAAATGGAGCAATAAATGACAACACACGACTTTAACTAAACCCAGCTTGCAGGCTAATTGTAAGGGAGCCCAGGTGGAGGACTCTCATACATTAATTAACTCTAATGGCAAGGGAGGAAGGGAGGGGAAAAGAGGTTGAAAGGCATTGTTAAAAAGAGAGAGAACTCTCGCTCCATTTCTTTCTGTCTTTTTTCTAGGTGTTTAACACTTGTACAATTTGGTCAAATTATGGGCAGGACAGCAAGAGAAGCTAGTCAGCTTTAAAAGACGGAGAGCGGGTGAGACAGGACATGATTACTTTGCTGAGTCCCCACTTTTTTTCCTCCAAAAGAGACAAAGGGAAATACTTAAGAACCAATAGTGACGGCAAGGAAGCAATCATTGCGTTGCAGGGTACCTTTGTCTCAGGGGCGCACAGTAATTTTTACATGTCGGCCACAGAGTGTCAAACCCTTTCTTTTCTTCTTCTTTCCATTCTGGACAGCCAAACTGATTATCTAAAATAGAAAATTAGCACACAATGGGTTTACTCTGCGATACCCCTTATGCAACTAATGGCAAAGCTTGTTAATTGGTTGTAAATGCCAGCAGGTTGCCAGGATAATACTTCAGAAATAAGCGGGTATTCTGATAATTACAGCAATCTTCATCTATAAAAGCTTAAGTAGATGAAGTAGTGGCTGGCTTAAAACCAAGATTTATCCCGCTGCACTCACATTAAAAGAAAAAATAAGATGAAAACAATAATGTAACAAAACAATTATATAGCAGGAAGCTTTGTAGGTTTTAGAGATTGTGAAAACTCAGAAAGTAAAACAGTGCTGTAATAACCAGTTATGGAAAAATAGGCCATTTACATTTGTGTATAATTAAATAGTAGGCTATGCAATTTCACTTTTTAAAGTAAACTGCCTTTTCCTTTTTTTATAGGGCAACGTAGCCATAATTGCTGCATTAAAGCTTTAATGAAAGAAAAAAGCCGCAGATGAAGATGACATGGAACGTGTACATCTGCACCGTGGCACTCTGCTTGTTTAGTAATGGGAAGCTACTGAGGAGATTAAAATTGCAGAATTCTTCATAGTTTGTTCTAAAATTGCTATAGGAAGATCATTCAGGGTCTAAAATATACACAATTTATTTTTCTACCTTCAATCTGCAAGAATTTAATGGCTTTCACAGCTAGTAGGTGGTTGGAGATAGGTTTCGTATTAAAGGGAGAACCACTTTGGATCATCAAAATTATCAAAAGGGAGCAGATCAGAATTCAGACCTCGAGGGTTCTGTGCAGTGCATTAGAATATTGTCTCAAACGTTCTCCTGCAGTTGGTGCTCAACTTGGGGCGGTGGAAGAAGCTTTCTCAGTCCCTCCAGCAACAGGTCGGGATGTAACACTGTTTTTGTGGATTTTGCAATTTCTTTATCGCCTCTCCAAGCATCAGGAGCTGGTGTGGGAGGCAGCAAGCCCCTTGGTGTCACAATGTGCTGAGCAGAGGGTGGGTGGCGTGGGGCAGGCACCCCAGGCTAGCAGGGAGGACAGCGCCATGGCCATGGGACAAGAAGTAGCTTTGTAAGAAGTAGCATATAAATGTGCACGATCTTGCCTTCCTTTCCCAACTAGACTGTGCAAAAGCACTGTGCTGAGAGAGAGAGAGAGAGACAAGAACCAGGCAAGCAAGGCCCGGCGCTGGGCCTTCCGACTCTCCTGAGACTCCCTGGTGGCGCCAAGGTTGGGCTTGGGGCTTGTTGCTCACAGAGTTGATCCAGTGACTCTTTCTCCTGTGCAGGTCTTCCGCAATGGGAAACTTTAAATGCATCGCCTCCTGGAGGGGCTGCCTTTCTCCTGAAATCCCACCAACGAGGAGGAGAGAGGGACAGGCCAGCACTCTTGGTGCCCTTGGGGAGCGAAGATAAGCCTAGCAGAGGCTGCAGGCTGCCACTGAGCCCCGCTGGGTGCTCTCCTGAGCTGGAGCCAGTGAGGACTGGCCACGTCCTCCCAGCCTACGGCATCTCCCCAAGGCAGTCTCCACACTTGGGGGCCACAGGAGGTGTGTTGTTTCCAGTGGGCTGATCTCAAGTGTTCTCCTTAAAGGACCCTTCCCGTGTGACAGGAGAGGGAATTCAGAGGGCCAGGCAGCCTGGGCGAAGTTGCACTGGGTGCTTCCAGAGGAAGAAAGGCCATACCAGGCAGCAGGCTGTCCAGACAGAGAGGTGTGACCGTGCAACTGAGCAGCCTTCCTCTGACTTCAGGACCCTGGATGCCGCCCCCTTCTCACACTGAAACCTCAGGAGAGGGCCAAACAGCGTCCACACTCAGGGACCAAAGCTTTTCCAAAGGACCAAAAAAAATACTTTAAAAAATAAAGTAAAAGCAAGGGCACATAAAATAACTTTTGCAAGTGGGAGGACTTGTGGAAATCACTTCTCTAATATATTTTCACTTTTTTATAAGAAGCAGCTGATTGAAGTTGCTCTGGTGCTTGGCTTAAACCCTTGGACCAGGGTTCCATCCGGAGTGAAGTTAACTTGCTGCTCCGGAGAGTGAAGACTCCAGGAGTTGGCGGCCAGAGCTTTGCAAGTGTGTGTCCCGGGTGCCGCTGCGCTGGTTGCTGTCTTTGTCGGGTGCCTTCCGTCTGTCAGGCCTAGGTGAGTCATTCTCGAAGGACTTCTGATAAATGACACTTGTGACATCTTTGGCAAATTTTTATTACGCAAGTTATGTCCAAACCCAATAGATGCGCTTTGAAACTTCTCGGTGACCGCAGTCTTTAGGGTTTCCCGGTTCCTTGCGTGCTGGTGAAGTACGCACCGCCCGGGAGGCGGGCGGATTATGTTCATGAATGAGTTCTTTCTGCCGAGAGAGAGGAATACGTTTGCTGCTTCCCAGGTCTGGTGAGGAACCCATTTGACTGAGAAACATTCCTGCAGAAAGGCTCCCAGCCGGCGGGAGGGCTGGATGTTAAAGGCGCAGTTTGGGACTGGAATTCTCTCCGGGAGCACAGAAGGCAGCGCGAAGCTGCGACAGCGTCCTCACACACAGCCCTCCTCTGTTTCCTGTCAGTTGTCACTAATCAGCTCTGCATTTGACATGGGCTCCGTCATCTTGGCTGTGGCATTTGGGCCCCGCGTGCCTGTGCAGGAGTTTGCGGCCCCTCTGTCCGTCCCTCCTGCGAGGGCCTGCGTACTTCTGTCGCCAACTCTACAGCAGCAGCGAGGCGCTCGCTGACAAGTGACAGGCCGCTTCTCCCCTTGGGTGTTTCGGGAAAGTGTGCACAAATCATAACAACTTGCCTCTCCTTCCCCAGACGGGGAACGTTTCCCTTAAAGCACACATGCTATATGGTGTGTTTGTGTACATGAAAATTCATGCTGCTATCAATTTTAATTTTGCCATTTTTGTTGTTTTTGAATTTCAGGTTTGAAGAGATTTAAACAATTGCTTTCAGTTTCATCTTGACAGATTTTAAAGACTCTTGATGCCTGAACGGGAGAGGAAGGCTACCGCATGGAGAGACACCACCAGGCACAGGTGCTGGGACGCCTCCGCCGGGGAGTGGGCACAGTAGCCCACCAGACAGCAGCAAGCAGGGACAGTGAGAAGGGCCCTCATCCTGCAGGGTCTTCACTGGGTGCTGGTACTGAGCTCTGTGCAGCAAGAGGTTTGGGGATAACTCTGACAGGCGTGCGCCTGACCTGATACCCCCGAAAGTGACTGGAGGGATGCAGAGAGGAGGGGGTTCTGGAGCCGGCGAGATCCAGGTTCAGATCCAGCCGTGGCACTTAGGAGTTCACGTTGGTCCTCTCCTCACCTCTAACAGAGTTTTCTGCCGATATCCGACACCCAGTAGGTGCTCAAAATACTGCGTCCTTTGGGCTTCTTATTCCTTTGTGATCTCAGAAAAGAGACTCACAGCTTTTTCCAAGGAGGAGCCAATCTGATTTTTTTAAGGTAAATGAAGATCTTTAGTAGATAGGTTCCTGGACCCACAGAAGTTAGCTGTCTGGCTGAGATACCCCAGATTCGTGCCAGGGAAGTGATCTGCTCCAAGTAACTAGTGAGCTGGTATACATATTTTATATATGCTCCTTTTTTTCTGGTCAGCAAATATGTTATTTTAAAATTGTTTAACCTCTTTATAACTGTCGAGAGGGTGAGACGAACCCCAGTCCCCTAGTGCTGGTTTCCAATGACCTATGGCATTTTCCGGGATGAAGGTGCAATTGTTGAAGCCCTGGGATCCAGGCTACCCCAGGAAAGGAGATCAGGGAGAGAATTCTCCAGCACCCATGGATCACAGGAGGCCCTGATCCAGCTGCAGGGTGGAGTGACTTGTGTCTGTGACAGGGGCCCGCAGGTGACACTGCCCCGGAGTGACCCTGGGGAGAAGCCCACTGGTCCCTGGAGGGCACGGAGCAGTGTTTCTGGGACAGCACAGTGAGGGGTTCCCAGGAACCACTGTAGAGTCTGTCCTTTCCGCCCAATCTCGGGGTCTCTGCTCCTCACCTCGACCTGAGGTGAGGACTGAGGACGGTGTGGACCCCTCCCCGCCCGGGTCTGGAGGAGGAAGAGCGCTCTTCCTTCCCCTCCATGTGAAGTGGCTTCTTTCTGTGTTTGCATCTTCATGTGAACGTTCTGGACGGCGAGACTGACAGATTATTGGCTCAGTTGCAATTTGCCTTACACATAACCTCGCTGCCAATTTCACTTAAAAAAAGATGTCTTCCTTCATGGAAGAAATAAGCAGAACTTTGTTGTAGTAAAAAAAAAAAAAAATCCA
>NW_022900938.1:2396127-2424087 GCF_012274545.1 Fukomys damarensis | reverse complement strand
AAAAAAAAAAAAAAAAAACTGTTCTGTGAACTGAAATCCCTCGCTGAGGCAGACACACCTATGCCCTGCGCCCCACGCACTGGGCTGCTCTGGCTCGTGTCTGGCCTGACCCGTGCGGACATTAAGCGTCAGGTCACATGGCTTCAGGTCCTTCTCTTCGGGTATCATGATGGTGACGATAACGATGATGCTGTGATTACATCTTCTTACGTGACATTCCTGGACCATTTCCAGGTGGAGCGGTGCTAGGATATGCTGAGGACAGAGGGAAAATCTGAATCTCAGCAGGCTTCAGCCACTGAGACTTGTCTAACGTGTTCCTCACCGTGGAAGGGTGAGGAGATTAATAATTTGCTGGGGCCTCATGGTAGACAAGTGAAGAATTCTAATCTGAGTGGTTCCTTCTCATTCTTGTTTTCAACAAGTACCTGTGGAGAAGCCTTTTAAAACCACAAGATCCACTGCAACAAGAAAGAAATAATTAAATTCCTGTGTTATTTAAACAGATTTAAGAGGAAAATGAAATGACTAGTTTATTCATCATTAATGGAAGATGGGGAGAATAATTATTATTTCATGATAGCATTATCATCCTCAGAGGTTAATTTGGTTAGATAGAGAATGATACTAACATTCTGTAATAGACTTCCACCTCCTTGGGCGACCTCTACTTTATAATCATTGTGCTCTTAATATGACTTTTGTCATTGACACAGTGTATTCCCCCAGTGGGCAGCATTACTTAAGCATTTGTGACTGCGGTGTGGGTCTAAACCTGTTCCGTTAAATCAATGCAGAAACTTCAGCTAAACTTTTCATTCTAAAATTTAAAGATCTTTTCTCCCCACAGAGGATATTGTCTTAATAGTAAGAACGAGAGACATTTGAGGTGACACTCTGGTCTGCGATGTGTCTGATACAGTGTTAACCACACTGCTCAGGTTGCTCTGGGGGCGGGTGTTGTCTGGGATGAGGGACGTGTGGCTTCAGGTGGTGGTCACTGTCCGGCCTTACACATACTGACTGCTCCTGCTGGGGTACGGACCGAGACATCCGCGTTGCTGCTCTGCTGCGGGTTCCATTGGCTCAGCTGCAAAAGGACACAAGTCAGTGTGGAGAACGGGCCATAGCCTGGGGCTCTACTGTGTGGCACGTATGCAGGGGCCCGGGCCCCCCCTGAAAGTGTTTTGTGCAACAGGGACCCAGCACCAGGCTCTGCAGGGCAGTGTGCTTCTTTAAGGCAGATGGCATGAAAGAGACTCGAGATTCTGATGTCATTAATTAATGACAGAGTGCTAATCGATAGGTATCCACCGTAATGGCTTATAACATGATGGCTTTTAATGGCTCGGGTATAAATGTTAATTGATTTACAGCAAA
Organism: Fukomys damarensis; assembly: GCF_012274545.1. Classification (NCBI taxonomy): domain Eukaryota; kingdom Metazoa; phylum Chordata; class Mammalia; order Rodentia; family Bathyergidae; genus Fukomys; species Fukomys damarensis. Next base: position 2,422,707 of record NW_022900938.1, on the reverse strand, counting down.
GGGAAATTTCTGCCTATCGGGTCAATAGTTTATGGATTATGACTACCTTTTAGCTCGAGATTGCTAACGAATGTGCCTTCTTCACCCTCTGCCCCTGGCCAGTTCTCCTTTGTTTTCCATCAGAAATGCCTGTAAACAAGGTACATTAGGCCAATTATTGGTACTAGAATCCAATAGCACTCGTAAAGCCCCAGGGCTTCTCCGGGGTGCTGCAGGGGGACCACTCAGTGTCCAGCCTGCAGCACAGAGTGTGCGCATGCTTCCTTCATGATGTTACATTTTATGCAAAAAATATATATTTTATAAATATGCAGTCTTTGATATATCATCAAGATTGTCACTCTCGTACTGCTCAGTGCATGCAAAGGAGAGGCCCAGCATAGACATGTCATCTGCCAGAGTAAGTGGCCTCTTGCAAAGCTGTGCCGCTATTCTAACACCTACAGTGAGAAGCAAGTGCGTTCATATCAGGTGTAACATCAAAACCCAGAGTTGGCAGGTGCATTTTCCCTGACAGACTCCTATGTTAGCAAGCAAGGGAGTTGCTTAGAAATATTCCAGAGCCTGGGGAGCTGGTTCCTCCCGCAGGACTGTGCTGGGATGGACTGACGGACAGATGGATGGATGACACACGGACTTATGACTCTTTCTCCACCAGTTCCCTCTTACTGCTCCACCCTTGGAGGTCTGCTGCAGAGTAGCACCAGTTATCTTTTTTATTTAAGCATATTTTACATCAAAATACTGATTTTGCAGTATTTGAGGAAACTGATGGGCTTGGAATTGTATCTCTGGCAGCCTTTTCATGCATGCACGTGAAGTCCAGGAAGCCAGGGTGAGGGGACTTGTGACGATGGCTCTTCTTGCTGATGTCTGTGTCCCTGGTGTCACCTCCATGCTCAGAGCAGCGTGCGGATACCACAGACTTCAGTTTGCAGTTTTGGTTTCATCTGCTGACTTCTTTGCATGGAAGCTAGGAGCTGTTACACCTTCCCCTCTGCAGAGCCTTCCGAGGTGCTTTCCTCTGTGAACTCCTAGAAAGTTTCAGTGTTTGCACTGTTCCTGTGTGTGTCGTGTGTGCGCACGTGCATGCATGTGTGGTGTGGCTGGCAGGGTTGGAGGAGACTAATCTAAAGAGGGAATCAGAACAGAACAGTGACCGAGACCGAAAAGGACAGACAAAGATATGGGAGGAAAACCAGGAGAAATATGAGGGAGACGGTATGAGTTATATTATGAATTGTGTTGTAAATTGAATAGAAGTGCAAACATCCTCAGAGGAGTCAACTCAGATGTCCACACAGCACCCTTAGCGCAGCTGTGAGAGCTCTGTGTTCCAAGTCGGAAAGCAGAGGGACACAGTAAAGAACCTCAGATTACTCACTGGAGCAGCTCAGCTCTGGAAGAAATGAGGTAGAAGGCCGTTCAAAAACAGCTGGTGTGGGTAAAAGATTAAGCTCAGTTTTCTTTTTCTTGAGATGGATGACAGTACCATGCTTCCTGGTGAAGGTGTAAATTGAAAAATCTTTAGGCGGCTAGCAGTCTTTTCCGATCCTACCTCTTTGGCCACTGTATTACAGTTTAATGACAATAACGTGTTCTCTTGATGTTGCGCTTACAATGTTTAAGGCTGGAGGAGTATCTTTGTCTGCACACACACGCACACATGTGCACACACACACAGATGCTGCTTGTGCACTGGAGGGAGATGTGCGCCCTTTGCACACGGCACCAGAACATAAACAGGGCCCCTCTCCTTGTCCAGAGCCCTCTGAAGTCCGGCTGTGCTTTGAGTTTCCTTTCACCTTCTTAGCTCTCTGTTGATCTTTACTGAGTAGAATCTCCTTTATTTCTCCTTTTTGGCCAGGCTCATCTGTCCGTCTGCCTGCTGCTTTTATTTCTTTCAAATCCACAGCTATATCGTGTGTTGACTAACTCCATTACACCATAAAGCTGCTGTTACTATTCAAATTGTATGCATCCAGACATTCTGCAACAGAAAGAGACTCCCTCTGGTATAGTAACCTATTCTGGGACATATTTTAGTACAACTGTCACCAGAAACACCATTATCTTAAACAACATGTGGACCCAGTGCCATAGATGACAAAACCTTTTTATATGCTCAGAATTTAACCTGGATGTTGAGGGTGCTGGGTGCTAAACTGCACTTGCAAATTGCACTAGGAGTCTGTCTGCTTCTCATTTTGCTGTTTAAGAAAGACTTTGGTCAACCAGAGCACCAAGGTTTGGATTATTAAATGGGTCATGAAAGTCAGTGATTGTTTTCAATTCTGTGTTAGTAAAAATATTTGGCTATGTGTAGGTTTTGTGGGTACAAGTTGATATATTTCTCATCTGTTTTCTTGTCCATTCATTCATTCATTCCATAAACATTTCTTGAGGATCTACTCTGTCTCAAAGCTGTGTCAGAGGAATCCCTGTCTTCAAGGAGGATTCAGCCATGTAAGAGAGGCAAACATCAATGTACCCCTAGAATATCACATGGCAGGGGTAGGGCACATTAATCATGGACTGTGGGGCCCCAGGGTCCTGGCTAGTATTTGCCTCCATCTTGATGAGCAGGCAATTCAAATACAGCTTTGGAGGGAGTGACCAGAAGCTTGTAGCGTGAGAGGAAGTGTGAGCCAGGCAGAGGAGACAAAGAAGCTTCTGGCTAAGCGTGAGAGGGCCCAGGTGTGCTCTCAGGAGCCAGAGTTGGTGGGCGGGAGTAAGGGTGCCCACAGTCCAGAAGCAGGCAGGAATACTGCGGAGGTAAAGGAGGCTGGGTCCTCCAAGCCTTTAGGAAAGGGATTTAGGAGAGTTGGAGAATTCACAGAAGGGTCTTTGAGTTACAGAGTCACCTGACACAATTAGTGTTTCAGAATACCAGTCAGTAGAAGAGGGTCAGGAATGAGGCCCAAAGCTGGCTGAGAAACTGCTCTGCCCTGGGCTACATCGTGCACAAAGATGAACCAGAGCAAAGATGAGAGACACATTCAGAAGGTACAGTCAGTCAGATGACAAGTTTCGAGCAATATGGAGGAGAGAGGAGCCCTCTGGAATGTCACATTGGCTTCTATTGTGAACCCTAGGGCTGAGGTTCTGAGGGGAGTGCTATGGTGACCGTAAGGCTGGCTTGTACACATGGGAGCATATCTATAAATGTCTCTAGACAGCTCCATCATCCATCTATCTGTCTATGGTTCAAAAATTTCTGAGTAAGTGTCCAATGAGCTAAAATTTTTAAAATCTATGTAGAATTTTCAAGTCACTGTTTTCTTATCTCATACCTTTAACATAGCTAGGTAACTAGAGTATAAATTCCTAGGTCTCCATCTACAATCTTGAACTACCGATTAACCATATTCAGGCACTAATATAATTTTACAATGGATTTTCTTGTTATTCTGTCTGCAGAAAGCTTTTAATGCTTGTGGACATTTGTACCCCTGTGATGAAGGTATAGTGGGATGAAGATATCTGTTGAGAATTTTCTTCTTTTTTCCAGGTATGATATTTGATCCTAAAATTCGAAAGATTTCATAAATTGTGACAGTATGAATACATTGAATCACACCCCATAATCTAAAGAACCTCACTTGGTGCACTTCAGGCAACTGATCTTGGTACCCTAAAAATGGAGCAATATAATTATATTTATTTTCTGAAAGAGTTTCTAATTTTAAGGAGAACAGTACATATGTTTTTTATTTGCCAGCTTAATAAACGCTCTCTAATACATAGTAAAGAAACAAAAGATAGATGTATGGAATAGAAAAATCAAAAGTGCCCGACAATCTAGCCTTTTTCCACCATGTAAAACAATCACTCATATAGGGTCTGTCTTCACATTCACAGACTTAATTTTCTTAGTGGTGCGACATTACGCATAGTTTTCCATAATCATCTGTTTTTCTGAACGATATGTTCTGATATCTTTTCATGCAAATAAATACAGAGCTATACTTTGTGTTTTCATTTGATATGAAACTATGGGGTAGCTTAGTTAGCTAGTATCTTCCTAGTGCTGTTTTCTCCTAGACTTTCCACTAACAAATGCTATGGCTGTGAATATCCCTGACTATATCTTTCTGCATTTTCTCATGATAAATTCCTGATGTAGGACCATTGATTCAAAGGCTGCATGTATTTCACAACCTCACAGTGACAGTCAATCATCCGTCTGTGGACCTTATTCCAAGATCCCCATGGACCCCAACTCTTCAGGTGCTCCGGCCAGTATAGAAAATGGCACTATAATTTGCACACCTACACACACCCTCCTGCACACTTTACACCGTAGAGATACCTTAGAATAGCTAACACAGTGTAACTGATGTGCTGCGCTGTTTAGGGAACAACAGGAAGGAAAAGGTCTCCAGACCTGTTCAGTACAAACACGAGTGTTTTCAGAATAGTTCGATCTGGGATTCGTTGAAAAGCCACAGAGAGCTGGCTATAGTTTCCCTTGGCACATAAAGGTTGCATGAGCCGCTAAGTGGGGACACATGTCTGCACATTCGTCTCTCCTTTGTTACAGTCAATTTGATTTTTCTTTTTGAGACAAAAAATATGACTGCTAAAACTCGGATTTTCTGGATTTTCTATACATTGTGCTTATTGTCATTTACATTTTTATTTTATAGATTACTTAAATCTTCTGCTGATTTTTCCACTGTTGTTTATCATATATTCATTGCTTACAAAGAGCTCTTCACATATTAAAGTCACACTTTTTCTTGCAATTCATGATTTGCAGATTTGCTAAGAGCCCCCTCTCTCAGATTATAAACACAGTAACTTTGATTGAAAAGAAAACCCTAGCAATAAAAGCCACGTTAAAAACTAAAAATAATTAGGGCGCATATGGACAAAAACAAAAGCCCTGTAGGCTGTTCTCTAAAGCAGGAGAAAAAAGGAGGAGAGTGCCAGGACCACAGGGTGAAACCCACCCCACAGTGCTCTGAGCTGCGGAGCAAATGCGAATATTCAGGCTTGCAGTGCAGAGCACCCGGACCCTTGCCGGTCAGAGCAGTTTCTGCAGGCGTGGAGGAGGGACGGAGCGCTGCTCCCTGTGTGTGTCTTTCCCTGTCCCTGGCCACTGGCAATGTACACCTGAAAATCCCTTTGTTTATCAAGACTTTCCCTGACTTTTTCTGTCCTCCTGTTTGTGAGGACATTAAGTTTGTGCATTTTATAAACCGTGCTGTTAGTCGTAGAGAAAACCCTAAGGACCAGGGTGGAAAAGGACTCCAGGATGTACTGTCTAGTCAAGGAAAAACAGGGCTGACCTTTTGACAACATTATTATTATCATTATAATTTCTAATTTAACTGCAAATGAATAACAAAGGACTCACTGGAATTGCCCTTTTTTGGGATTCTTGAGCAATTCCATTGTCTGAAAAAATCTAAAGTGTCTTTGGAAAAATGTAGGAGAAAAAGAATTAACATACATTTTATAAAGGCAGAAGAAAGAATGCTTTTCTATTTTTATTTTAACCAATTCTTTGGTCATTTAATGTTATTATAAATATATGCATTCCTAATTTCTGATCTCCAACTTATGAAAAAATACAATAACCTTCCCTTTTTTGTAATTTAGATACTTTCTTGGATGATTGAAAATAGCTCTTTATCAGTTGTGTTCTGTAACATTTTTCCCTGAAAGAATAATCTTTTTTTATTAGCATAATAGCTAATTTTAATTCCATGTGACACAAACCCCCTTAACTTTATATGAGGTTTTATATAGTAATGTTTATTTCCTATACAAACTCTCTAGGATGTTTTATCTGTTTTATATCCCATTGAATTCTCCCTGAAACTGCACTAGTTTACAATAATTTTATTACTTTATTAATTAAACGTTTTCCAACAAGCTAGCTATGGCATTTCTTATCATCAAGGGTTCCATTAGTTTTTAATGGTGTGAGACAAAATTACCATTTACCCACATGCAATTTAAGAAGCATCATTAACACAGGAAAAGCACCAGGTGGGATTTCTAATAGTTACTGTTTCTCATTTTTGTTTAAAAGGAATAACTGTTTTTGAGATTTTTTTTTGCTGCAATATTGCCAAATCTTCTCTCAGATTTTACGATTGAGATAATTTAAAATAATGTCCTTCTATTTCTGTAAGCGCCATTCAATGATATTCAACAGTATTTCACTTGGGCACTCGGCGCCAGTCTAGGACTTTTGCTGCACAGTCCTGTGAGTGTGAGCTGTGGAGTGGTCAGAAACAAAAGAGGGCTCCTTGGGGCCAACAGGGTCTCAGGCCGAGGGTTCAGCAGGTCAGTGGTCTGGCTGCAGAGCCATCCCTGTCCTCAGAGAAGCACTCTGAAGCCCTAGGACTCTCGAGAGGTGGACACTCATGAATGTTTTCCTGAAGACCCTAAGAATTCTCATGAAGAGGTTCTGTGTCATAGACTTGGAAAGACCTGTCCCCCTGCAGGACAGAAAGCACTTGTCCCTATCAAATGAGTACACGAGAACCAATCAGAAACACCCAGGAAGGAAAGTCTGTAACACCACAGATCTCCTTAGAAGACTGGGAAAGTACAATTTCCCTCCAACCCAGTGCACTGTGGAGCACAGAGCACATCTGCAGACCCCTGCCCTGAAAACCTTCGGAGAGGGGCATTTATTTGTTCCTGACTTCAGAAGAGAGCCCATCCGCCCCTGGAAAGAGACAAAGCAGAGCAAAACCAGACTTGTAAATTTGGGTGTTACACAGCCAGTTTGGGAGCCTTTTCCAGCTTTAATTGTTAGTGGACAATTACTGTTCTGAAACATGAAGGGAGTGGAACAGTAGAGGGAAACTGAAATCAGGGTTTGGATAATACTTAAACTTCTTACACAGAATGGATCAGAATTAATCAATATTCTAAGATTATTTTTAAACAAGGGTAGGATGTATTAATCAATATTAGACTCATCTGATTTTGGAAAGGCAGACAGATTAAAAACTTTAAAATCTCCCAGAAAATGTTCTATCATTTCATGACACTTGAACAATGTTGAAAAACCAAGGGAAACTGTTGCCTGATATTTAGACCTTGGAGCCTGTCCTACCTTCTAAAGAAAAGGGGAAAGGTATTCAGACTTTAGCATATGGTAGGGGCATGAGCGGTCTTCTGTGGGGGGATTTTTGTATAAAATACTAAGTGCCAATCAATTCAGTGAATATTTATTGATCATTTACTATAAGTTTATTAAATGACAAATATCATATTTTGGCTAGCATACCACATTACATGAGAAATATTTGTTTCATTCCATAGAGAATATCTGTAATAAAGGAGTTTTTGGTGTGTGTGTGTGTGTGTGTCACTAGGGAAGGGCCCCTCACACTGAACTACCTCCCTAGCCCTTTTCTTTTCTCTTTTCTTTTTGAGACAGGTCTCACTGAGTGACTAAGTTCCCTTGCCCAGGCTGGGCTTGAACTTGGGATCCTCCTACCTTAGGCTCCTGGAGTGCTAGGACAACAGGCGTTCTCGTGCCTTATCACTCCTGGCTATAAAAAAGGAACTTTACGTAAAGAGCCGAGAAGAAAAAGTCTGAATGAAATAACATCTTCTAAACGTGGAAGCTTTGATATCTAAGAAGAATCAATTTATAAGAAAAGGACATTTTACATTCAGCCCACTATGTACTTCCCTCTCAGCCAATCTGTACCTTTAGCTCACTTCCCAGTGACTATGTGTCAGTCTGTGTACACAAAGTGCCGAAGCTCATTTGCAGCAGCACTGTATATTTGGCTGTTTTCCTTTGTCTACACAATTAAAGCCAGCTGGTTTTCTGGTTAGGATATCAGTTCTATATTCACGTTGGCCACAGAAGGCAGAGACCGAGAAGCTGCTGAGCCTCTGTGTGAGGCTCGCCCTGAATGTTCCTCCAGTTTACATTTGGTCCATATCAAGTATTAGAGTTTGAATGAGAACTGTTATTTGCATAGGTTCTTTTCAGCATTGCCACATGGGGAGAATCACTCTGTAACTTCTCTGCTGGAACAATTGATTATTACCTAGTTCATGGACTCATTTCTATTTTATTTGGGCTCCCATTCATGAACACGAATTGTTCAGGATCCAGCAAAACCTTTCCGGTGAAGCTTCATTCTGGGCGTTTGTTCCGCCTTCATTCAGGATGCTTTTATTGTGCTTGAAGCTGACAGCAAATTGCTAGAGCCAATCACCAAAAAGTGCTTATTTTTTTATGATGTTTTATTTTCATTGCTCAACATTAACATAATGAAACTTTAGATTTTTCTATTAAAACAATGCAATACATGTGAAGTGTCATGATGAATGACAGTTTCTTGTGATATACATTTTGGTGTTTGTAAAATAAAGATTGACGTTAGAGCTTCCTGGGGTAGATACGCTCTGATTTTATTTAGAGGCTTTATGAAAAGCTAGCACATATCACACTCACACAGACACATGGTTAAGTACAATTCCTCACCAGAAGAAAGATAATAAACCACTTATTAGAGCCCTTTTATTTAATTATTGTCATCCAGCACTTTGCAAAGCTTCCAGTGCTGGGAGAAATCCAGGCGCCGTGGACCGCTCTTTCCAGAGCATGGGCTCTGTCCAGAGCAGGACCTGACACGGTCACAGGGCCAGCACTGATTCTCAGAGGTGGCACACGTGGTGTGGGAGAGTTTTGGGAAGCAGGAAGCCATTCACAAGGTGCCAGTGTTCATCTGTGTAGATAGAAGGTGACACACTTTCGTTCTGGAGTTTTCCTAGAATGAGCATCAGCTGCTTCTGCCCTGAATCATTTCTGAGACACGAATTGAGACACATACCAGTGACGCGATTACAGGAGGCGATGAGTGTGAAATTAAGATCTGGACTTTGTGGAATGCCTGTGCTGCTGTGTCAAAACTGAGGCAGACACAAAAGGGCCGATTCCCCATGGCCTTGGGCAAAGAGGCAGAGAGCTGGAGACGTGCCCCCCCCACTGTTCTGGGCACCGTCTCTGGCCCTGGTCCGGTGTGACCAGTTAGGAACCTGGCTGCACTCCCCACGCCTGGCACGTGCTGGAGAAGGACAGCCAGAGTGGTTTCATGGGAAAGGCATAGGCTCACCACCTCTTGCTTCCACTCTTATCTTCAGAACCTGCCTCTGAGGATGCTGGCCGAGTCCCCACTTCTTCGGATCTCCTCCCGATAGGAGCAAAAGTTTGCATTATTGTAAGGTGTGAATGGGTCAAAGCTGTGAAAATTCCTATCCCAGTGTCCTTGGAGGAGCGGTTACTATTGCGTACCTCATGCTGGGGTTGCCCCTTCTCCCAGCAAAGACAGGGTCAGGTGGCTTTGATTGTGACATACACTTATTTGTTGATTTAATTGAGTAACCAAGATTTTGATGCTTAAGTATATGATTCTTAGAAATAAAAGGTAACATTTTTTGAGCGTTTACTATGTTCCCGGGCTACTACTGAGCGCGTGTGTCTGATGCGGGCCTTGAGTGTGCGGGGGTGCAGCCGTGCATGCAGCCGTGTATTACTCTCCCGAGGGCCCTTGAGGGCAGTTTAGCTGTCGTCGCTGTTAGCGATGGGGGAGGAGAGCGCTCCTGCCTTGCACCGGCCGCCCAGTGACTGCAGGTGGCAATGGGTCCGTGTCCCCTGCAGACTGTGAGTCACGGGAGCGCAAGTGATTCAGCGTGGGCCACAAGCAGCCTGGAGCCCCAAGGAAGAGGAGTCAGCCGCAGAAGGAAGGAGCGAGGGATGGACTTGGCACATCAGAAGGAAAGACAGTCCTCGGAAGGATCGGCAGCAGGGCTCTTTTTTATACATTTGCGCAGGCGTTAAAGGTTCTCTTTTCCATGCTCAGTGTGTTGGCTTCTGAGCTCCGGGGAGCCTTCTTTTAGTTGAGCTCAGAGTGACCTCTTGTCAGCTGCAGGTGGCTCTTTCTGCTTCACACATAGGGCACAGAGCGCATCCTGACTAATACTTGGTGAGCCCCAGCCGTAGTCAGGGCTGTAAGTTGGTGAACGACTCAGTTTTCCAGACGTTAGGGAAAGTTGGCAGTGGGGTAAGGGATAGCAGACGTGGGGATTCAGGGGTCCCCTCCTCAGTCCTGATACACGTTGGCAGAGTTCTCTCACATGCCAACTCTGCTGTGACACAACAGTGAACTCTCCCTGTGGAAATGGACTCTTTTCATGTTTACTCCTTTAATCCAGCGACTTGACTCCCCCCTTACATGGCTGGGTGTGGAGCTATGGAGAACTGAAGGCTGGTGCACAGGCCCTCTGAGCCAACTGGAAGGTTAGGGTCAGCTTCTGTCCAGAAGGGTGGCGCTCAGAATCCTGTCTGATGAAGCAGTCTGCTTTTTCCTGCTTACCAGCCCCACCAAGGTGGCATATCGAAGTATTGCATTTCCTCTGGTGCCACCCCTGTAAGGCAGAGCTGCAGGGATGAGCTGTGGGACTCGGCAGCTGGATGCTAGGAGCGGGAGGCACCAGGTGTGTTGGTGGCAGTCAGGCAGGGGGTGTGGCTGAGTGGATCAAGAGTCAGACAACCTGGTGGGAGGTGCGTGTGTGGCCCAGCCACTGGCAGCACCTGCAAGACAAGCTTCTCCCAGCCTGGTGACACTTCTGGACACAGGCTCCGAGGGACCACATGTGGTCAGGACTGCCCAGAAGAGCTCTAGGCATTGTGAATCACAGTCGTGTAGTAGTTCTGCGCGGGCTTCCTCCTGACAGGGTTGATCGAAAGTGTTCTCGCAACAACAATGGCACAATCACTAAAATGAAATCTACATAAAAGCAGGAAAAGTGTCCATACAGATCCAAGGGCATAAATGACACAAAGGAATGCACCAGAATTTAAGTGCTGATGTGGTACAAGACACTGAAGAGGAGAAAGAACAAAGAAGTCAGCCGGGGTAAATTTCTGGACCTACTAAATTATCCTAGCCTTTTAATAGCTTGCGTAGTAATGGGAAGGGGGAACAGGTTCACAGAACTTTGGAAAATAGAAACTTAGCAAACAGAATCACCCCAGAAAATGTTGGAATTTTAAACACCCAATTAAAGCTATATACGTAGCCCAACTGCACGAATATTCCTCTCTCTATAGTAGAAATTGCCCTAAAGGATTCTCATAACTTCTTTGTACTTGAATAGCTGTTTTAGACATTCATATAAAAGATAGGCAAATATATTAGCCCATCCTTCTGGGGAAACTCACTGGCCAAGTACTTCCATAAAGCCAAGTGAAGGCCAGTGCTGCTGTGTCTGGGTAGCTGTGTCCCTTCGTGTCGCCACTGGCCCAGCAGACTGTCTTGTCTCCATGGATGTCCCAGAAGTCATTCCTGGCCTCTGCTCACCAGAGACCAGTGGCTCCTCTTGGCTGTGTCAACCTCAAAATGTACTTAGGCACTGATAATGGCCCTTTCTGGAGCAAAACTTTCCATGTTTGAGAGTCCCTCTTCTCTAGTGATATTTGACAACCGTTAGTATTCGGTTTGTTCTGGGACAGCAAAGCTAGTGGAGATGGATAATCTGTCTGCAGGAATGAGTGGGTGTGTGTTCTTGGGTTCCTAACATGTCCCTTTTTGCCTTGTCCAGCTCTCTCCCTTCCCTTTGGGGTGTATTTCTCTCCATGTGAGAAGAGCATGCTTTGGGACACAGCCTGTATTTTGAAGGCCCCCTGCACCACTTTCCCTCTTCTGCCTCTGCAGCCCTGAGCCTGGCCCTCATTTGCTGGGTCTTGGTGCTGGGTGCTTAGAGAGGCTCGCCAGGGAGACAGAGGCACAGCCTCCCCTGCCTGACACTGGCCCTGGGGAATGATCTATCCCCGCCTAGCTTGTCCTCCCCTTGCAGCCCACCTCCTCTGGTTTCTCTGTCTTTGTTGCCAGCTCCTCATTTGCCAGGCATCCTTAGGATCAACTTTATCTTCTTTCCTTCTTGTGGCCGCTATTAATCAATTACCGCATCTTATCATGTCCAAATCTGCAGTCTCTCCATGTGGACCAGCAGTCTCTGTAAGGTACCCAGAGGCAGCTTTTACTTGGGTGAACAGTTACAGTCTAACTGGCCTTCCTGCCTCAGTCTTTCTACATAAGCTATACTTTATATTAATACCCCTGTCTGTATCCTCCGAGCACCCCGCCCGGGCAACAAAGCCTTCAGCCCATACAGATGGGCTCTAACTGACTTCCGAGTATTCCCAGTGCCGGACATAAAAATAGCTTCGCCTTAATTTTTACTCCGAGAAGTGCTACCTCTCCAGGATTTTATCTTAATTTTTTCAAATACTATTTTTTGCTCCAAACAATTTTTCTTTTTCGTTTGTATTAAAGAAACACAAATTATCTCTAAAATCTGAAATATACACAGGAATCTGAGAATCTACTTCTACTTAAGTACTCTGAAGTTACTTTAAGGACTATTTTAGAGAACTACAAAATGCAGGCGGCTGTGAAACACTGTGTGTGGAATTCATGCATCCCTAAGGTTGATACTGTCTGTTTTCTTTGTTGGAATTTAGCATGGAGCAGGCCTTCGTTGCCGCCTCCTCTTATGGTGGGACATAAATGTGTAAATGCAGTTTGTGTATTTAAAAAATGGTGTGTAAATCTTAATCTGCATCGCCCTCCAGATGTGGAGAATCCTTGCCTGGGAAAGGCTGACCCTACCACGTGGAATATGGAGACGACACAGAACCGAGGGGCCGTGGCCACTCCGGCCTCACTGTCACGGCCACTGGTCCATTTGTGGGAGGGGGGTGAGATACGCTGAAAAGTGGGCCTCGGCGTGAGCCCAGGGTGGCAGTAAATGGAGCCCATTACGATTGAGGTCTGCTTGATGGTCTGTGGGAAATGAGTCGGGGGCCTCAGGCCAGTTACAGAAGACAGGCGTCTACGTCTCAAAACAACGTGACACGTGGCACCCACTGGCACCTTGGCCAGGAAGCTCGGCAGAGAGGCAGAGGAGATACTGCTGTGGGCTTAGATAAAGAAGTCTGTAGGGCCAGGAGGAATAAAGTGCTGCTACAAGGACAGTAGTTTTGGAAGACCTAGACATTTCCAACACTGGAAAACCATTTTTCAGTTATTTTTCCACTCTCGCCCTCTCTCTCTCTCCCCACCCCTCTTTCCTTCCTCAGTGGTTTAGAACTGGACTTCCTCCTTCCCACCCCTGGGAACAGGTGCTACAGGAAAGAGCCCGTGTGTGGGTGTCCTCCACCACCTTCTCTCCGCCCAGCTCAGAGTTTTCCTGTCATCTTCCTGTCTCCCAGGTGAGGGTACTCAGTGTGCACACCCGTTTCCCCCGCTGCCATGGTGGCCTGTCTTTGAGGCACATGCTCTGCTTGTGCTGGGTGTATTTTGTGCCATTCGGACAGGCCTTGCTTGGGTCCCTGTGTCTCGACGGCATGTCCTGGGCACTTGTCCGTGACACAGCAAGGGAGAAGGAATGAACTCTGTTTCCTTAGCCTTGGGAGACAGACAGCTGCCCTCCCTTGGTGTGACGGGAGGGGCACGCACAGATTAGGCACAGATTAGAGGCAGGAATGTGTAATCTATTCCACCCGGTGCCTTTGAAATTCCCCCACTCTCATTTTGAATAGCTGCTTAGCGTCCAATCCATACAGCGATCCTGAGCCTGCACAAGTGCTTTGTAATCGGCAGCTTGGCTTTCTAACGGAGGAGCAGTTCCACTGCATGCTCGGAAGGCAAGAGCCACCACTGTGCTCTGCCAGGGTTTAGAATCAAGCCAGTGCGTCTCAGTTCGCATGGGTGGAGCATTTAATAAGTGTCATTTTGCTATCTTAACCAATAAAATTATTCTAAGACAAAGGGGAGAATTTCATAGATATGAAAAGGCATAACTATATTTTGATACTGCAAATAAATATATTTGAACTGTTTCACTCATACATTAGAATTGAGTAAATGTTTCTGAGTGTTTTGCTACTTTTCAAAACATAATTTATCACAAAAATTCAAAAAACAAGTATTTTAAAGTTATAGACCTAAAATTAGCTGGCAAAAATATGTCGAAAAAGACAGTTTAATATGATTTTTATTTTGATTATTTCACTGAATACATTACTAACACTTAAAATTGGACTAGTAAATGCAGCAAATGGTAAACACAAATTCTATATGTTGACAAAAATGTGATAAATGAAGCTTTAGTGAAATTTGAAAATTCTAAAATTATCTGTTAAGGGGCTTGAATAGTAAAATGCTTTTTCCTTCTCTATGTATGATTCTGACTAGAGTGTTTCTCTAGATTTTTTTTAAGAAAAGAAGTGTTACCTGAATATTGATCAGAAACAATTTCAAAATGTGCCAATTTCAATGTAATTTGCCGAGTTGCATTTGCTTAGTTTCATATTACTTGTTTGTTTTGGGCAATTCACTAGCCAGTAAATGCATAGCAAATCTTTAAGACCCCTGTTAGTATCGGAGCCAAACACCTCTTACACCCACTATTGGGAATATACTGTGGATGACTGGGTGCCCACTGCAGCGTATTTTAAAAAGGCAACGGCAGATCCAGACCCCTGGGTTGCAGTAGGAGACCACGGGTGTTTGAAACTAAGGTAAACCAATTCAGAGATTGCAGTCTTCAATAGCAAGGCAAGAAGCACAGATATGCCACCGTACCTCTCCATTCTTTAATTTTATAGGTAATTTGCCATACCATGATTTTTTAAGTGTGAGCTAAATGGTGCACGTCAGGTAAGATTATTACCAAGATCATAGCCTTGTGCAGAGTTCGCAGGCATCAGTGCTGGCAGGTAATTTAGATCCATTTCAAGCAGTCAGTTTCTGCTAAGCACTCACTGGACATTATTTTCAGTAAAGCATGTGCTGTTAAAGACCTAATGTAGAATTTCTGTTCATGATAATTGATTTGTGAGTTGATCAATGTGGGATTCGCTGCGTAAGGCATCTCAAGACATTCTGCTTTTGTGACTCTTGGTCTTACTGCTGGAGACTCCTTGGATTTCTTTCCTTGACGCTCTCTGTCACAGTCTCTAGAATACAGAGCTCACGGAATGGTTTTAAATTTACCCCTTCATTCAGCTTATGGGGCCTCACCTTCAAAGCTTCCGCGTCCCCTGAGACATATTTGTGACATATTTGTGCTCGGCTTTCTTTTTGATGGAGTTGTAATTAGTCCTGGGGAGCAGTTGCTTCCAATTAAGCAAGAAAAGAAAATCACAACTGAAGTTTTATAACAAATCATTAGGCATTCTGATATCAGGCCAATGTGTTAGGATTTCTGTGATAAAAGTCTCTGTTTTAAAAATAATTCTGCCCATTCTCATGTATTATCATTACATTTTATACCTATTGGTATTTCCTAAGAAGACAAGTACTTTTTTTTTTTAGCTTCCAAAAGAAGTAGGATTTCTACCATGCTTATCTATGTAGTATTTTGCTGTTACTCTCTTTATATTACACAGACAATAAAATGCAAAATATCCCTCCTCACATGATAGCTTGTACTGAATGAGAACAGAATTGAGATAACATTTTAAATGGAGAAAATCAAAGTCCTCTTTAAAAAGATGAGGAGGGTAATGTATTAATGAAACAAATATTTGATTTAATTAACAAATTCGTGTTATACTTTTGAATAGTGTGGCCTCTTCCCCTGTTACTTAACTTTAAAAAAAAATAATGTTTTATCATTTCAAAAGTTTCAGATCCTAACATTTAGAATTAGTCTTAATTTTGTGTATTACCCACTCTACATAAGACACATAGCTCACTGTCCATATTAAAATATCCAAGTGGTAAAAATATGCTAAAATGTATCTTTGGTAATCATAGACTCTTTAAAGAGAAGAAAAATAAAATCTGCTATTTATTATGAAATAGATTTTGATTCGATACTACAGGATTCAGAGATTAACTGATTTTTCTTATGTAGGTTAAAATCAGACACCCACATCCATGAACAAATGTGGACAACGTGTTTGTGTGTGGCCCTTGGGGGTGTTAATGGGACACAGACACACAGGTATGTATGGGTTTGGAAGATGGCTCCAGGCGGTTTTTAAAAATTCTGCTGAAGATGGAGAAGGAGACTGGTGTTTGTTTGACCTCAGAGGTCAATTCTGACTTGGAGTGCCAAAAACCAGAATTATGCAATGAAAACCTATCTGTAAATTTTATCAATAGGGAGCATTTTTCATATTCAGGGTCCAAGTAAGTGCTGAATAATCTTTGGTTGAAAAAAATGGATGTATTCTATACCTTTTATGGAATATTATAAACTAGGCCAAATACTTCCATAGTTTTTTTTTCTCCTCATTGAGTTTATTGGTACATTTTAGGTACACAGTACAGTTACATTCATCATTGGGATCTTGTACTTCTGCATGACAGGTCTTGGTTCTCATTTTTTCCACCTTGTCCCTGCCCTCCCTTCACCCCCTCCTCCCTTCTCCATGGGGTTTTGGAAACCAAATAAAAAGTTTTCCCGGTTCCTTCCTCTGAGTGTGTGTGTGTGAGTGTGTGTGTGTGTGTGTGTGTGTGCGTGTGTGCAAGGAAGTTATCAGTCAATGGTGTTCTGCCACGTGCCTATATGGTTAAACATTTTTATGCAGAACGCTACCCAGCTTTTCAGATAAATTTTCCTTCCAGATGCACTGAAAAAGTTTGCTTGATGTCTAATAGAGCAATGCTGCTTCTCTGGGTTTGAAGGAGAACTCAGAAAGTTAGTTTTTTATTCTTCTTCATTTGAGTATTATTTTTTAATTGCAGCGTATTAAACATAAAATCTGGTACAATCTTTAAAAATAAATAGGACCTAACTATAAATGGGCCCTGTTGTGTTTTTATCTTTGACAAGCAAGTAATTGCTTCTCAAATTTATCAGTTTGTTTATGCAAAAACCATTTACCAAGCCTAGCTCAAAAGCATCAATTTCATCATTATCATCTTATTAATTTAGCCAAGCTATAACACAGCTGATTATTCCTGAGTAATATCCTCTGCAGCACATCATGTGTGGCAAAACCATCTGTACAGTACCTATTTAATAAATAAACCCTCGGCTAAATGTCTCTGTTTATTGAGAACTAATGTTTATAGAAAATATAATGGAACTCAATAAATAACTCAGCTTCATCAACCTGCATATGAATCAGTGCAAAGAACGCTGACATCATCACCTTTCAAGTACCAGAGAAAGCAGAATTACCCCAAAGAGCTATGGAGCTGATATTAAGGCATTAAAGCTGCAATGAAGGCATATTAATGCTTAAAACTTCATCGTTGGCGGCGGAATTGGCACAATGGACGTATTTTATAACTCTAGGGATACGTAGGCTTTATAGCTGCTTCTTTGTTGGCTGCTTTGCACTTAATGTAGTTTTCCACTTTAAATAAAAAAAAAACTCTCAAGATCTTTAAAAAAACAGGAAAATGCTGATTCTAAGCATTCATTTTTAAAATAATGCAAAGTGCTGATTCCAATTGTTCAGATTTAAGGGGGAAAAAATGCCAACTTCTTTAACTCCACGTTTCCTGAATTCCTATTAGTAGCAACTGGATATTTTGAGGCAAAGGTCATAAAGGAAAAAAGTCACAAGGTTTTTTGTCTTTTGTTTTAAAGGGATTATTTTGAATGACATCATTAGTAATGGGAGTGTGAGCGTGATCTAATTATTTTGCAAAGAAAAGCCACCAGAGCCTGTTAGGAACCACTGTGAATCGTCACACCCAACGCTTAAAGCTGTCCAGTTGTTTAACACGGCCGTGGAGATTCTCATCACTAAGCTTCTGAAAGTTTCTGGTTAATACTTTGAATTATTACACTAGTACAAACCTCACAGAGCAAGGGACTGTCTGGAAACAGATGAGGAAAATGGGCCCATTTTTTACAACTCATTTTAAAATTTATCTTCCCACACACTTTGCTTTCCAAAAATAAAAGTTCCCTGACAGGAGTAAGACATGGTCCTGCCTCGCGTGCAGGGCCCTGGCGGCCTTGGACAGCACCTCTACTTCGGGGCGCTGCTCAAAGCCCCTGGCCAAGCAGCTGCCAAGCAGTGGGCCCAACTCCTGGCCCCCGTGGGGCCTCAGATTTCCACCCAGGTCCTACCCGGATGTGGCTTAGGGTCTGGGAAACGGAAGGCACCAACCTGTTGCTAGGGACACCTTGCCTAGTTCCCTGGGCCTGGCTTCCGCCACTGCTCACAGGGCTCTGAGACCCACCCGGGGTGCTTTTACCAGGTTAGCACTTTTAAGATCACACTTGGAGCTTTTCCCAGGGCCATGAGATCTTTGCAAAGTTTAAATAGCAGAGCACAGAGAGACCGCTAGTAGCTCTCGAAAGTCAGTATAAAGACAGGGGGCTTTTTGTCTTTTTTGGTGCCGTTGTTGTTCAAAACATTAATTCCAAAATCTCACTAGAGAACGAGGCAAAGTACCAGAAGCCAAGAAGGGTAAGGCCCCATAATCTGTCTGCATCAGCTTTCTTCCCTCTGTGCGGGCTTCATTATGCTAGATGTACAATTTTGTGCTTTGTTTTGCTTTTTTGTGTTTCAGTTTATGCCGCGGGCTCTGTGGTTCCAGAGCCTCCCTGCTCCCCTAACCCAGGAGGGCTCCGGTAATCCTAACAGAATCCTGTTCCTCCGAAATTAGGCA
This sequence comes from Fukomys damarensis, assembly GCF_012274545.1. NCBI lineage: Eukaryota > Metazoa > Chordata > Mammalia > Rodentia > Bathyergidae > Fukomys > Fukomys damarensis. Next base: position 2,404,069 of record NW_022900938.1, on the reverse strand, counting down.
GATGCCTCAGACAGAACGAAAGCCACATCAAAAGAGTAGGAAGAGAGTGAAATGGTGCCAGTAATTGCCCTGTGGGGCAACTCAGCTTAAACAACTCAGAGCCCCCGAGCTGGGCTCCCACATGGCCCAGAAGGATGCGGTACTTCTGTTTGAGGTTGGTTGGAATTGCAAGCCTGGGAGCCAACCATGCCGAACCCCGTTTGGAGCCAGAGCACGCGCTGGGCCCTGACATGTGTCTGTAAGGACATCTGCGGCTGGCGCGTCAGCACTTCTGAACAGCTTGGGTTTGGTGACCAAAGTCAACTTCCCACACACTGTGACAGCGGGGCCCAGATCAGCACCGCGGCGGACTAGCGGGGCAATCTCCTTTCCACGGCCTGTGGTTTAGGGGAGTTGAAGCGGAAGGCAGCTGGCAGGCAAGCTGCACGTTGACAAGTGGCTCACACCCGAGGACCCCTGGGATTATGCTGAGGAAATCTGAATCTGTTTCTTCAGCGTCGACTTCAGTGTCTGGCCTGCCATTGTGCAATCCATACAGTCACTCTCACCCCACTTTAGGAAATCAATTTCAGATATTTCTGATGGGAGGTGACGTCAGCCTTACTGTTCTGAGACGAGAAATTAAAATACCAATTCCAGGCCCCCCTGAGACGGGTACGAGGGAGATGAGTGTCCCTCTGCTGTAGTGGGGAAGTGGAGATGGACGTCCTGTACAACGTGGGTCATTTGGGTAGTTTTAAATTCGTTTGCCCGACACAGCTCTGAGCAAATCTCCCCTGCGCCTTTGTAAAGGGGTAGCAATTTAGCTGTAGGTGCTAAGAACCAGGCACAGGGACCACCGAAGATGCAGACCACAATCCGAGGTCATGTTAGTGCCACTGCCTCTTGCATAACTCCTCATATTCCTGAGAAATCCAAAAACTGGTAAATCTGATGCACATCTGTGGAAGATTTTTGGCTGAATAAAAGGAAAAATTGTAAAGTAGGTGGCACATTTCGTTGTAAGGTGGAAACATCTTTATAAAGAACAGAATAATTTATAATTTTTATAATACCAAAGACATCATGATAAGTACCAATTGGAAGGAAGATGGTAGTTTTTTTTTGCAGGGGGGATTTCAGCTTCAGTCAAATATACTCATTTGTTTGTTCATTTATCACAGAGTGACGTTTATTAAGTGCCTGCTTTGTAGTAGGTACTGGGACACCGTGTGAGCACAACTGTGAGAAAAGCTACCAAGGGCAGACACAAGACAGAGGTGCCGAGAACGTTCGAGCAAGCAAAATGGTTCCTGAAAACATCCACGGGACGGGGGGATCATGGCTCAAGCAGAGAACTAGAAAAGTATGGTGACTGGACAAAGGCTGGCGTGGGAAAGGTGGGGTAGGATGAACCTGGAGAAGTCACCGGGTTTGAAGCAAGTAGCTTTTGTTTTCAGAGCAACGTGATGGTCAACTTTGTCGTCTTTGGACCTACTGTTATTGGTTTGGGGAGCTGACTACTGAGTTCCTTGGAGGAAATACTGGCAATCAACAAGTACTGAAATGCAGAGTCCACTCAAAAAAGGTACACACACTTCAGCAGTTCACCATATTGATAAACGCCTGGAAGCTGACGGCCACCACTGTGAGCACCTCCTGTAATTGACTGTAGAGGGCAAAGTAACTTGTATTAATCTCATGATGTCTCAGTATATCTGGTGTGAAAATATTTACAGAAGTTTTTCTTTTGCTTATGTATGTTTTTCTTTTTGGGGGGCGGCAAAGTCTACTATGCGCTCCTTCAACTGGTAATTTATTATACTCCTACTCCACGCAATCAATAGGTTCTGGAAATACGGTACCAGACCATGGAGACTCTGTTCTCACGGAACTTTCAGCCTATCAGAAGACAAACTGAATAAATTTAGAAAATTGGTTGTGGCCCAGAAAATCAAAACTCTTAAAAATAATTTTATGAAAAGGTTACACATTTTATAATGTTCCTTTTATGTTCAAGACCACTTAGTTTCCTAGAGGCTATTCACTCCTTTAAGATTTTTTTCCCACTTCTTATCATTGTTCGCCTGCTGAGTTAAGCAACATGGATGTCACTTCCCTTGCAGAAAGGAGACAAATAAGGTTTACAAATATTTTCTGACATTTTGTAAAATTTTTGATGTTGGTTAGTCCAAGGAGGCATTTTTCTACTTGATCCATTTTCAGCTATTTGTGCTTATTTTAACCCTTTTCCTGCAAATCTGTAGTCACTGTGCTGATTCAGTCCCAGGCATCCCCATGGCCACCACTTGTGAAGGCAACACTGGCCAGGTGGGGGCCGGGTGGGTAGCACACTGAGGAAAGCCATGCTGGGGCGCTCCTGGATGTCCCCATTGTCTCGTGGTCACCCCTGCCCCTTCCTTTGCTGATGGGGTACGTGGAATCCACTGATGCTGAAGACCGATCACCCCACAGTCTCCAAATGTGCAGAGCAGGCTCTGCTTGGTGCCCTTGTTGTACCACCAGTGTACGTCAGGGTAGGGCCATTTGGAAAGATTTATCAGTGTGGATCAGTCATGTAGCTCCTGAGATCTAAAGGACTATTATTGCTTGTTCAATCCTCGGGACTGAACCCAGGAGCACTTGGGCTGCATCCCCGGCCCAATTTTTAAATTTTGAGATGGCCTTGTGAAGTTGCCCAGTCTGCCCTCCAACTTGCTATTGCCCTGCCTCAGCCTCTTGAGTAGCCTTGTCACTGCTTTTTAATGGCTTCTGGGTAATTTCCATTTCTTTAATTTTGTCCTTCAAGTATAAGATCAAGTATATGCTTGTTGTAAGATAAATCTTGCCTACTTTTTTTTTTTAAAAAAAACCTGTTCTGCTTGCTTCTTTTTGAATGGAGGGGTCTAGATAATATAGCTACCTTAGTGTGGGCAGTTTCATTGCTTTAGAAAGGAATTTAGCGAATGCTCACGGTCTATCTGATCAGAACACCCTTAGAGTAATGGGATAAAGGCCACCATAGCCAACCTAGCTGGCGAGCCGTAAAACCTTCTGCTCACCTAGCTGCTGCAGACACAGCACTGAGCTGCAGGTGACCAAAACTGCAGCTGAATGTTATGTGGACAGTGGACTGAGCAAAGGGAAGTCCAGCACCCAGTCAGGAGGCTGTGGAGAAATGATATTAATCCATTCAGTTATCTGTTTTGTATTAAGTAAATACGTGTCATTCTGGTTAGTGCGAAGGGAATCTTCAAATTGTTGTTAAAATTTCACCAGGTCAGTGGTTTTCAACCCTATCAGACCCTTTTAATAATGCATATTTTTTGGTATCTAAATGAAATTCATAGATAGTGCTTACTAATACACATAATTAAAATATCTAATGCTATCATGTGGGAAAAATAAAAGGAAAGCATATAATAAAATACTATGTACACGATCTACAAATGCTCCAGGAAAGCTATTTCTATTGCCACAAAATAAGAAGTCCACATGGCCCCCTGGGGGGTGGGTCACCCCTCCGGGAAGCCCTCCTCACAGTCAGGGTTCGGAGGGTTCTGCCTCACCTCTGCCCCATGTGCGGGCCCAGCTCAGTGTTTCATGGGTTAAATGCCCTATACATATTTATGGCATGAATTTAAACAGTGAGGAAAGGCAGGAAACAGACCTTGCCCACTGGCTGGCAGGTCAGGTTAGGAGCCTGGGTCCCCAGGCTGGCAGAGACCGGGGTGTGCTCCTCGTCTTGCTGCCCTGGAGTGTGGGTGGCGGCTGTGAAATGGCGTGTTCCCGGGCCTGGCCTGCGCATCTCCACCTGCACTTAGGAGACAAATTCTCGAGGGAGAGGCTGATAGGCTCACTGTAAGGAGCCCCAGGTAGGGTGGATGGAGAACCTTGTGGGCTCCTGGGGAGAAGCCCGGGTATGTGGGGAATGAGCACCAACCATGGGCGAATTTTGGGAATCTTATTTGCTTTATGAACAAGGTGAATGCACAAGACAACAGGGCGTATTTTTAGGACTTCATTTATAAGATGTGCTGTTTATAAAACATTATTGTTTTAACATTCATGTGACAAAATGATCTTGATTATAGGTGGTGCAATTGTATTTGTTTTCTTCTGTGAGGATTGCAAATTAGAATGTATTGAGAACGGAAATATACTGAGGAGAAAAAAGTGTTTCTGCCACGCAAGATGAATTATTTTTAGTATGTGAGTGTGTGGGGGGGTGAGCTCTTTAAATATCTAATACTGAGTTCTGTGATTTCCGTTCCCTGCTCCCTGCTATCTTTTAAAAGCTATTGTGACTTAAACTGTGATGTGGGGTATATTGTAATAAAACAAATTAATTTTATTCTTCACTGGGAAATCTAAAAGCTGTCTTACTAACAATGTATTCTACTGAAATTATTTCTAGCCATTTAAAAAATTTGCCTTACAAGTTTTTAAGCTTAGTTTATTCACCGAAAGTGTTTACAGTTCTCTCATTAGGTTAATGTTTTATTTTTATAGGCTACGCTTAAAGTTTTCAACCATAATTAAAATCACAATGTGCTCGTGAGACGTGTCCTTTTAGGAGTACACACCTGACAAGATTTTAAATGTATAGCAGCTATCCTGGTTACAAACAGCATGTATTTCCCAGTAGCCCCAAGATTAATACAGGTTTTCTGAGTTTATATATTTAAATTCACTTTCTAAAAAGATAATTGAGTAGAAGAAAAATGAAAGACTTTTCAAGTTTTATTTTAATACATTACTCATTATTTTGAGGGGCAAAAGGACAGTTATTCCCATAAACAGAGACCTCTAGCTGTGGCTAACCCCAGTGCTTCCTCCTCTGGGCCGAGGGATCCCGACCCCATAACTGCTAAGGCCCCAGCTCTCAGAAATGGACCACCCCACCAGCAGAACCCGTTTTAATAACAGATTACCAGAAACACAGATTTATAAATTATACACAGCAAGCGACTGATAGCTCAGCTACTCGGTCTAAGTGCTGAACGAAGGCTTTTGTTAATTTTTCAAACTGATTTGTTTCCTTAACTATTGGCATTGCCAATAGTCATTTCCTTAACTCGTGTTGCTACCGTACCAATGCTTTCTTTTTTTTTAAAAAATGAGACTGTACAGGTCCCTGAAGATTGTGTTTTCCTTCTTTTAGAATTAATAATTTCATTAGCACATTTAAAGTAAACAGAATGACTGAGAAAACAAAAGCTCATTTATTGTCTTAAGCTCAGGGATGATAAGAAACCTGCCTTTTCATTCTCTGGAGTAGTCAGTCACACAGGTTAAGACGGAAGAGAGGACTGATGTGCCAAATGTTACAGAAAGATTTCCAAAGGTAATCTCTTTGGGGGAAATCTTTTGCTTAGGGGTGCTACTTTGTGGGTGTAAATCCAGCTGGGCTGGGAGTAATTCTAACCAATGCTTGAGTTTTAGTTTGGTTTCCTTGTTTTATTTTACATGCGAGCACTGGAAAGCCACAGGACAGCATTCAGCTTCATTTCCCTGGAGCTCCCTGTAAGGTGGGGCAAGGGCCTCCTCTCTCCTGTGTGCGGAAACAGCCCAGCAAGCATCGTGTCCCAAGAGAAGAAGGACTGAGCGTGGCTGCGTGTGGACCCCCACAGACCTTCTGAGGCCCAAGGCAGTGGGCAGCAAGCCTGGTACTGACCCAGCCGAGCTGCAAAACTGGGCACATGACAAGTGTGTGACAAGTGTGTGTGACCCTGGGGCCCAGCCATCCAGACTCATTGCCACCCCACGGCGGGGGACTGGGAGTGCAGGGCCCCAAGATCCAGGAAAGTCTGGCAGGGGCCCATGGAGCTGTCCAGAGAACCCCGAACCGTCCTTCTAGAACGCAGCTCTGCGTTTCCGGCCCAGACGACACTCCGATTAAATTCAGGGTGTGTTTCTCATTTTAGAAAGCTGTGCGTGTGCTGCCATGGTCTTTTCTTAGATAAAAACATACCCACACTCCTTCCCTACAAAATGAAACCAAACACATTTAGAACACATGTGAGCCATTTCTCTATGGGAAAGGCCATTTGTGGTTAACACAGAAAGTATTTATGGTTTCACTGTTAATTGTGGTTTCTTTGTATTAGCCAAAAAAGGTAGCATTTTTCATGGTAGGAATAGTAAGAAAGCAATCGCCTTTCTAAAAAATGTCTGCATTTTCTGGAGGAAATAACTGAATTTCTGATCCTTCTAAACACCAAAGGAGTACATGCAACCTAAAATTGTGTTTCTAATTTGAATAGAAGTTTACTCAAATTGTCTTAATTGTACTTCAGTACATTTCCACAAGTCAAGAATGCATAATCAACATCACATATTTAAGGCATTTATTTTTTATTCATATTTCTTATCTAGGTCTATTAAACTTCCCTTCCGGACTAATGCTATTTTTTTGAAGTTGTTAATTCAATTTCTTGAGAAATTGTTAATTTTACAATTTTTAAATTTGTAAATGTTAATTTATTCACCCGAGTCAGAGGGCTGGCTTGCCTGGCTTATTTGTTTTCTTCCTTCTGTCTTATCTATTTTTAATTTCCTTTCCCTTTTTGTATTAAAATTGTATAATCATTAGAGCATCGAAATATTTTATATTTCATAGTACTAAAATATATTTTAATTATAAGCTACATTTTATAAGGATTTTATAATGTGAGCAAATGAATTCAAAAGGTTAATTGGATATTTTTGTACATTTGTAGATCTATACACTAATTTGTTTAGCAGGCATTTCCACAAGTATGGATTATTAACATCTGAAAGGTTCACATATATATTAATATATTATTAGAGGTGGGAAAGAGATTGCTAGAATTATTAGGCCAATAACCCAAATACTTAGGAGATTAACATATCAAGCAGTATATCGTAAGTACATTGGCCTTCACTACCTACAAGAATATATTTTACAATATCATCACTATTTTAAGACTTAGAAGCAATATATACATAGTATAATGTTATATCGTTAAATTCCACGAGAAAAACAAATCAAACCAGGCACTAATCTCCACTTTCTGAGTGTGAAAAACATTCTTTATGAAAAGGCTTGTAAGTATAATTTATCAATTTAATCACATACATTTATGTATATCTCATGAATGTATGTGAAATTGAGTCTAAATGAACATTTAATGATGTTAAAAGCAGTTTTCCAAAGATCTGCATTTATTCAAAGATCATGTAAAGGCTGTTAATTTAGATAAATACTGTTGTGTCCACTACTAAACATTCATGTAATTCTGGGTTTTAATTTAATAGCTACAGACACCAAATACATTAGTACATTTAAACTGCTCTAATATTAGCATTCAAAATCACTCCAATAAGAAACCTTAAAGATTTTATACATATTTTTCCCTTTCACTTACAAATGGAAAATTCAACTAGAATTTATCATTATATACAGAATTTTAAAGCTTCGATTAGCTGACATGCTATAACAATTTCTATCTCTCAGATATTAGTGTGATGTATTTCATACAGTGTGTGGTACTAAATGTTCGCATAGTCATACACTTTGTCATGCTTTATATAAACTTATGTATTATTTTAAAATTTATTGATAACCATAGGATATTGTTTCCATGTCTTCCAGGGATTTTTATGTTTAAAATCATTAACATTTTATGATAACAGCCGTGGAATCGAGTATTTTTCTCCGCAGTCTTTATACAATGGGATAAACTTCCGCCTAGGACTCACCTAACTTCTCTTAAGAATATACTGCATTTTCTTTTTATGTTGCTAACAGCAGATGCAAATCATTCCTGTCCTAGGTGCAGGTGTTATTTTTGCATAACAGAACCAAATGCATTTGTTTTTACCATTCTTTTCATGTATATTCAAATAGCAGCGCGAAGGGCCCAAGCCGGACAACAATTTCCACCGCCAACAGCCATTTTCCGGCGCCGCGCAGGCCCAGCCCGGCCCGGCCCAGACG
>NW_022900938.1:2384602-2395739 GCF_012274545.1 Fukomys damarensis | reverse complement strand
CCCGGGCCTCACACAGCCGCGGCTGAATGGCGGCTCCTGTCTGCCCTCTGCACGAGCCAGCCCGCCGCTTGGTCACCAGGGAGGGACACCGCGTCTGCCGAGGGGCTCCCTGGCCCGTCCCCGCGCTTCCCCGGACGTGATCGCGGCCTGCCTTTTCTTCCTGGAAGCTTGCTTTCTGGGGTGAACTGGTTTCTCAAAGGGATGCCACTTCATCATCTTGTGTCTTTGCCTGTCCTCTTTAACTAACTTGGAACACATTGGTGTTTTCAGCCATTTATAAATTCCTGGTGCAATAATTTGCTACAGATTGCAGAAATCTTTCTTTTTGTGAGATTGGGAATCACTGGGGTTTAGGAAGGTTAGTTCCCATGAGAGATTTTAACACCGTACCACTGGTTGTTTCTGAGGACTTCGCCTTTGGCAAAATGGCAAAGCACTGCTAATTGTAATGGACTTTCATGAAGAGGAAAATACTTTATATTGAATAGGAAAAGTCTGTAAAAGCTTTATGCTTTAAAGGATTTGAGGGGTATTTTGTAGAAGTGGGTCACAGCCCTGGTCTCCTCTGCTCTTCCCAGAATTCCCCAGCAAGCTCGGGGTCACGGTGGCTGTCTGGGGCGATGGTGTGGATGCTACCCCAGCAGAGGGTAATTCTGGGCATCATATCATATGGACAGATGATGCCCCTTTGCCTAAGCATGCACTCAAGCACATCCACAAGGAAGAAGAAACCAACGTCATTTAGTGGAGGATTGTGCTAGGCCTTTCACACACCTCAACTTCCTCCTTGACACAACCCACTACACAGATAAAGTGACTGCGATTTGGAGAGATCGTATGACTTTCCCAAGATCTTACACCCAAAAATTAGAATGCTGAGCTCAGAGATTTGTCATTTCTCATTCTTGTATTCCACCCCAACGCCTTCCTTGGCCTTCGTCCTCATCAGCATGGCAGAGAGCACGGTGAACTCCGAGGGTGTTCTGGGCAGTTTGGGAGAGTTGCAGGGTGTGTCCAGAGTCATGTGGCAGTGCTGTGACTGTCACTACTGTATGGCATCCTCTTCGCTCTTTCATAGGTATGATTTCTCACCCTCACAGCTCTGACACAGTGGCTTATCACATTGTTACTGAACAGAAGAAGAAACTGAAGCTTCTAGAAGCCAGGCCATTTTTCCTGATGCCTGGACTGGTGCCTAGGACAATAAATCAGATTTTTACATTTTTTATTCCCTCCCTTTATTCACGTGTTTGTGTGGTGTTACCTAACTGTCCCTTAGAACCTTCCACCACCTGTACAGTATGTACTTTGTATTTGTTGCCTGGCTTTTCCAGCTAAAATGCAAGTGATGGGAGAGGAAAAATGATTCCAATTCTTGTTCTCTGTTATGTGTACCACACAAGGATGCACAGCAGTCCATGACACAGAGTGTCAGTCAGATGAAGGCAGGAAAGGGCCCAGGCCATGGGATTAGTGTGGCTGAAGTGGATGACAGTGATAAGGAGTCTTCAGATAGCAGGGCAATTGAGAGAGGACTGGCAGAGAATAGAATGTTCAGAGGAGACAGACAGAAGAAATGCGAGGGTTTGGCTCTTCCTGAAAGCAGGCCTTATGAAAACAAGACAAGACTGTCCTTTCACATGAGACAGTGGAGATTCTAGAACAAGGTGTAGAACTTTTGTGTCAAAGAAGACTGACGAGTTTCTCAGCATGTTTTAGAGCTAAAGCAGGACTTCGGTGGAAAGGGGTATTTAGAACCCAGGACAGTACTGTGGCTAAGAACGGATAATCCGAAGAGGAAGTTTTCCTTATAGAGCTCATCTGAAGATATATAAGTTACTAATGAGGTGAAGAAACATCTAGTATTTCTCATGAAAAGAAAAGAAGGCATTTTTCTTAGTTTTTAAGCAGTTGTAAAAAATGACTAGTTCATAGGAAAGAACAGTTGGAAAGTTTGCTGTTGATGTATAACTTTGGGGCTTTGATGAACTACTTTTTTCATGATTTCCTCTTTATATCCAGGGTCAGGGACATGGATCTGAATTCAGCACAATAGCAGAAAGCAGATGCTGAAGATACCAGATTTCCCTCTCCTCACTCTGAGCTCCTCTGATGTTTCTGAATCCATTTTTCCTTTATATTCTTCCTGCAGAATTGATCACAGTGTTCTTAACAATAATGCTAGTAACAATAGTAACTCAATAATTCCTAAGGACTTACTACACCAGGTGCTACTCTAAGTACTTCACAAACCCAATGACTTTCATTCTCTAACTCTAAGAGGCGGGCACAATCCTCAGAAGTAATCAGAGCACAGAGACAGTCAGAAACTTGCTCACAGTCACCCGGCAGCTGTATGGCCCAGCAGGATGACCAGCCTGGGCCAAGAGTCTCCAGGGGCCTTACTCTTAACATCCTCTTCTTCAACTCATCCCGTGCACACAGCTTAGCCTTTTTGCAGTTCTTTGGAAACACTGGTTTTCTACTGGTTTTCGACATGGACCTGTGTGGCTGCCTGTTGACTTTGCCCAGGTCCTTGCTGACCCCCTGCCTGAGAGGACCGCTCTCTCTCAGCTCCCGAGGGACCAGAGTCATCAGGAACGCACAGGATCATTAAGCCATCATTGATCATTGTGATTTCATCATTTGGCAGTGGAAAATCAATCAGTGGCATCAGCAGAGGCAGCTTCTGGGAGAAGTGTTTGAATCTCAGCCAACAGGATTCCTATAGCAGTGACAGAAAAGTGAGGGGTGCCAGGGGCAAGATGCTGAAGCCCAGGTCTCTAGGGTGGCAGGAGGTGCAGCCAGGGCTTGCGTGCCCATGCCAGGAGCTGGGGACAAGTGCACCGGCAAGAGTAGAAGAAACACAGCAAATGACATATTAGCACAAGAAGAAAACAATGAAAGCAAAGTTCTTAAAAATGGAACAAAGCTCCTCAAAGATGTTAGAGAATACATTTGAGACAATAGTAGGAAGTTTGGGGTAGTAAAGGAATAAATGTCAAGGGGAAATATATACATACAGAATTCATCACAGCCGGCCACCCACCTGCCCATCCACCTGACATCTCCACTCCCTCACCCATCCAATCACATTCTATACACTTGGAACCCGGAAATAGGAGTGGGGACTGTGGGTTGATCAGAAATGACACGGCAGACATCCTGTGAATCATTTGCTTTAACAGAATTAAAAAGACATTTATTGGAAATAAAATTTTCAATACCGTTATAATGAAATATAAGCAGATGCTATCCTACATTATCTTTGTCTAGACTCATAGTCTAATAGGAAGCATCAGCCCCTCTCTGTCTCTCATGTTAGGTATTAAGAGCCTGGAGATACAGTCGTTTTTAACAGTGGAGGAGCCCCAACTTTTGGGACATGCACCAAGGACTGCTGACAGCACCTTCCGCCCTGTTTGTAAACTCCGTGTGTGCATCGTGTCTCGGGAGGGAGCTTGTCCTTGGCATGTCGGTTACTCTTCCCATTGAGTCCTCTCTGGTTGTGGAAAACCTGTCGGGAACAAGGAGAGACAGCTTTGAAATTTACACCCCGGAAAGGCTGGGAGAATGAAGCTGAGGACAGCCTCCTCTGCCTGCACCGAGAGTGACCCATCCCCAGGCCTCCACATGCGCTCAGACCCAGAAGGCCCCGGTGCGTGGGTATTTGTTGACAGTTTGATGAAAGACATGGCAGGGGTGGAGGTGCGGCCCTGTTGTAGAGCATTTGTCCAGTGTTCGGGAGGCCCTGGGTTTGATCTCCAGCACTCATGAGTACACAGAGCTGTTTTCCCTCGGTAGAGCAAGTATTCACATGCTGTGTGCCTGTGGGCTGGTTTGGGGGGCACCAAGGCCTTGGTGCTGCTGGCTCTCCTCCACCTCTCTGCCTTCCTGTGCCTTTGACAGAGCTGCCGTCCCTGTCCGCTATGTGACAGGCATGGTGTTCAGCTCCTTCTTCACGACATGGACTGGGCCAGGGCTCTTGGGTTGGCTTGAGTTTCTCCGTGCCAAGGAGTCTTTTCTTGATTGCAGTTTATTCCAGGAGAGCCCGGGAAGGGGCAGGGTTGGGAGTAAGGGCCCTGGTACTACAGCAAACATCCCAGTGTCAGAGGAGGCACAGTTCCAGCCTGGAGCTCTGGTTGCTGATTTTGTCATTTCCATGAATATTTTGTGATGAGGAAATATTATTCTACTGTCACTCAGGTAAGGCTGCAGACTGTTTTTAGTTTTCTAGGCTCTAGAGAACAATGATGGAAGTAAGTTATATCTAACTCCATGACAGAATGAGTGGAATGTGACAGGTTGTTTTTGCTGCTTAGAAAAATGTTGGCTCCTCTCTGATGCTCACTGTGTGATAGAATAATGACTCTAATATGGAGTTAGTCTGGAGTTGGTTGGGTGCCAACCGAAAATAAAGACAATAAGCTGATGCAATCCATGTTCTCATCTAGTGTAACAGTGGAATTTGGATGGGAGAAGGAAGCAGACGTGAGAGTATCTAGAACAGCAGCAGACGTGAGAGTATCTAGAACAGCAGGTTCCGGAGAGAGAAAACCATCCCTGGGAGGAGAGGAGTGTTTGGCCTGTGGGACTTCCCACACTTTTCCCAAGGAGGAAACCAGAGGACGAACAGCAGCACTTACCAGCTGGCGGCCAGCTTGGGACAGGGCAGCTGCTGTGCTCCCCACTTGGAAACTCTGTACTAAACCAGTGAACGGGATTCGAGGCTCATATCGGCAGACATTTCGGGAGGGTGGAGAACTATCATACAGACATAGAGAACACGTGGGAGATGAACGTCCAGACCGGACAGGTGCTCATCTGACAGAACCGTGTCTTCCTGCAACACCCAGACTGTGAGCGCGACCACGAACAGTTCCAGTCAGGACCTTCACACTCATGTGTTTCACATGGAAGAGTGGTGGTTGGCACCCTGCTTCTCTTACAGCTTTGAAACACCAGGACATCAGGTTGGCTTTTGATTTTATTTGGATCTGTGGGAAAACTAAAAAGCCATCACCTGGGAGGCAATACCAGGTTCTCCCTACCTCCCCTGAAATTGCATGTGGTTGTTCAATTGAGCACCCAAAAGTAGAGCATACCCCCTGCAGAAGTCCCTGCAGCGCAGCGCTGACTCTGCTCTGGACCCATGGGCTTGTTTCTCTCTGAGATGCAGAGCAGGGCTCCCCTTCCTGGGCTCAGTGGCAGGAAGGTTGGCATAAACCCTTGCCACCCATTGTGTGCCTGGGGTGCTGGGAAAGTGAGAGGGGACGGGGCACGGGGGAGGGAGAGCAGAATGAGAGACTCCAGGGATGACTGAGCCAGAGAAGCCTAGAGTTAAGAGATTTGCAGGGCCCGAGTAGAGACATGCGTCAGAATGAAGATGTCAGCAAGCTGAGCTGGAGGTGGAGAGAGTTCACAGAAGAGAGCAGAAGTAGCATCGCTCCTGAGATGGCGGTGCGGGCTGTGCCCTCTCCTCACCGTCCTGCTGACGGCGAGGCCCGTGACACTGAGGACACTGTTTGGCTACCACCTGCAGGCCGGGAAGGGACTTGGGTCCCTAGAGAGCAGTTTAGGAGAGGATGACTGTGCTGCTGTGAATCCCTGTACTTTCAGGAAATCACATCAGCATTCCTTGGTCCATGCTATTCAGATGTACTGCAAACTTAATTTGTTAATTCACAAGCCTATTTTTTACCTGTTCAGTTAAATACCATTCACATTTACCCATAAGTGATATGCCAGTTTCCTGCCAGACCACTCAAGGCAAGATGTGAGTCATCAGTAGCTAAATGGCTTTCCTTGACATTGAATAAATTTCTAGGTTCCTATTTAGCAAGGATACATGCATATAACTGACTTTAATAGGGAAATAAGATCTTTTTTACACTTTATCTAATTCAGGTCTCACATCATTCTGCTCTGCTAAGGAGTTCGGTGCGTGTCAGTGTAGCTTGTTTTGTATGAATTTGTGAAGATCAACATATAAAACACATGGGTGTGTACAATAAAATAACATAATGATTAACCTGCTATTTTATTTAACATCAACTTGCTTTATGTGCCCAAGATATAAGCACTTTGCAAACACATTTTATTTAATCCCTTTAACAGTAGAAGAGATTGTGTGAAGTTAAGTAACTTTCTATAAAACTCTAACCCAAAGTAAGTCTTTTCACTTGAAAGCTACTCCTGCCCACTGCCTCGGCCTGTTGCCTTCATTTCTGCTTCTCCTCAGGGAAACACGGGCACTTTGCTTCCCTGTCCCGTCCTTTAGACCACGAAACAAAGGACTAAACCTGTTGCTGGCGTACATTAATTGTATTTACTACCCCCATTTCTAATGCTGGGGACTGGCATCAAGGAAGGAAACTGAAGGTGTGTGGATAATGTACGTTGGGAATGTATTCTTAAGAATACTAGAACTTTGGAATTATTTCTTGATAACCACATCAAAGACAATTTTGAGGCTTAAGAAGACAAAAATATTCCTTGAAAAAACAAAAGAAAATTAGTAAAAATTAGTCTGAACACATACACCACAAGAAAAACTTTGTAACTATATGCCCATAAATATATGTTAATAAATTTAGCAACAAAAATATATAGTGACTCATGATGTGACTCATTAGAAACGAATGTCACTGTGCACTGGACAGTGGCAGCACAGGGATACAGCCTGACGGTTTACAGCAAATGTTCCAGGGAGCCTTTCCTGAGACCACGTATTAGGGAAGAAAATTGCATACTTGATGTCTGGTGGTTTCTAGAATGCTGTTTTTGTTTACGGGTTGGGGAAATGCCAGTGGTTTCAACAAAATAAGAATAGAAATTGTACATTATTGTGAAGTTATTTTAAAACAACAGATGCAAGGCAGGTCATGGATTTTTTTTTTTTGACTATTGTGCATAGGAATGGAATTAGACTCTAAGACATCCTTGAAGGACCGGGGACACATCTTTTAAATTGGGGGTCCCTAGAATTAATATTATGAATACTTCCCATGATGCACATGTTGTGGAAACATATAAGATAGTGGAACACTGGTCCTGGTAGGTAATTGAGCACTCAGTAGGTTTTTCTCAGATGGATATGGAGCGTGTTTATTGCAGCGATCTCCATGGACCTAGACTGATGCTACAAGCTGTAAGCCTGGTGTTTTCCTTCTGACTCTTCCTTTCTTTAACGCTACTCAGTGAATGTGTTGATTCCATATTAACTTCATGCGAGCAGCTTCCTGATTCATTTTCCTGATGTCTGGCTATGACCTTCAGAGTCTTTGGTAACACTTGCATATTTCATATTTCTGCATCTCAAGCACTGATATAAAGTGACTATAGTCTGTGGGAAGGGATGAATCACAAAAATTATTCACAAGAGAATATTCCTTTGCTTTCAAACCCATGGTACACACTGGAAAGCACTTTATGGACAGTATATGGGCTCTGGCCGCCAGGAAGTTTTAGGATGTATATAAATACACATAAATATCTTTATGTTCTATATAACTATATTAATATATAAAATATATATGGATAATAGTCCAAACAATGGGTCATTGGTCTTGCTGTTTGTTACGAAGCCATTGCCTCAATGGTTTATTAACTTCTCGAATTATCTACTTACTATAATGCTTGCCTACTGGTGATGTCTGAAGGTTAAACTGCAGCTCAGTTTTATCTTTTAAAGGAATTTCCAAGTGGGTATGATCATTACAATTTCTCCTTTTAAACACAGACCACCATATTGTCTTTCTCAACTCCACCTAGAAAATGAAGATTTAAAATTTTCATCCTCACCATTTGATGTCACAGTTCAACTGTGGCCCCTGATGGCCCCGTGCACGTCCTGCTGGCGTTGCACGTGTGAATGCACTGACTTCTCCCTCTGTGGCCTGCCTGTGTCACTGTGACTCTTCCAGACAGCAAAGGACAGACTGTGCCACACGGCTGGTGCAGGCCAGGCCAGGTGTCCCAGCTTCATTCAGTCCTGACCATTCCCAAAGGCCACCAGAGTGACTGTCCTGCAGCATCAGTCTGGTAAACCATTGCCCTTATTGAAGTCCTCGTGATTAGGCAGGTTCCCTGGGCCCAAAGGACCAGCTGCCCTGAACTGGGCTGCCGATGTGAGCCACCTCCACTTGGTGAGCAGAGAATCCCCCTCTCTGGGTTGCTCTCAGTGAGGGGAGCCATGGAGGTTTGCAGGGCCCTGACTACAACCCTAGGTGCACACCTGCTGTGAGGGGATGGCTTGACACCAGCCTGGACGCTCCCCACCTTCCCGTCACAGTGACACCCCTCCCAGTGGGAGTTGCTCACCCTCTCAGGCACTTGCCGCAGGATGCCTTCTGTCTTGGGGATGCTAGTATCCCTGCTCAGGACTCCCCCTTGGGCACACAGTGACGTCTAAACACCAGTTATGAATCAGCCAGGGTACGTGGAAGCTCTTCAGCCACCAGGTGACAGACAAATCTTTTCTCCGTGCAGGACTGAGCATAAAAGTTTAGTTTATTTTCGCTCTCTCTCTGCTGGACTTGCTCAGTGACGATAGACTTTGGCCTTCCTGGAAACCGTGTTTGCCTAAGAATCTCTCTCAGCCTCTGCTGCTGTGGCCACACCATGAAAAGGAATTGGGCACTGCTGGATTTACCACAGTTCCAGCCGCCGACAGACCCCTGTGCAATGAATATTTGATCATAAAAGACTAGTGTGCTAGGGCAGTGAGTGTGCAAGAATGACACTTTGTAAAAAGTCAGTTATTTTAATGTCAGAGATGAACTAGAAACTCAATATATCTACTCCATGCCTTTGGTTTTCTTGTAAGAATTGGCTTGTCAATAATCTTATCCAAAACAAAAGTACACTACACTAAAAATCACTTGACAGAAACATAAATAATGGTATAATTACAAATAAATGCTAAAATAAGTTTACATTTTTAAACATGTAGGTCAAGTTACATATGGAAAAGCATAAACAAATAGACATCATTACTTCATTGTCTATAATTATTTCCAGTCAATTAGCTTATAAATTCCAGATTCTTTTTTATTTTGCAGCATAACGTGATGTGAATAAATACCTGTTTTTCAGAAGGAAAACAGTGCACTTTGAGTATTGGCCTAAAGATATAAGCGTCTCTCTGTAATCTTGGTGCTGTTTTTTTTGCTAGCCTTGTAATTTTGTTTGATAAATAACACATGACACCATTGGCCTTGCTGGCTGACTACCCCAAAGAAGACGCCTCAAGACTCTCTGTGATATTTGCAAATGAGTTGGTCAATGACCACAGACAATGGCTGCTCCAAAGCAAATAAACATGCAGAAGGAAGTGGCAGGCACAGGCCCTGGAAATCAGGCAGGCATCTCAGAGGGCAGAGGGAGGGGAGCAAGGAGTCAGGCGTCAGCTGTAGAGTGAGGGCTGCAGGGGGCCAGGCTCCACCTCCTGGGCCTGCCTTCTGTCCTGACAAAAGCCATTTTCTTCTAATTAAGATTTAAAGATAATGTGAAAGCATTAATACAAAACAAACAAGAAATTAAATACATAGCTCTCCATTCAAATCCTTGTTTTCCCAATTTCTAGCTCTTTGATCTTGGGTCTGCCTGTCCTTTCTCTTCCTCCATTTTCTCATGTGCAAAAATATGATAAAACCCGGATTTTAGAGTTGAAAGGTAAAATCCGGGCAGGTAGGGGGAGGACCCAGCACAGTGCAGCCTGCCAGTGCTCGCTGCCACGCATGTTTCCATCCAGCGTGTTCCTATGGATGACAGTTCCTGAGGGCATTTCCCTGTGAGCGTCGTTTCCGTCTTGTCCTCATTGTTGCGATGACCCAGCTTGGACGCCGCACTGCTCACCTCAGGCGTGACCACAGCCTTCTCCGCCATCTTTGTCCGCGGTACACCCTCCCTGTGACCGTCCTCTTCACTCGTCTCTTCGTCTTCTTCCAGCGTTCCGCTGCACACTCTGTCCTAAGCTTGCCTCTCTTGTGGCGTCTTCCAAGACCCACACAGTGAGTCACTCACATCAGTGCAGTGGCCCCTTGAACTTTGTCACATGTGTGTATAGCTCTATTTAGCAATGTGTGCCCAGCCCTGCAGGCTGCTCCTCAAGGAAGTGAGTCTCGGCCGTCCACTGATCTCGCCTCACTCCCTGGCTCGGATCCGCCCTGATAGAGAGCACCCCAGTACCGGTACCTCCACCCGGCCACACGGTCTCCTCTCTTCTCACAAACCTGCTTTGCCCCCGTGCTGTACCCACTCTCAAAGCTTGAATTCAGCTTCCGGGAGCAGCGTGGCTCATGTTAGTGGCTGTGATGCAAAGATGGCCTGATACCAGAGATTCATTTTTCATCTGAAACGTTTAATGATAATTAAACATTAAGTGGCCTACTTACAGAGAAAATGTAAACCTCTCGAGCTTCTAGCTTCACATGACAAATGTATGCATCATGAAATAGAACTCACGGTAGCCAGCAAAGGGTTTGGAAGAAAAGTCATTAAAAAATTAAAACTATGCACTGTTACATTTTAGAATTGATTACTTGAAAGTAGCAACTTGTCTTGCTGCTATGCATGTCAGAGTACATGGTCAGGGCAGTTCATTCAAAGAAACAAAAGCTCTTACAGGAAGCACAGTGTCATAGTCACTAACCTTCTAGAGAACCTGCACAGGCACTGTTGCTTCTTGAACAGTGGCCAAAAGAAATATTAAGTTAAATTAAAGGAGGATCTAATAATCAACTGAGAACACCAGCAATTTGTTGCTTTTAAATATGTATTATGGACAAACTTCAACAGAAGAAATGTGGCTTTGCTGGTGCTTCGTGCTCATACAAAGGTGATAAGGGAGGAAAAGCCAGAAGGGCTCTGTTGGAGGACAGAGGGGCAAAGGACACTTGGCTGGTCTGTCCCGGGACACACGGCACTGCACCGGGCAGGATGGCAGGGGGAGAGGAGGGAGGAGCTGGCAGCGAGTGAGGACCCTCCTGGGCAGGGCTCCTTGAAATGTTCAGATAACCGAATTATTCTCTGAGCAGACCTGAGAAACTTGGAGGCAGAAATGAGGAGGTAGGAAGGACCGAAAAAGAAGATAATGTTTAGCAAAAAAAAAAAAAAAAAAAAAAAAAAAAAAAAA
>NW_022900938.1:2353646-2384459 GCF_012274545.1 Fukomys damarensis | reverse complement strand
AAAAAAAAAAAAAAAAAAAAAAAAAAAAAATTAAGAAGTAGTGAAAATATTTTGTAAGTTTCTGCCTTTTAAATTACACACTTGTTGGCGATCTATTCAGTGAGAGTGGGTCTGTCCTAACGCTATCTCAAGCGACCAGTATGCTCCTGGCAGCCCTGATGCAGCATGGGTGTGGGTTGTGTCCGGTGACGCTCAGCAGCACCCGCAGCTTTGTTCTTGCTATGGCTGTGTGTAGATGTCCCCCCGGAGCCTCATGCGCTCACAGCGGGCCTTTTGGAGGAGACCCACCTAGGCGTATGAATGCGGACTAACGGTGTGTAGCTGAAATAGTCCCCTGAGTCTGGGTGCGGATAATGGGAAGCCCCACTCTGGACATGGGTGGCGCAAGCCTCTAGGCTTGATGTTCACTGGCCAACTGGATTCAGGGGTGGTCTTGGGAGCACAGAGGTGAGGTCCTGTCCCTGGGCGGGAGACAGGAGACTTCACAGGAGCCAGGTCCCCGGAGACGAGGGAGCCACTGGACTAGGGCCGGACTGCTGCTCATCTCCGATCTTGCTTTATGGGAAAGAAATAAATCCTGGTTCTATCACTCTTGTTTGGACCTTCTAGTAAAGGCAGCTCAACTTCATCCGCCATGGAAACAAATGTGAATAAGAAATTCCTTAAATACCTAAATGAGAAATAAACATTAGACAAAACATTCTCTGCTGTCTAGAGTTAGCTGGTGGCAATAAAGACCGCACCAGCCTGTGCCCTGTACACATGCATCTTTGCAGGCAGATGTAGGAACGGGAAGATGGGGAGGACTCAGGCTGGGCGGTGAGCTTCAGCTCCCCACGTGGGGTGTGCTGTCGTCCGAAAGGGCGAGGCCGTGCGTGCATTCCCAGTACCGGTGCTTGTGGGCTGGACACGCGGATTGAAGCGCGCAAGAATGTTCCCAAAGTATTAGCGGCGGTTGTCTCAGGGAGGTGGGGTTTCTGGTCTTTTTTTGTCCTCTTCCTTAGAGTTTAATTCGTTGACTATTTAGAAAAAGTTACTGTATATTTCATGTCAGAAAAATCGTTTTATTACTGTGAAACTCAGGTAAAAAGAAAAGCGAACGCGCAGGAGGCAGCTGTTTCACCTGTGAGGTTTTGTTTCTGTGTCTGAGATGCTCAGTCATAAAGAGACACAGGGGTGGGGTGGGCGAGGATTCTGGAGCGTGCGAGTCTGGTGAGCGTGGTAGTTCCCGAGCGGGTTTCAGCGCCCCAGGGACTGGCATGTGGAGTGGAGGGTTTGAGGATTCAGATGAGAGACGGCAGAAGGGAAGGGAGTAGTCCTGGAAAGGGAAGGCAGGGAAGGATGGACCCAGAGACGTGGGGAAGGCGTGGCCCTGGTGAGAGGAACTCGTCTGTCCGTCTGTCCATCCATCCTCAGTGAAGGAGGCAGGAGGGGAAGAAAGTGGAAGGGACCAGAGGACCTGGAGTTGGAGATGGGCGTTCCCGGTGCTGACTCCCAGCTTCTCATGAGGGGTGAGGAGGCAGAAACGTGCTGGGAGTGCGCCAGAGGGAGGTGTGATGAGAAAGGAGGCGTGTGAGCTCTCAGGGTGGGAGCAAAAGAGCTCAGGAGCACAGGCGGGATTTTCCAGCCAGGAGGAAGCCCCAGAAGGGTCCTGGCCGGTGGCCTCCAGCTTCTGCTCCGCTGGGCCAACAGGAAGTGTTGGGTGGAGCTAGGACAAGAGCGCCGTGCTGGGCAGAAGTGTGGACACCACCCTGGCTCCTGTGTGACGCTTTCACACCAGCTCATGGGTGTGCAGGGGAAGTGTGGGATGCAGAAGCAAGACAACCACGGAAACAGGCAGAAACTATCCATGGCCGAGAGGTACTGAGCACCTTCTACGCGTGCACAATGGTAGAAAAAGAAAGTGACTCTCAACAACCACAAGACGGTTAGAAATTAGTCAAGGCAGGTGCCGTGTGAGCCTAATTTTGCCCCAGGAACCGGAGAGACAGGTGACTGCTCTAGACCCACCTTGCGACTCACAGTCACAGGAAAGGGGCTCAGCGCAGGCCTTTCTAAATCCGCCGGCGAAAGGTGCAGCACTTGGTGCGCTGAAATGACTCCAAGGTGCTGAGATGACTGGACCGAGAGGCCGCAGGTGCCCAGAGGAGCAGGAGGCTTCTCAGGCTGCAGGAGCTGCGGGATGCAGGCGCTCACCCCCGAGGGAGGAGCAGGTGCCGTGAGAGGAAAGAGGCAGCCTTCAAGTCACAGAGAGGGGAGTGTGGGCCGCGGGGCAGTCACAGGATGAGCACCGCTGCCGGAGCGGCCTGTGAGCCCAGGACGGTCGGCCAGGGTGGGTGACAGAAATGAAGAGGGAGTTGGGACCTCAAATGCACGAACTCTTGGTGAGCCTCATGGTCGGTTCTGAGGACACGGTGTGAGGGGCGCGTGGGGGAGGATGGTGGGATGGTAACCCTCAGGAGGGCCCTGAGCCGCGGCTTACGACCGGGCAGTTCAGGCAAGCGGCTGGAAGGAAAAGGCAGAAACCAGGTGCTTGGCACGAGCCCACCATACGCGTAATTCAGAGGAGGGTACGTCTCTTGGAGCCTCTGTGTTGCCCTCAGAACAGCAGGCAACACTGGCATCTCTGCTTCTATGCCTCCCAGAGCCTGGCAGTGATCAGCCCGATAGCTCTCTGGTGCACTACTCTTAGGCTGAGCGCCGGCCTGCTGTCCTGCGGAGGTGCCTTCCTCGGCTGGTCTTCTGGTCCTGCCTGTATCCCGGGGCCGCATCTTCCTTACTTAAGCAGCTTTGCCCCTTGCGCTCAGTTCAGCACTGAGGCCAAGGTGTGACTTTGAAGCAGCCATAGGCAGCGCTGTGCTTATCCCATGAGATGCTTTTCATGCAAAGCGGGCTTGGGCAAGATTGGAAGGCAGAGTCCCCACCCCTCCTCTTGCCTTTCGCCCTCAGACTTCTGTGTGCTGCTCCCAGCATCTGCCTCAGACTTATAACCCAAAGCAGGATGCATTTGGGAGAGGAGAGAGAAGCTGGTCATGACAGGTGACTTAGGACAGAATAACTTACACTACATTTTCCCACATGCTCTTGGAATGGGGTCTATTTTGTTAGTTTCTTATTGTAGCTGTAACAAGTTGTCACAAATGTAGTGACTTGTGGGCTCTCCCTGCTCTCTGGAAGACAGAAGTCTGAGGTAAATCCTGAGGAAGATTCGGGTGGGGCAGGCTATCTCCAAGGTGGCTCTGGGGGGTGTTTGTTCCCTGCTTGTCTTCTGTTTCCAGAGGTCCCTGCTCTGTCTGGCCATGGTACCCACCTCAAGGCCTCTGCTGTCCCTGCTTCCGGCATCACCTGGCCTTCTTCCTGTGGCCCTCTGCTTCCCTCCTACAAAAGCCCTGTGATTACAAGTAGAGCCTGCCGGGAGAATCCAGCACCTGCCCTTTCTCCAGCTCCTCAGGTGACTCCCGCCTGCAAAGGCCTTGTGATCTATACGGCGACTATCATACGTTTCAAGGATTTGGGGGCCACTATTTAGCCTGCTACACTGTTCTTACAGGTAACGACTCCCAGGAAGCTATGAGCTATGCCTCTTTGCGAATGACCTTTCCTGATACCCATTTCTGGTAGCATCCACTCACTCATCCTCCAACAGGCACCCTTAGGCTCCACTAAGGTTGCTTATGGCCCTGCTGCACTCCCCCGGGAAGCACAGCATCACACATGAGGCGAGCTTCATACAGACCTCACCTCCAGTCCTAGCATTGCCCCTGTCCAAGGGCTCCCAATGTTCACTCCATTAACCCCTTTCCAGTCAAGCCAAGCCCAACTTTTAGCTGACTGTCTCAAGTCCTTATACGGAGATGCAAGTTCACAGCCCGCCTCCGTCACTCCAAGTCAAGGAAGACTGGATGCGCTTACTTCCTCCGCCAGCTCCAAGGTCTTTTCCTCCCTCTTGTCTGCCCCCCTCCTGCACCCTGCTCCCCTGTATATGTACAGGTGTACCTGCCAACATGCATGTGCACACACGCATTCACACTCACACCCATGCCCTTACCACTGCAGCATCCTGAGTTTACCCTGAGGTCCTAGCTGAGAAGACCCCCACTGGGTTGGGCATGTCTGTCTCACACCACTACTGCAAACTGTCCACCTCCTTAACTTCTCTTTGTACACTGTAATTATTTAATTTGTCTTCCTTCCTTCACTCCCCTGCCAAACGGAAAGCTTGTCTAGGGAACTTGTCCATGTCGTTGGCCTTGATCCCAGCATGATACTTGGTGTCCAGAAGAGGGTCTCAGCAGCCAGTGCTGATTGACTGCTGTGATGGGGATCCCCGCTTGCTGATGATTATCTCAATCTATGCTTGTTCACTTGACTGCAAGAGAAGGATACGTTTACTATTTTCAAAAAGATTTTAGAAACATAGCTTCTAAGATGACGGAAAACTTTTCCCATTTACATCAACCAGGAACTTGCCTTTTCCTATTGGGTCATGCCTCTGAATTTCAGAAATTTAAAGAAAGCTAACCACTGGCCAGGTTTAGCACAGAGCACAGGAGAATCCTAGGGCTTGCCTCTTTGTTCTGAGCGCTTTCATGATTTTCCTCCACACAAACTTAAGAGACTGAGCTATGAATTCACAAAGGGACCTGACGGTCTCTGACCTGCTGGGAGGGCTGCTTGCCTGGGTAAGTAGAGGACTCATCTTGCACCTCTGATGTATTCCGTCTTCAAGGAGGCTAGGTATTTTGCTTCCTACTAAGTGTCGGCCTTGATCTCCTACTAACCAGTATTTCTTTTGTCTGTTCACAAAGTGTTTTCTCTTTTATTACACAAATTCCAATCTGTCTCCATGTTAAATATGTATGCTTTTGCTCTGGTTGCCCAAACTGGGCATGTGCTAGTATCACATCTCTCTTTCTAGCACACAGTTCTTTAAATGTAGAAAACTATTCATTTTGAGCCTGCAGAGTCTCTAACAAGGGTCTATTCTGCTTTCTGAACCTTTCTGGGTTGTAACAATGCGTGCCATATGGCCTCAACAAATACTCCTTTGCAGGGCCTAATTTTTTTTTACAGCCAGCATTCTCTCTTGAATGTATGTACTCCTGTGATTTTGCATATGCTTCTTTTATATAATGATCCAGATTCTTTGCTCTTCTGTTATATTCTTTCACCACTGCTTCAAGGTCTTTAGCGTAAGTAAAGGATGACAGTGTCATCTACGTATTTGAGATGACTCTGGTCCTTGAGTCCTTCTCTTTATCTGTAGAAACCTTGAAAGTTTTCTCAAGGCAGGAGGTGAAGAGTCTTAGTGAGACACCAACTATTAATTCCACACTACAAACTGACCTTTACCACCTAATTTTCGAGTTAAACATGACGGCATCACTTGTGAAGATATGTTTGGGGCACTTTACCATGTGGATCTTCTATTGCTTCTTTTGCAGGGTTCCCAACAAAGCATCAGTTTCCATTAAGTCAAAATTCTTTTCAAGTCCCACAAAAGCCATACAAAATGACTTGTTTATTGTCTATTGTTCGGCCTGCTCTGCGGTTTGAAAGCAAATAAAAAATAATGCCCACTTTAACTACCCATCCACGCTGGGTTACATCAGTTGTTACACATTATTTGTTGTCTTTAAAAAAATGATGTGTCTCTAATTGAACTTCTGGACCACCGATAACATTAATCGTAATATTAATCAAATGATTAATTAAGAAGCTGCAATATTGAGTGAATGAGTGTTGACTAGTACATGGCTACACTTTCCAATCAGTTCAGCTAACCCTGTCACCCAATTCAGAATGCAAGCTGAGAAAACAGAAAATAAACAGAGGCTGTGTGGATGGCAGAATCTCGCTACTCCCCCAGGACTGTAGGCACCGGCTGTCCCCCATAGGTCACCCATGGTCTCCACTCTCGGCCAAGCTCCTGTCCAGGTTGGGACAGGTTCGGGCTGCCTGTGGTGTATGGCCCCCCCTTTCCACCCCCTTCCCCTCCTACCTCTTTCTTTCTTCACCCTTTCTTTGCAGGGAGGCTCGTCTATGCAGTGGATCCTGTAATACAATATCTGTGCATGGTGGTTTGAGCCAAAGATGGTAGGGAGAGGCTGAGGTGCTATAGAAAGACATTTTATTTGTTATGCAGCTGAGTAACACATTACTCTGAAACAGTGTCTTAAAACAACAAATATTTATGAGCTCACTGTTTTGGGGGTCAGAAGACAGAGCAGCTTAGCGAGAAGTTTTGACTGAGTTTCTCCTGAGGCTATTGGGAAACCATGGACTAGGGCTGAGGTCTGCTCTGAAGCTCCAGATGGGGGCAGAAGCACTTTGGGGCTCACTCCCTGGGTGTGGCAACTGCCAGGGTCTGCAGCACTCCCTCCATAGTGCTCTTTCGTGAGGGGCAGCTCATTGCCTGCCCTAAACGATCGAAGACTTAGGCAAAGCCAAGCAGCAGTCTTTCTCCAGCTACCTTGGAAGGACCCTCTTACTGTCCCAGGTGAACCCTTAAAAGGGAAGCACCCAGTCCAGCCACCCACAGGGGTTTGGGTGTCAGGAGGTGGGGATCTTGGGGGTACTTCAGAGGCTGCCTACTGCAAGGTCCAAGGGTGACTTCTGTCTCCTCTCCTTCCCTTAAAATTTACATTTCACTTATTTCCTGCAGCTAAATGTAGAACTTGTCCCTGCTCGGATGCACTGTTAAGTATGGGGACTTTCATGAGTGGATGGCTATTTCTTCCTAAGCCCTGCCTCATCCCATAGCTCCTTACTGAAATCCTAACTAGCCCCACATTGTCACCTTGCATTTCCTCCCCTGGCTTATTGACCAGTGCATTCCTGGAGCCCAGCAGAGGGTCGTGTGAGCAACTGACGCTCAATAATATTTCCCAAGCAAACAAAATACACCAACTCCTTCAGAGCTGCTACTTCTTCTCCTGAGTTCCCTTTCCTATTAGTCTCTGCATTTGAGAGGCAGCATAGTCAAACGCTCAGTCCGGTGTCGCTGGGACCAAAACACCCAGCACATACAGCTTAAAGGAGGGTGCTTACATTTTGCTCACAGTTTCAGGGAATTTATTCCATGGTTGGCCACACGAAGGAGGAACATCACGGTGGAAGGAGGGGCGGAGAAAGCTGCTTAGCTCACGATGGTGGGCAAGCAGAGGAGAACCAAACAGCACCAGAGAGGAAGGGGCCAGGGCCCAGACAGGGACCCCAAGGTGACACCTCCATGACAGTGCACCTAGATTCACCCAGAAGTGCAGCCCCCAGTTCCCGGGTGGCTCCCAAGACAATCAGGACGACAGTTACATTCGCCCATCACCGCTTGCAAACCTTAGAATTATATCTTCATGTAGCTGACGTTTGCTATTATTTACTTGATTGCTTTTCATTATTTAAGCGTTTCTCTTTCTTGACTAGTCTCATTGATTAGTTTCATTCTTTTAAGAATTGCGAATTATTGTTACTGATGTGCTTATTTTATCCCGGAAGGAACATGGCAGACCAGTTCATGGAGGCACTCATCTAATTCCTTCCAACACTGTGATTTCCTTGAAACCGAGACCATGCCTGATTCGTCTTGGTTTCCTCGAGTGTGAGACTGACACACAATTGCTTTTTAACATGCAGTTTTTGACTTTAGACTAAGTCTGACTAGGAATAGTGGCTTATGTTTTTTTTCTTTTTTTTTAATTATTTAAGCGTTTCTCTTTCTTGACTAGTCTCATTGATTAGTTTCATTCTTTTAAGAATTGCGAATTATTGTTACTGATGTGCTTATTTTATCCCGGAAGGAACATGGCAGACCAGTTCATGGAGGCACTCATCTAATTCCTTCCAACACTGTGATTTCCTTGAAACCGAGACCATGCCTGATTCGTCTTGGTTTCCTCGAGTGTGAGACTGACACACAATTGCTTTTTAACATGCAGTTTTTGACTTTAGACTAAGTCTGACTAGGAATAGTGGCTTATGTTTTTTTTTTCTTTTTTTTAACCTTGCAAGAGTCCAGTAGTATAATGTCTTTTGTAAAGATGTTCAACATTTTAATTTTGATTTAATTTAAATAAAATAGCCTCCTTGTCCCCTTACTTCTGCCTAACCATAACCTTTCCCCCTGCATTTTTAGTGGATTAACACAATATATTCAGGCTGTCTACCGTACATTTCAATCCAGCATGAGCCTAAGTAAATGAGTTGACTCAGCATGTCAACCTTGGTTCCATTTTCTAATGCTTTGGAGCATCTTCTCTTCTCTTGTGACCTCTTCTTTATGAACGCATCATTGGGATTATTTCTACTTTTCTATTAACCAAAATGCTTGGTTACACTGCTTTGTAGCACAGGCAATAATGACTGAGTATTAGTGAAGATGGTAATAAATGTGGGAAGTGTTACTCCAGACAGATAGAAAGAAAGGTGTAAAGGTATGAATATTTTCCACAATAGCATTTTTCTGGGTCTTCTTTTTTAACCATGCAAAATTATTCCAAACCTATACTTGGAGGATGAGAACCTCCAGGGGCTGATGCATGCTGTTGAGCTTGATTATGCATATAATAAGGTAAAATATGGAGGATTCAAAAATATAACAAGGAATAAAACCAGAAAACCTCCAATGATTTATTTTTGATGTTTTGAAATGAAAAGAGAAAATGGCAGCTAAATAAAAACTAAGCTTTTTGTTTTATTGTAGGTATACAAACTAAAGAGCATGGCTAGGTGCTGAATTTAGAAACTGTTTAGAAGTTGAATTCATTAAAATATTTTATAGTTCAGCTAGTGTTGTTTCAGAAGGGAGCTCCAAAGAAAATTCAAACAAGAGACATGCCTAGGTGTTCAAGAAAATGTGGGACCAATTTTAAAATAACTTAGTTTACTAAAATGTAAAGTATAAATTCTCATTTGGAGTCAGTTTCCACCAGCTGTCTTGTAAGTATTTATGATTACAGCATAAAGAATCTAGAAATGAATAAAGTTAAGCGTGATTCACTTTCTGTAAGATAGCTCAAAGCTCATGATTTCAGTGTGAGGTCTGTATTAGAGGCATTTCCTTCTGACTGCTGTGTGGACTTAGAATTTTAGTGTCGTGTTGGTGACATGAGAGAGTAGGAAAGGATAGTGCCAGGACATGTCTGTCCTTCCTGGCCTGGGAAGACCTCACCCTACAAGGTTCTTGCACTCCAAGGACGTTGCATCCTCTCCCCGGGCACCCCAAGACCATCTTATGTCCCTCCAGGAAGCCTCAGCCCACAGTGCTGGCTCCTGTGTCCTTGTGTCTACTGAGGTGACTGCCAACCCAAAGCAGCAGGAGAAAACAGGCTTCCAAAAAACTTTCAAAAAAAATCGGGTTGGAGAGAGATGCTAAACAAACTAGTTACTAGTACAGAAAGTTACAGAAAGGTGCGTGGAAGATGGTCAGTGGACACTAAGGTCAGATAGGAGCAGGAGGCCAGATTGCCCAGCACAGAAGGCTGACTACCGATGCCAGTAATGATCTGCGAGTTTCAAAAGCTAGAAGCAAGGATTTCAAATGCTTTCTCCACAAAGAAATGATGTTTAAGAAGACAGACATGTTAATCTGAGTTAAACATTATACAACGCAGTAAAACATTACCTGACACCCCACAAATACCTACAATTTTTATGTTTGTATGAGTTAAAGTAGGAGAAAGATAGTAAAACCTCAACAACAATAGAAGAAGAAGAAGAAGAAGAAGAAGAAGAAGAAGAAGAAGAAGAAGAAGAAGAAGAAGAAAAAAAAAAAAAAAAGAAGAAGAAGAAGAAGAAGAAGAAGAAGAAGAAGAAGAAGAAGAAGAAGAAGAAGAAGAAGAAGAAGAAGAAGAAGAAGAAGAAGAAGAAGAAGAAGAAGAAGAAGAAGAAGAAGAAGAAGAAGACTGGTAAGAGAAAGAGCAAAATTCCAAGTGAAGCGCCTGCAGTTTGGTCCTAGCTGCAGTATTAAGTGAGGGGAAAGTGCTTACTGCCTTCCACAACGTGATCCTAAAATCCGGTGCCCTCAGCTCTGATTGGGGACACTCACTGTGTGCAGCAGGCTTCCCGTCAGTGTGCCCTCTCTGCGCCCTCCTCTCTGGGAGCCAGCATAGCACTAAGTTGGAAATTCTAGAACTGGAGAGATTATCCCACAGTGTTAGAGCCTTAGGAAGAGATTGAAATACTCTATAAAGAGAATTCACCTGTGACCGCAGCCCTCTGGAGCCTGAGGAGGAAGGACCACAAGTTTAAGCCCAGCCCTGGCGATTTAGTGAGATCTTGTTTCAAAAAAAAGGAGAGGGATTTGGAATATAGCTCAGTGTGTAGGTACTGAGTTCAGTCTCTAGTGCCACAGAAAAGAAAAAAATAAATATAAATGAATAAAAGGGAGATTGAGAATCGATCTTTTCTTGCTGGAAATTTCTAACCCTTGATTGCCAGGATGGAGGGAGTCTTTCCCCATTTTCCTGAGCTCCTGAAGACTTCTCTGTTGCTGCCAGGTTGAGGGAGAAGGTCAGAAATGATAAGATCTTCAATTTTGAAAACATTAAATATTTTGCCATCTTAAAAGGGAATTTTAAGGTTTTTTTGTTGTTTCAGTGAGATAGGATACTAGTGAACACCATTCCTTTTAATCAGTAGTTGTTGGTTTTATGTAATTTAGTAGAAAGAATATTAGATAATCCAGCATTCTTTATTGGACTACTTTAGGTGGGTGATATATGAAATATAACCCAAATCATGCTTAAAATATGATGTGTGGCTTTAATGTCTTGCCCTCTGCATTGTTTTTAGCTTAAATTTAATTTTAGTATATGTGCTGCTGAAGCCAACATGTTGAATTTAATTTTTGAGTGTAATACAATGTTTGGGTTGTATGAAGTTTTGGACAATCAGAGTGGATATTTTTGAAGAAAAAGTCTTTTCATTGTAGTTACCAGGCCTATGCTAGAAATACTAAGAAACCACCACCACCACCACAACAACAACAAATCAGGATGTGCCAAAGGCCATCTTTCCTGGCAGCTATTACTCTAGGGCCAGTAGTTTTCTTCTATTTGGCTGTTGGTTAAAACTTAGAAGCAAGATGATATAGAAATATCAGCTTCTTTTGCAGCCTGTTTCAGAAATGGCAGATTTTCCTTTAGGTGTGTCCCGGTTTATAAATTTCATACATCGGATATTTTAAGGATTAGAGCTGGGTGAAGGTTTTGCCCGAGGATGCCTGCCCAGGAGCCCAGGAAGAGGGGCCATGCGCCCATGCCCAGAGCATGCCAGTGCCCCTTTTTCTCCGTGGGCTACAGATGCCAGGACTGAAAGGACCCAGCCTCACCTCTGATTATATTTTGATCAGAATCTCGATTTGGCCCTGAGAGAAGAGCACTTCCAAGCGACCCCTGGGATCCGGCACCTGAGTTACCCACCCCTCGTGTGGGATGGGAACTTGGGGTGACAGTGGCGCTCACAGCCTTGCAGAGGGGAGTGAGGCACGTGATGGGTGAGAACTACCCAGCCTAGGGTTCAGCTCCTCAGGGTTTTCCCGGGCCCTCCCTGTGAGCATGAGCTCCCTGCTCGGCCAGGTCCTGCTCTCCACAGCCTTCTGGTCTCTCTCCACAGACAGAAACACAGACAGCTCGGAGATGAACACTGCATCGGATGAGTGGGCTCTGCTCTTGGCCAGAATCCAGGCTCTATGGGAAATGTAACTGTTTTGCCCTTGATCTTAAAAATGTACTCGTTTCTAATATAAATATCTAAAAAATCCAAAAATGATAAAACCTGAAGTAAAAAGTGTTCATGATTTCTCTACTCAAACATAATGCTCGATACGCCTCGGCAGTTTTCCTTCAGATCTGCGTCCTGTGCCTGTGCCTGTCCGTCCCCATCCCCGTCTGCGGTGACTGTGTGTGCACAAGAGCGTGTCTGCACGTGGGCTCGAATCCACATACGCAGACGAGGACTGGCGGAGGAGTGTCACTGTCCTGTGGTGCTTTCGCGTCACACTTGCTTGTGGCCATCTCCCCATGTCCCTGACGGCTCCCTGGTGACACTGCGCCGGTGACAGCTGGCCGGTCCTGGGCCTCTGCCTCAGGGAGCCCTCGGGCTGGCTCTCAGCTCTGTGTCACTGCTGCTAACTCACTCACGCAGCCTCCCACCTCCTACAAGGAAACCTACAAGTGGAACTGCTGGGTTAGAAGCAGAGGTGAGTAATTCAAGGCCGGAAAACACCCTGAAAATTTGTTTCCGACAGGCAAAGGTCAAACAGACTTGCACTGTCATTAGCCCATTTTAAATAAATTAAAAAATGTGACGGTGACAGTGGGTGGAGGTGTAATTTTAGGTGAAAAAGGTAGTATCTTTTTTGTAAATTCACTGTTAGTTTTGAAAAGATATTTAATTTATTTATAATTTGATTCTTTTTATTTTATTATTTCCTTAGATTACTAGAGGGAATAGATATTGAGTTTTACCAAATACTTGTTTGTCCTTCAGTATTTTCTCTTCTTTTACTTTTAAAAAAATGTTAATATGTTCTTGCAACTAGTTCATATCTAATTAAACTGCAGGGCGGTAGCCATAATCTGGTTCCTTAGGGTCCTGAACAGTTGGGTTCTTATGAAACAGAGTTTTACTTATCAAATTTCAGCTTTATTCTCTGAATATTCAAATACATTTGTCAACTTCTTTCAGAGGAGAAACTGAGACTGTGGAAGGGTGATGATAAATCTGGATATATAATTCTAATCTCCTGAAATATAAAATGGCGACACACAGAGCCATGGCCTGGAGCTTCTCGCTTGAGGCCCTGGAGAACCCAGGCAGGGTGAGGACTGGGCCGCACCTCGACCAAGAAGAGCGGGCAGCTGAGTGCTGGGCTTCCAGGCTTCCGGGGGTGCTAGGGGACCGCTAGGGTTGAGGGGGACCAAGGAAACGGGGTTCAGGTTCCAGTCCCAGATCTGCCCTTCTCCGCAAGGCACACACAGGCTGGGCCTGCAGGGCAGTGTGGGACGGTGGGGCCCACACCACCCCCTCCTCTGCAGCGAGTGGGTCTCTCCCGTGTCCCAGGTACGTGGCCGTGGGTTTGATAGGGCAGAGCTGTGTGGTTTATATACAGAATATATCATTTAAAATTAAAATAGAGGAAGTTTTAAGTGATTTCACTTCAGGGTCCTTGCTAAAGGCCGGGTAACGCTGCCAGCTCTTCTGTGAGAATTACAGATTAGCAAAGTGAGAATTGTAGCAGTTTGGCTGTAAAGATATTAAAAAGTCTAGTAAGTTTAAGTTATTTTCACTCCAGGAAAACTATAATCATTTGAAAGATCAAAGAACAAGAGTGAAATTTAAAATAAAATTCCACATTCACAAAGCACCATATTGCTGGTAAGAGACAGCGACTGTTTACCTGCGCGGCATTGTACTAACTGAAGAACCTCCTATTGAAAACAACTTGCGTAGCTACTCTGACTGCTTTCTACTTGGCGCATGTTGTTGCTGTTGTTGTTGTTGTTGTAAGGAAATCATCTCATTTCATACCAAGAATAACTTTCCCTTTACTGAATTGTTGCTGTGCTGCTGGACATCAGTATTAAAATGTCACTGACCCTCTTTGCTGTGAAGCTGTCAAGATCTGGGCAAATACCATTATTTCTTCATGGATGCGTTTGCATAGGAAATCTAGAATGAAGAGTTTGCTGACCTAACAACTCTAGAGAAAATATTTTAACGTAGCCTTTCGAAGTGGAGCCTTAAAAAAAAAGGCTGGCGGTTAAGAAGCATCTGTATGTCTGAGTTTGTGAGTGTTGGTGTGGATTGATGTGAATTCCATGGCCTTGTTATTTCATCTTGGTAGACATGCACCATTATTAACTTTTTCTGCAACAACTGTTCCTGTGTTGAGTGCAGCAGTGGAGGAGGTGGGGACTGCAGATGCAGCCACGTGGATTTCCCGGTGCAGCTCTACCCCGATTGCTGGTGGAGGAGGAAGCATGAAGACGAAAGAGCCCAGCTTTCTCATAAAGGTTGTCTAAATTCATAAGCTGAAATTATTGCTTTTAGCTCCCCTGTTTTACCGGTATATTTTTCTAAACTAAGGCACGTAAACTAAAATCCATAATTTATAAACAATCTGTGGAAAAATTAGTGAATTATTTACAACACTTCTGAGAAATGTGTTTGTATCTTATACAAAAAAAAAAAATTAGCTGCTCTGTTAATCACAGTGGTGCCACAAATATGCTGGAAATTAGGACTTGCAAAATGAGTTTGAAAAAATAGTTCTGCAACTCAATCTGCGATTGGAAAACCAAACCCATCCTGAATGGCCTATTTAAACAAGTGCCAATTATTGAATAATTCTCTGACCTAAACAGAAAGTTATTGTATATGGAAAGATTTTTTTCCCGTAGAGTGCTTTATTCCAGATGCCCTTTTAAATTGTTTTTAATTCTCTGTGGGCAGTAGATAACCAAACCTACAGAACTAGGAATGGCAGGGAGGAAGCAATCACCCTGGCCCCTTCTCGCCCAGAGCAGCGGGAAGGCGTCTGCTCTATATGAACCACAGACTACAAGGACTTTGACAGTCCATGGGCCAGACCTAATTTATTAAACTGAGTTTCTAATATAAACAGTAATTTGTTTCTGGCCCTGACACTGCAGGTCTGGATTATGTGAACCACGTAGAAAGAACTGTATTTCCTTCTTGCAAAGAGTGTGCCTTTGGAACACGGGGAGAAAATAATCTAATTTGTCACCAGAGTTAAACATGACGAAATCGGCTTCGTTCCTGAGCAGGCGCTGATTCAAATTCTGCTTTCTAGATTTTCCAGAAGTCGTTCTAAAGGACTGAAGCACGGTCTGCAAGCGTCAGTGCACACCTGCGCTTAGCATTCCAAAGGGTGAGAAAAGGGTGAGATGACCTGGACGAGGCCGGTCTTTCGTGCACCGAGATAGTTAAAAATGTCAGGGAAGATATCCTCACTCTGAAGTCAACTGCTTGACTCTGTCGGGTTGATTTTCAATGTTTAGTGGAACAGGGATTCAGGCACTTACATATTAAAGTAGCCTTGGCACTTACAAGACACTATTTTTTAAATATAGCTCTATTTCAGGGCTTGAGAAGGTATGTGACAATCAGGCCGAATACCATGTGGCTAGATTTTTGAGTGACTGTATGTTCTGTCCTCGGTGAAAGTGTTAAGATGGATACTTACATACACCCAGCCCCAATATTAAATTATTTATTTCTACAGAAGACAAGAAAAACATCTACAAGGGTGCTTTGGAGGTCAGGGTGAGTCTAACGGGCAGCATTATTAGCTTGAGTGGCTTTGTCTACATTGGGCTGTGTTCCAGTCTTCTTTTCCTGCATGGCAGGATATCAAACTCATCTTAAACTGGAGCTAAAACACAAAGGGCATTTTTACTTTGTGTAACAGAAGTACAATAGGCAGCTGGTTGATTTGCCAGTTAAGTGGCTAAGTTGGTGACTTCCTCCTCCATCCTCATTCAACATTGCCCAAAGTTTGGACTGCGTGCCCTTCTGTGAAGTGCCCCTCTGTATAGGGAAGACACTTCCTGACTTGCTGAATATATCAAGCATCCCCTTATGACTCATTGGCTGGCAACTGGGCATTGGAGCTATACCTGCACTGACCTTGCAGGACAGAGTTACCCTTATGAGCTCACACTATGTGCTTATCGTCTCCCCTCTGATCTGCAGGATGGATTCTGACACCTGAGTGAGACCAGGGTGCATGTGGCCAGGACAAAGGGGGAACTGGCATTAAGTAGGCAACCAGGAGTGCCTGCCAAAAGACACCAGAGGGAATAAGGGACAGCCTTAGTAGGGACAGCTGGACGGCAGTTGTTGGGCAGACAAGGAAAACCTAGTCAGTATTATTTTGTCACCCACATGCATCTGGTAAGACACATTTTAGATAACATGAATAAAAATGTGTGTAGCATGGTAGTGGAGACAGTGCCACAAGGTAGACTGAGGCACATAGCTCACTCTGGTGGAACTAGCTATGCTAGCCAGCCACAAATATGGTGTATCTTTTATGTAAACCTGGGTTGACAAGTTATGGACCAAACACAACCAGCTCATAGGTGGCTTCCTTGTTTCAGAGACAACCTGACCTTCCCTCCGGTCCAAGCCCTGACTTGTCAGAGGTAACATCACAGGGTTGTGGGAAAGTGATGGGAGGAGGAAGAGGTTGGGAGGAGACAGGGAACATGAGCCAGAGGAAACCAGGACATCAGTTACTATATCGAGGGGTAGATGCTTCCATTCTTGCTTGTAGCATAACTTATTTAAATAACTTTTAGTGAGACCTTTATTATTGGAGCTCACTATTATGTGAAATATTGAAGTGTATCGTCTCCCTGATGCAGGGTCCACTTGAAGGGATCCCTTGGAGTCTCAAAATGATTGCTTCAAAAGCCAGTTTCTGTTACTGACAACTGTTTACGTCCTACTCGAATGGCCAGGAGCAACACGGATCCTACTCTATAGCACAGGGATTCCATACTCCCCGATCTCTAAACACATCTTAAAGAGATAGTAGAGATTCAGATGTAAAAGAATAGAGAAAACCATTCTAGTCAGGAACACACTAATTCTCAGTATGTCTTTAAACAGAAAGACGATGTCACGAAGAATAACAGGCCGTTTGCCCCAACTAACCCTGAAGCAGCACAAGCCCCTCCTGTTTGAGGCTGAGGTGCAGCTCCCTGGCCATTGGTTTGAGCCTGCCTGTGAATGGACCGTGGCCGCAAAGAGGAGACTGAAAACAAGGAACTTAAAGCCCATAGACAGTCACGCAGGCAAACCCAGCCTCACACACGGCTGTGCAGGTGCGGGTGTTCGGGTGTGCACACTTAGGTGCCCAGTCAGGGAAGACACCACCACATCCGGGCTCGTGGTTCCGGAGACTGAGAGTTGCTCAGCGGTGGTCATTAGTGCCTTTCTGCTCCTAACCACTTTTTCTTTCAAGTATAATTTACTGTTGTTGTCTTTGCACTGAAACACTTCGGCTTAATAGTATGCAAAGACAGGAGGGTTAGTTAGTCTGGCATCTGAATCTGTCAGGAGCTTACGTTGAAGAGAACTCATGGAAAAAGCCAGTTTGGCCAGTCAACTCTGTGTTCTCCTTCTTCTCAAAAGAGAAGAAAAGGGCAAACGGCATTTCCTTGGAGTGGGGACACTGCTCGTTCTGGTGCTCCTTCCTGTGACCCCTGCCTGTGGAGTGGGGATGTCGTAATCCAAGTGTTTCAGACTCAAGCTCGCTGATTCTAAGATGGTGTGCTTTGCTAAAACCACAGGGTTCTCACAAGCTCAGATTCCTGTGTAGAGACCAGTGACCTTTGTTCTGCACAGTGGCACAAAATCACTCGGGGGAATTTTCAAAGGAAAGATTTCCATTTTAGATTCATTCTAGTAGCCACGTCAGTATGAGGCTGCTTGGCCCATGCGCTGAATCCCAAGTCAGAATGGAGGTTGTTAGTAGAAGAATGGCTTATTTGAAACAAAGATTTTTAGATATTGCAGTTGTGCAATTACACCTGCAGGATTTTTTTTTTTAATTTGAAAATCTTCTGTGCATGTGTTTAGCAGTGAATTTGGTTAAAAATAAAGTAACTTCTATAAATTCACCATGGTTTCCTTAGATTAGAATGCTTTTATTTGAGTCTCTCTTTGCTTTAGTGTTATTTCTGGTTTCAGTGTAAAAGTTCCAAAGGAATTTTAAAAGTTTAGTGTTTGCATTGCTTGCTTCCTTTGAGAATGGCAAAAGCAAAAAGTGCTGATTTTTTTTAGGATTATAAAAAATAGTGGTTCTTTCCAAGTTAAGTAATCCTTTAACACGTATAAGCTTTTGAAAAGCATTCACTTGGTATTAAAAAGAATTTACATCTATTAATTTTCAGGCACTCTTTTAAAATAAAATAATAAATATTAGATATAAAATAGAGCTGGGCATGATGGTACATGCCTATAATTCCAGAATTCAGGAGGCTGAGGCAGGAGAATCATCAAGCATTTGAGGACAGTTTGAACTACATAGTGCGTTCAAGGCCAGCCTGCATTATAAATTAGGATCCTGTGTCAAAAAAAGATATAAGATATCTAATAAATATTAAATATAAGTAGCCTGTATGACTCCCCCCACTATATCTCAAAACAAATGAGAAATTTGCATTAGTTGTTGCTTAAACATGACATCCAATCAAACACAATTTTTAATTTGTAATTTTGTTCAACCGAGGTGGAATCTTATTGGGTATTAATATATTTTTTTTTTGAGACAGGGTCTCACTGTGTAGTTGAGACTGACCTGGAACTCACTATGTAGCCCAGGCTGGTCTTGAACTCACAGTGATCCTCCTGCCTCAGCCTCCCAAGTGCTGGGATTATAGACATGTGCCACCACGCCTGGCTATTGGATATTAATTTTAATTTTGATTGTTAACTTTTTGATAGGGCATAGGAAGCAGACGTAGTAGTGATAAAGCAAGTTATTATCTATTTTTAATTTAATTTTTTATTAGATTTTTGTAGTATATCAGTTTCATCAAAGAAGAAACTCTACTCACATATACTAAACTGGAGCAGAGGGCTCTTTGTGTAACACTGAGAAGACTGAGTCTCGTGGGTTAAATTTCTTAAATACATTTTCAAAATTTGTCTTCAGTAAAATGCTGACTATTTTCCCTGATCTTTGCTTCCCTTAGTGCTCTGGTTGGTATAATCTGCTTAATTTTCAAAATAAACTGTACTTTTCCACAGATCTATTGTCCTTATTTAAAAATTACTTTATTAGCTACATTTTCCTTTCCACTGGCTGTAACTTCTCAATTTTGAGAGCATCAGAGTATGAAAGTGTGGAGTTCGCTGTGATACCCTCAGTGTAACACAGCCACCATCCAGCAAGCATCAGTCACACCAGTGCCAGGAGACAGGGAGCTGCTGTGAGCTCACCACTGGGCTCAGCTATGGACCCTGAAGAACGTCGGGCACAGGTGTGGGTTTCAATGCCTCTGTATGTCTCCACCTCACATGGTCTTCGGGTGGACGGCTAATGGCTTCTTTGGAAGCCTGATGGCAGGTCTTGGTAAAAGCTGGCCTTCTTTCACCTTATGAATTTCTCCACGATGATGACTCTGCCTGTGTTTGCCCATCCTGTCTGCCTGAAGCACCATGGGAAGGATTTCTGACAGCGCATTCACAGGAGTCACTTCCAGCCTGTGGGTCGCGCTTCCTGAACCTGGGACTGCGCCCTCAGGGAGCACTCTGGGCAGACCGTGGTTATGGAGCTGGGAGCTGGGTCTGGAATGGTGAGATTCACTTCTTTTGCATAAGATCAGGACTAAGGAGTCAATCATATTTCTGATTTTTAATGCTAATTGAAGAGACCAAAATAGGACAAATAAAGAAATTATAGTACTTTATATAGTAAGCTATTTTGACTCTAATCTTATATTTTGAAGTCTTTGAGAGCACCCTAGGTAGAAGTTTTTTTTCTGAAAAGGAGAGCAAGAAAGAAATGCAACCTAGGAAAAGCACTGGCCATTGTGGAATTCTCCCCTGACCAGCACAAGTGATAGCCTGCCAGCCGACTACTTGGCAGCATCAGAGCAGAGAAAGCCTTAATCAGTGCCACTTCATCAAACATAGGGGACAGAAGGGGCTGGGAAGTCATGGGGCTGCAACACTAATGGGTCTCAACCTCTGTGCTCGGACCTGTGCCCGCCACACTGCCAACTCCAAGACAGTAGCGGAGACTTCTGTACCTTTAGGCCCCAGCTACTCTACCAGCATTCACACATCTCGGGGTCCTAAAGCTTGGTGGCAAATTCAGTATCTCCAAGGGCCCAAGCAGTTCCCCAGAGTCGAGTGTCTTGGGTGCAAACTGGCCAGCTAGGGAATCCCAGGCCTTCCTCAATCTAACCAGATATTCCCCATTTGTAAGAGAAACCAAAACTTTGGATTTTTATGAAAAATATGGATTTTTAATATGAAAGCTGAATTGAATTAAAAAAGACCCCACCTATGGGCCAGGCTGGGCGATAGGTTTGCTGTCTCATGGGCACGGTCTGGCTGCTGATAGTAGTGACCAGTCATCATCCTGTGAGCCATTCGTGCCCTGCCTGGAGGGGCAAGGACAATGACATGCATTCAGGAAAGTAGGCTGTGACCTGGAAACACTCCTGTATAGTTTGTATCTTGTCCATAAAGGGACAATTGGACCCAATCTTCTCAGATGTTTGATACCCAGAGTTAGCAATACTTTGACATTTTTAGTATTCTGATATATATATATATATATATATATATTTTCATAACCATTTGAAATATCAGTATTTTTGTCTGGCTAACACCATTATTTTGGCATCAGAACTCTGAAACTTTAATCATTAAACTTTTAAGGCATACTTAGAACAGAAATATTGGAATCAAAGCTCAGAAAGTATTTTTGTACTTCAGTAGGCTTCATAAGGAGGAATAAATGACCATAAAATTATCTTTTGCAACAAAGATTTATATAGTTGTACTCCAAAGACTTTCTTTGCAAATGAAATCTGTGACTACATTATAATTATACAAATAATACTGCATCCCAATAGCTATGAAAGATGTTAAAGTCGATGATTACAACATTAGACCAGAAATTCTTTCTCTTGGAGCTAAATGATACCTTGTAATAACATTTCTGCAGCAGCAGTACAGGTGTTTTAGTATTAAATAAATCCGCAGTGCCCTGGTGCATCATTTTTCTCTGTGTTGCGGCCACTAGGCCCCGGGGCGTGCCTGAAGAGCTCGAGTGGACAGATACGAACTGAACAAGTCAGATTTAACAGGCTGCACAGACAGTATGCGACTTCTCCTTGTGTATCTTCTTCTTCTAGTGATCTTCTGTGTACTTCACTTCTTGCTCACATACTTCACCGAAGTAACTTATTCGAGATCATTTAAGATCAACACTCTAGTGAGCTTTCTTACACTGAACATTGCATTCTACAAATTGCATTTTCCTAGGTGCTTTCCTGTGATCTGCCACTGGATCACTGAAACATGACAGATGTGGATTTTGCATGGCTATGCTTTCAGTCTCCACCCGTCCATTCCCTCTTTGTAAGTCACACAAAATTGCCAGCCCCCCAAAAAGCCCCACTATTAGTAGCTACTTCAAGTAGGAGAACAAGAGATGCTACCAAACAGTGCTAATTTGCTTTGGGGAAAAAAAGAAAAGAATACAATGAAGGATGCTACTTGAAAAGATGGCGTTCACACAGGAGAGAACGCAGGTTCGCTCGTAGGGGGTCAGACAGGTTCCAGCCTTTCTGGCTGCCACTGGGTGCCACCTTCCTCTCTGAACTAGTCACATGCGGCAGCTCTCAATTCCCGTCTCCAGGAAGTGTGCGAGCAGCATTTGTGAGAAGGGAAGGAATGTTGGCTGTTTCTGAGCGGAGGTCCCCCCTGCTTTTATAGAGGCTCTTTGATTCTGTCATGCAGTTCACGTATCTGCAATACGTCATTTTGCTGAAAGAACAGTAGCATTGCTTACAGCCGAAGTAGAAAGACTGAGGTAAAAATAAATCACTCTTGGTAAATAGAATATGTACAAGTACTATTGTGATCTTGTGATCTTTTTTCAGACCTGAAAAACTCAAAGGACTGCTGCGAGATTTTCAGGGCAAAAACTGATACTGAATGAGAATTAGGGAACTGCAAGAAATATTACTTATCAGTGCTTGGAAAGTACGTTAAATGTAAGAGAAGGGTTTAACAGAGGCAGCCTGAATACCTGGGTGGAACTACTGATTAGCATTAATATCTATATGCAAATAAAACACAGCTGAAACTAGTTTGACTTTAATACCACTCATATGGATACAGTCAATGGATCTAGTTATTTAAAATTCAGTGATTTGGAGGAGCAGTTTTCATGATCTTACTCTATGGACAATCTAAACATGTCTGACTGATGGAGGAAGACAGCAGAAGGGTGCATTCCCGGTGGAAACAGGGAGTTGTATGTCCGGGGCTCCCGCTCTCAGCTCTGTAGGGTGAGTTCTTTCTCAAAATC
The DNA here is from genome assembly GCF_012274545.1 of Fukomys damarensis. Lineage (NCBI taxonomy): Eukaryota > Metazoa > Chordata > Mammalia > Rodentia > Bathyergidae > Fukomys > Fukomys damarensis. The sequence continues at coordinate 2,362,378 of NW_022900938.1, read as the reverse complement.
TAATATGGAGTACTTTTTTATAATATTTTTATGAACGGCTACTCTCACCTAAGTTCTTCAGTGACACTGAAGCAATTTCGTCATTGTCAGAAAGCAGTGGAAAACCAGACTGCGGACGGTTCAGTCTGTGCTCCCGGGAGTAAATGCACTTTGGCTTTGCCACAGGGAGCTGGCTCTGCAGAAGGCCGCACCTGAGCCTGCAGGTGAGGCAGTGATTTCAGGGGAGAGCGGGTGGTATCTTCTAAGACTGAGCTGGACAGGGGCTCTTTTTACAAATAAATGCAAAGATCTTTCCAGTTTCTCAAATAATAGTAAAATGAAAGTAGTTGCTTTATGAATACAAGAATTACCAGATGTGCATGTCCTAACTTTTCAGCTGGGTGAGGGGGAAAGGTTAGGTTTGGGGATTTGGAGTGAAAAATGCTCTTTCTGGATCTGCTAAGCCTGATCTTGGAGAAGATCGAAGGCAGAGAGGTTGTGGCAGAAAGATACACGCGTGTTTCCAAATCCATCCCAATAGGTGTGGGCCATCGGAGCCTCCGGGGAAAATACAGCCCTTCTCCCCCTACTTGGCCTGGAGGCTTCTGCTATATTTCACCCTACATGCGAAGCTCAGGAACTTGTTCTGCCAGCCTAGAAGTAAGAGCCTGAACTTGTAAATACTGAGTGCCTTTCAGTTCCAAGCTATGATGACCTTGTTTTCCATTAGAATAGGCACAGTTATTTTTTTGGGTCCCTCTGATTCCTGGAGCAAAGGCCAAACACCAGCAGGGAGCTCCCCTCCTGGACCCCTCCTGGGGTGGCCCTGGCTCCTCCGCTGCGCTGGTCTGTGAACTTGGACCTGGGACTTGGGGTAGCTTCTCCTTCAATCTTTGCCTGCAGAACATGCTCATCTCACTCACCCTTGGATGCAGGAAAAGACCTTGTCCTCCGGACATTTCTTCAAGCATTCACTGGGGGAGCATTTAATCTCAAGAGAATCTGCCTGCTTGAAGTGATTTTTAGAGCAAGATTAAAATACAAGTCACAAATGGAGTATGCCTTATTGTGAAGGGATAAATGGCGATATGGTAAGCTGATAGCAGGCAGTTTTAAATATCATGGGTGCATTTCCAGGGAACGGGGATTTTGCAAGTCTTTGGAGAAGTTGAGAAGTCTGTATGTTCCTTTTTATTGACAAATATAACCTTTAAAATATTTTCAGTGAAAAATAGGTCTGGAATTTAAGAAGATATGTTTATCTGAAACTAGAAATAACACTGACAAACTTTTCTCTGTAACAACCTGACACTCATCGGTTCTGTGGGAAACAGTGAGCAGAGAACCAAGTCCGGCTTACTGAGGTGTGGGAGGGCAGGCAAGGAGAAGGTGCCCAGCTAAAGGGCTTCTCTCCTTCTCTGTAACTCTCATCTGGCAAACAGATTTGGTAGCCATTTTATTTTACTTTTTAAATTTTTTGTTTTGTTTTGGTTCTTGAGATAGGGTCTCACTATGTAGTTCAGAGTGCTCTGGAACTCATTGTGTAGCCCAGGCTGGTCTCAAACATGCAGCGATCCTTCTGCCTCAGCCTCCTGAGTGCTGGGATTACAGGTGTGCGCCACCATACCTGGCTTAGTAGCCATTTTAGAGATGCAAGTTAGATAGAAGATATAGTCAGGGGACTGACTCTAAAAATAAGCATTGTTAGGCCAGCTAGAAGGTGTTGTGTATTTGAGTGATAAGCAGGTAGTAGGCACATGGGAAATAATGGCTGTTTTCTTTCAGGCACCTGGCCAGTAGAAAGTACAATGTGCTTTGATCATCGATGGCGAAGTATCTCAGTGTCCAGCCGGGCTCCTGCCCTGACCTCTGGTATCGGTATCCGTGTGCACCTCGTTGGGGTGGCAGGGAGGCCAGGGGCGCACGCTCACCGCTCACGAGCTGGTGCTGGGATTGCAAAGCTGAGCTGTGGACTCCTCTTCTGTTTATTTACCTCGGATCTCAATGCCTCCGAACTTTGGTTTATTTTATACAAGTGAGACATTTAATCTGTACTTTGACTATGCTCCAGAATTGCGGTCAGGTTAAAATGAGATACTATACTGACATTTCTCTGAAAACTTGTAAATATTACATAGAGACAAAAGTTATAATGAAGAGATGATAAATTTGTATCAATTTCTCCATGCATTTGAGTCTGTTTTTAGAAAAATAAATTCATGTTTTGCAAAGACATTACCATTCAGAGCAGCAAACCAACGTATGCATTTTTCACCTGATAGTCTGTGAGTTCTAGTTGCATTCTCTGTTTTTTGCATGGGCTGGGGTTGGTTAACCTCGGCCTTCAAATGATTACACTCCAGGACTGGCTGGACCCCAGGTATGGCCGAGGAAGCCCCTGGTACACACAAAGGCTGAGTCCACCCCTTCTATCCTTAGAGGGACGGAGGGAGAACGAAGGAAGGCTGGGTTGGAGGAGACAGTCCCTAGGGGAAATCCTTGCTCCTCTGTCTGGAGCCTAATTGTGTGTCAGGGCCGACAGCTATGGGATAATTTAGATATCCTTGCTCCTTAGCTCCCCACTGACCTTCTCAGTACTAGGGACGGAACCAGGGCCTTGCACTGAGTTACATCCCCAACCCTTTTAATTTTTATTTTGAGACAGGGTCTCACTAAATTGACCAAGCTCTCCTTGAATTTGTGGTCTTCTTGCCTCAGCCTTCCAAGTAGCTGGGGTTACACAAACATCTTTGCTTTTGATGTTTGAGCAACAAGAGGGGCCAGGAATGTAGCTCAGTGGTTCTACTGCCTTCCTTGCAAGTGCAAGGTCCTGAGTTAGATCCCTGGTTAAAAAAAAAAAAATGAAGAAAGAACAGTAGGAGATAGAAAATATAAATATCTAACCACCCATTCAAAGATATCTTCGGGAGCAGATTATTTACACCGATGGAAATTCAACCGGGGGCAGGTTTTGCCACAGCCTCTGTCACCACCGCCCAACACGGACGTGGTCAGGGAGGCCTGAGAAGCAGGGTAAAAGCGTCTGCCTTCTAGACACGTCTGTCTCATGCTCCTTCAGTCCCCTGAGGTGCCATGGTGTTGGGTACATTTTCAGTGAGAATTTTTCTGGTCTCGGCCAGGTGCTCCTCACCACAGCCCAGCAGTCAGTGACCTGGATCAATATTAGCATCGCAAAATTTTGATCTGAACATGCATGGGAACTATGCTTCTAGTTGTCTCAAACTGCTGCTATATTTATGAAGAGCTCAGATAATATAAAAAGTATTTTTTCCTGAAGGTCAGATGTTAGTCTGTGGTTATCATAAAATCCACCTATTAAAAGCCATTTGTTGCATTCTAATTAAAACCCACATGGAGTATGTGATTTTCAAGCAGTTGTAACTTTTTACTTGGTGATTTTTTTAAACCAAAGTTTTGCTTTGATTTTCATTGTTTCCCTGGAAGTTCCCCTGAGACTCACAAAGCATATTTTCTTATATTCCATAAATCATCATGGAGAGGCAGCACAAGGCTATTTTCTCCAGGGAGGAACTGTCCTCCTGAAGGAAAATGTATGTTACAGCACAAGTGAGGAAGAAAGTTCACATCTCACCTCAACCCTGTGATCATTTACACATAAGAATTTAAGACAATTTGTGATCATAATTACTTTATCAGGCTGCGTAAAAAATACTAAATTACAGACGAGTCAAAAATAGTCTTTAAAAATAACTTGCAAACTTGGTGCCTGTCCGCTTAGCCAGAGGAAAGCAATATTTTCTTCACAAATGTGAAAAATGTGGGAATATTTGGATAGCCACATAACTCTCCATAACTGCTCTTGCCAGAATGAGGCACTGTCTGCTGAGGGAGAAGCCTCAGTCTCCAGCCCAACTCTTCTGAGGAAGTGCTCTGTGCATTGCCTCGGTCTGGGCTCCAGAAGAAGGAACGGGCCCTCCTCCTCCTGCGGGAGCAGCACTGCCGCACAAATGCAGAGCCCCGGGCGAGATGGCCAGTGTGACCTTTCTCTGTGCTTGTACCTCGCTTTGAAGTATGGTACTAATAAAATCATATCAGTGTGCAATGCCAGGTCCACACACGCAGAGGTAAATTATTTGAGACATAGTATTCATTATTTCCCAGTTAAATGCTGACTGCTTCTTTTGTCAGTTGGCTTCTTTCTAGCTTTTGGTAATTACAGGAGCACTTACTTGGGTACTAATCCCCAGTCACAATCGTTATTCTGTAGAGGAACAGTAGGTAGGTGGGCCTGAGTGTGTAACTTCCCTGTAACTTGTGTTCCTGGGCACAAAGTGGAGGTTCAGTAGTCCCTTTAAGTAAATCTAAAGTGACAAAGCAGGTGAGGAGATTCAGTTACTCCAGGAGTGATTATGAACAGATAGGCTCAGCAGTTCTGGTAAGGTCAGGGTGTTTTGTAGAACCCTATTTTCCTACAGCGGAGTCATGGCTGTGCGGTTAGGGTTAGAGGAGACTGAATCCCAACACAGAGGGCCCGTCCCTGACAGGAGAGGTTGTGACTGCCACAGGGCACACCAGGATCCAGGAACCCACAGGGGGACCCTGTGTCACCCACGCCCGGGTCTGTGCAGGTCCCGGTCAAGGAGGAGCCATCACCTGCAGTCGGCCTGCGAAGCCCGCTCACTCCTGAAATGCTGGCAAGGTACAAGGTGGATTCACACGAGAGCTCAGGCCACACTTTTTACCCCTGAGCACTGTGTAGCTTCGCAGGTCCTCTGAGAAGGACTGGATGTTGGCCTCGCCTTCAGCACAGTCAGGACAGGAGGGAGGGACAGCGACTGCCCACGCTGGGAGGCAGGCCGGACTGTCACTCTGCCACTTGGGGCAGCCCAGCTCTTTCCTGTGCCCGGTGATGCTGCAGAGCTGGGGAGCTGCGCACACCCCAAGACCAGGTCCTTCCCTGGAGTCAGGCTGTGCAGACAGTGTGAGCTTTGATCTTGGTTTTCTTCAGAAAAGGGCCAGGCCGAGCGAAGGTGTGCAGCCTGGGTCTGGCTGGCTGGAGGCCTCTTGAGTCACCCAGGGGATGGCAGACTGTGCTCTTCGAAGGACCCTAGGACCACATCGGGGGCGCCCCACTCTTCTGAGAGAGACAAGAGCATGTGATGGAGCATAGGGCACTGTGAGGGTAAGAAAGACGCCTGGGGGCCACTGTGAGGGAGGTGTGGGCAAGGCACAGCTGTGGAAGAGGAAGAGTAGCTGTCACAAAGAGACCCAGGCCAGGAGGCTCATTACAGCAATCGTTAAGTAGATTAAAACAAGAAACTCGATCAGGAGGAACTATGTACGTGCACCGGCTGCTCAGGATGAATGTACTGGGAAGTGCCTTGAACATATATTTTTTAAATAGTCTTTAAATAAAGCTAGAGAGAAGCGTCAGTTATGTTTTCAAGACTCTAAACATAAAAAAAAAAAATCCAATTCTTTCGTGTTTACTCACCTATGAAAAAACCAGGGAACGGGAGATTCGGTGGTGTGGCAGCGGGTTCGCCTGAGCCTGGGATGGCAGTCCCCGGCCGGACTGAGGGGGCTGAGGATCAGAAACAGGAGGAGAAGCCGCAGGGCGCCGGGGTTTAGGTGCCACCAGGGCGCTCCACGCCTCCACGCCCTGCAACCGGTAGGGCACTGACCCAGGCACACGAGCTGGGTCCACACTGGAATTCTCTCATCCACGTGGCCTTCGTCTACAGCAGCCCTCTGCCTCCTGCTCTTTATCACAGTTGCTACCCAGAGTTGGGCTTGTGAATAAATAAATCATTCTTTGCAGAGTTGGTGCTGCCTGCTTGCTGTATGTTTTGGAAACATTATATTATAGTTTCTACCATTTAAAGAAGGAATTAACCCTTATTATAAATGACTCGCTGTTCTTTTTTTTTTTCTCTCTCTCTTCTCTTCTGTCTTCTTTGCAATGGAAACTGTGGCCTGCAGCTCATTCCTGTGGCACAAAGAGAATGAGTGTGCGCAAGGACCTTCCTGTGTGCGGGAGAGGTGAGCAGGCGGGGTGCGGGAGGGGCCCGGAAGAGAACCTGGGGCTTCCGGGGCCAGACAGCGTCAGTCCCTTCCAGGGCGCAGTGCTTGCTGCTCTTCCCTTCCCACCCTCGTCACCCTTGGCTTCTGCCGCATTTTCCTCACTTTCTGCTTGCATTTCTGTCTGTCTGCCTGCCTTGGCTTCCTTCTCCTTCCCTGCTCTCCTCGGTCCACAGTGGAAATGTGGAGTGAAATAAATCAGACGAACAGCTTCAGTGCTGCAAGGCTCCTTTATGTGAGAAACCCAAGGTGTAGGAAAAGAGCAAAACGAAAGATAGAGAAACTCAAGGAGATGGGTCTCTCGCCAGAAGAGGGTGGAGAGAGGCAGGGGCTGGGCACAGACAGAGTGAGGCCGAGGTGTGCGCTGGAGGGGTAGTAGGGCCATCCCTGCTCACTGCCCCTATGCGCCCACCGTAGAAATTAAAAGCAGAGCGACGGAAACACCCTCGGAGCAGAGGCAGAGCCAGAGAGCAGGTGGCCGAGCGGCCTCCGCTGTCCGCCTCCCTTCCCCCCCCCCGACCCACTTAGACGTGAGCTTGAAGGGCGCCCCGCGGCCCTGGCTGGGCCTGCTGGACTGCAGGGGCCCTGGAGGGGAAGAGGGTTGGCCTCACCCTGCTCGGCTTTCTCTGCAGACCGCCGCTGGGCTGGGCCTCCAGGAGCCGGGCCACCGCTTCCTCCGCTGGACCACGCACTTCCCGGGAGAGTCTCCGATCGTGGTAAACGTTCAATAAGCGCCCGTTTGCATGTATCGTCGCGTTATTATGTTAGCCTAAATACTACGTAATGCAACATAGGAGTATTCTAACAGCTCAATAAAATCCTTACATGTTAAAAAATGACAAAAATAATATCCTAAGGCAGATGGGCGACTGTACTTACGCGCAATAACGTCTTGAAGAAAAGCCACCCTTGCACGAGGTTTAACCCAGTCAAGTGTGGAAATAAACCGTGTTTCTAGCGGTCTTTCTGAAGAAGGCGGAAACTCGGGCGGCCCCTGCTTCTAGGCCTCTTCTGGTCTCGTTTTCCCCAGTCCAGCGGCTGATGGGGTCAGGCAGCGGGGAGCAGCAACTCCGTCTCTTCTGGGGTTTGCGCTGCTCCCCCGGGGGGCTCCGAACCCTGGCTTTGCGGCTCCCACTGGGAACCAGCACCAGAATTACCTAACCCACTCAGCCAGAGTGGAGCTCAGCGGGTGTCCAGACGCCTTTTGTGCAGGACCAGATGTTCCCTAGGTGAGTAGTCTTCTGGAATTTTATTCTATTTTATAATCAGCTTAGAATTCCAAATTTAGTTAAAAAAAAGAATACACCCCTTCCCTGCTGGTGTTCTGGTCAGTGGTCTACAACGCAGAGCTTGTGACTTCTGCTTTTCCCTGACTTTTTTGATCTTGACTGGTCTCCTGGAAACATCTTTTTAGTAGGAAGACCACCAACTAATATCTAAAATATAGATCACTCTGATGTAAGTCAGGACAGGAAACAGTTTGGATTTGTAGCCATAAAAACAAATTCAATTTGGAAAAATGTAGGGACTCTGCTAGCACAGTCTTGTGACGATAATCAAATAAACCAGACAAATGCTCACTGTTGTGGGGGAACGCTTAGGCTTCAGAGGCCAAGGCGTTCAACTCTGTCACTGGGGAGCCAGGACACGAGAAGGGAGACATCACACACAGTTATTTATTTATTTGTTATACTGGGGACTGAAGTCTGGACCTTGTGCTTGCAAGGCAGGCGGCAGAACCACTAAGCCAAATCCCCGGCTGGGAAACATCACATGCACCTGGGTTTTCATAAGGATATAAGCCAGGTCTCTAAATAAAGGTTCTGAAATTTAGTTTCGAGGACAAGTACAATTTTGTGTTAATACAGATATATCTAGAATGAAGAAGTTCACTTTCTTGGACATGCTTTCAAGAATTAAAAAAGAAAAATCCCTCAAGACTAGGAAGCTAGGAGGACTGATCATTGAGACTCTGGAAGGTGCGTAGTGAGAATACATAGGTCAAGATTTAGGATTCTCCTCACCTTTTCAATTATTTCCTGCACAGCTCAGAAAAATGATTTTATTAACCAATGATTTATTTTCCCACCTTCAAGACATTGTTCTCACAGTGAAAAAGAAGAGCATTCTATATTCTCATATTTTACTGTTTTAGCACTTGGGAAGAATATCAGTTTACAAAAATTAAGGAAATGTGGGAAAATTAGATGAGCGGTTCATCAAATAAATTCAGCGTCATGTGTCATACAGACTTATGGTTTCTGAACAAGAAAAACTATAAGTGCAATTGAGGACAGACCACACCTGGCACACAGGATGAAGCCAGTGTTAAAAGAAGCTGCTCTGAGCCCCAGCCTCCCTGCATCTTACCGTGCTGCCAGAGGGGTGTTTCCTAGCGGCTCCCCATCCATTAGGCAAAGACTATTGAATGTTCCATTACAAAGAATGAACATTTCTAACAGCTTTTCCTTAAATTACCATGACAGGTACTACAGTGCACTGTTGTTAATCTTTTCCTAAAAGCTTAATGTTGCTATTCAGTTGTTTACTAATAAATCAAAGAAAACATGTCTTGTCTTTTTAACTTAGACATAGATGGATGACTCTTCAGTGTCTTTGGAGATGGAGAAAAGGTCCCACGGGGGGGAAAAATCCTTCTCCTTGAAAGAGTACACAGACACATAGTGTAA
>NW_022900938.1:2336283-2353473 GCF_012274545.1 Fukomys damarensis | reverse complement strand
ACACACACACACACACACACACACACACACACACACACACACTCGCCATAACTACCAGACCTAAGCAAGCTGAGAAAGTACGTGGCACTTTGGGAATTTTCCATCCACTGGCTTTCCAATCCTGTCCAGGGCTTTCCTACTCAGTTTCTCTGGGAGTTTGCTTGTTTGCTTAAAACTAAGGATAGTACAGGCCTATCCTTCAATCCTTGGACATTTCTTTCCTTGGTTTTTGAAATAAAATGCTTGATGCTGATAATCTGGTATTTCGGATTACTAGGAAATAGGATGATATTCACATTTAGTGATTTTCTTTTATTTATTTCTGTATTCTGTATTTTATTTCTGTGTTTCTGTATTCTGTATTTATTTCCCAGTGCTTTGTGGTAGTAGATACTGGATAAATACTTAATGAATGGTTGTGTGAGTAAAACAAAGAGTACGCAATTTTTGTAAGATAAGTGCCTTGGATCGGCTGCTGCCACCCTGATAAATAACTTCCTTCCTCACCTAAAGTTTCCGCTCCCCACCTCACGCGTCACGGGTCATAGTAAATGGTCACCGGTGGCCCCGAGTGGCTGCCTGTGCAGGTGACACAATCCCCGCCTACACCAGGCCCCCACTGTGTAACCCTTTCCCACTCCCTTCCTCCCTCCTTGTTCCCTTTCTGCGGAGCGGCCACTGTGCCACCGCAGCTCTTTAATAAAATTTCTCGCACGGGCTCCGTCGGTGCGCGGAGTGATCTTTGACAGGCGCCGGTTCCTTTCAATTTTGCCATTTTTGAATTGTGAAATATCACAACATATCTAACTTAGATTTTCTGTGTCCTCAATAGAATTTTTTTTGTGTGTGTGTGGATGGTGATGACTAATAACAATAACTACATCCTATCAGCAAAATTTTATGCAACTCAATTTTTTATTATCTACACATACAAACCACCAACAAAAAGAAAATAATATGCAATTGAATACCTGATTAAAAGTAAAACACTCCTGAAAAGCCCAAGTAGAGCTCTGTTTTTTCCTGGGAAGGAGTGGATCTTTAGGTCTTGTAGAGTTGTAGAGAACTGGTAGTTTTCGCATAATAATTATATAATAAATTAGGAAGGCACCAGCTTATTAAGTTTTAGAGTAATTTTCTGTGTTTATTTGGCTTCATAAAATGTTAATGTTTGTTATGAATGATTAAAAGCCTCCAGGAATTTCAATATTTCTTTGATATTCAAGAATCAAGATTTCAAAAGTAAATATATTAAGCAGAATAAATATTAACAAAATTGAACATTTATCATTTCAAAGTTTGTTGCCATTTTTAACAACAATTTGTTCACAACCTTTCTGATTGGATACTTGACAAAATTTAATTATTACAGCAAGTTCTTTTCAAGCAAACTGTACAAAATAGTTTATGAAACAAAAAAACTGTATTGACAATGCAGAATGATCAATCCAAGTTTCTTGGTAAGAAAGATTCTGAAATGGGCTGAGACACAGTGTCTTGCTTTCAGCTCCAGCACAGGCAGGAGTGGGACCCCGGCTCCACCTGACTCAGCATCCCCGGGATGTGGATTGGCTGGTGGGGTGTAAGGTGTCTTTTAGGGCCTCCAGAGTCCATGCCCCGTGTTAGTGCAGTGGGTTTGCCTTCTTACTAAGAAACACCTCCTCACTGGAGGTGGGGAGAGATGGAAAGCAGGAAGGGCAGGTGGTAGGTGGCGAAAATGCTGCCGGCTGGAGGGAGGGAGGGGGACCCGGACTGTCTGAGGGTGGTGAGCAGAGAACTCCAGGCCTTGCGTGACCTCATAAATATCCAGGAAGACCAGGATCTTAGGTCAGGATTTGCACCACCTCAGAGAAGGATTTCAAGGAGAAGTCCGACCATTTCCCCTTAAACGTCATCTTCGGTCTCCTTCCCTGTTTCCTGCTCACAGTACCCTGGTTTCCTTTCTTCAAAGGCCAAGATGAGCTGCTGTCTGGATTCTCATTTCTACGCCATCAGCACTGCAAATACTTGCCAAGACCACCTTTCTTTATTTGGCCACCTCTCTCCATTCTTTCTCTCTAATGCCTCCCCCGGTCCAGAACCGAGGCCCCAAGATGCTGCCCAGTGACCTCCTGGAGCCCCAATGTGCTGAGAGCCTGTGCTCGATGACAGACTTCACCGGGGGCCTGATGTTTGTTTGCTAGTCACACTTCCGTCCAGACCCGTTTCAGACATCTCTCCTCCATGAGCTCTCCTGACTCCTCAGCTAAGTGATCTTTCCCTCTTGTTTACGTGGTCACACCGCCATTTTCATGGCACTTACCAAGGTCCATGTTTTTACTTTCTAGTCATCTTTACCCACACCACCTCCTGGACCTGACTGTAAAGTAAGGACCACTGAACTTCATGTCTCAGAAGTAATGCTATGTAATGCATATCTAATAAATAAACAAAGGGGTGATATGTCCATGAATGTATTTTCTTATGATGGTATTTTAGTGTGGCTGCCAAAAAGGGAATTATTTTGCTCAAATTTTTGTAATTATTTTCCAAGGCCAGAGTAACAGAGTTCATCAACAGAAGCGTACTTTAACAAATGGTATGTGATTTCAGAAAATCACCCGGGACAATGTCTCATTTTGCTCATCTCTCAATTTTGAGGGCCTTTTGAAGACTGGTGTGTTAAATAAATGTGATTATTTTGTGCTTATTGCCACTTAACTACATTTAACACATTGGTCCTTTACGGTTTTTGTTGGATTTGTCTTAGTTTATGTTTTTTGTTTTGGATATCTCCTTAGGAATTTTATTCAAATGCATTTTTTTTTCCTAAAGCACTTCGGCTTTGTTTATGAAGAGCTTGAAGAGTTTTGTTCTAAATATAATTTTGAAAGACGGAGATGTAGACATGGCATTCAGGCTGATGGAACAATTTGAGCAAAAGGAGAAAAGTTTGAAATGGCAGGGTCTCGTGGACTCTAAGAGCTCTTTGTGACTGCTGAAGATGCAGACTTTTGTGACCAGGGAGTTGAGAAGCCCCAGTAAGACTCTCACACTTACAGGTGCCCAAGGGCCTTGGACGATTTGCCCACTGGGAAAGTGGACTAATGAAAGCTGTGTTTCAGGCGTACACAAGGTAGTGGGTACAGGGTCGACTGGATACGTGAAAAATCATGGCTAAGAAACAAAAGTCTGTCGCGTGCACTACTGAGAGATGATGAACTGGGCCAGAAGGAGGGCTGGATTTCGAAGGCAGGGCAGCGCGATCCTGCGTGGTCATGTACATGTCTGACATTTCCGGCCTGCGTCCAGGAGAGAGCAGGCTGGCTGAGATGGGGAGAGGTGGGAGGGGCGGGAAAGAGTCCACTGCCGGCCTGCTGGCTCTGAGATGTCGCAGACACAACTGTGAAGGGAAGCTCAGAGGGAAGTCAGGGAAAGGGCCTAGGATGGAGATATGACAGTCACGGCATGGGCCTGCGCGCTGAAACCCAGCAGGACAGAAGCAGACGGAGAATCCAAAGCCCTGGCAAAAGAGGTGGACAAGATCCCTGTGGGAGCCGGAGGAGCAGGAGGGAGGAGGGAGTGATCCAGAAAGCACATGGGGTCCTGGGAGGGGCGGCAGGTTCCTGAGGAGACCCAAGACGTGCACAAGCAGACCTGAGAACGGGCAGGAAGTCCAAGTAGAATGGAAACAGAAAAAACAAACATCTGACATGGCGGAAACTACGCAGGAGCTGCTGCCTCGGAGAAGGCCGGCCGGGCTGCAGGTGATCAGGGGTGTCTGCGCTCCTGCCGCCTGCAGCTCCCCTTTGCTCTGTATACCTAAAGACTGTGGTACGTGTTCCCCTTCTGCTCTGTTATGTTTGTTTGCAAAACATAACTCAGCACCGTTTAGTGTAATCTCCTAGGGCACGGTCTTGAAAACTTCATGTGTTTCTTCGTGACCTTTTAAAGCACAGCACAGTTCCCCTGTGAGCCCATTTTACTGGTGGAGACCCGGCCGCCCCACGGCTCCACCAGGCCTTCGCTTCCTGATCCTCACCCCGAGTGCTGGCTCCCATTCGGGGTGGAGCAGTTCTCTCTGACCTTGGCTCACGTACAACACCTTCCACAGGTCCTCCGCGTGCACACTGAGCATGGAGGACGTTTACAGTGCGCTGGGGCACGAGGTCAGTCTTGATCGACGTAGTAGCTGCTTTTAGTGTAGCACGGTATAACCTAAATGCGCGCCTATAAAACCACCCAGTTTAGAGATGCATTAGTCATTGAACTGGTCGAGTTAATAAAAACTCAATTAAGGCTCACTTAGCCTCTTCCTGTTCAGACCCTCTGCATAAGGGCGAAGGAGTCACAAAGGAAGAGGCCTCATACAAATGAGTTTGAATCTATCTTTCTAAAATCAATTGCTTAAAACAGATGTTTCCCTGCTCTGTGTGTGTGCGGTGATCACTTCCGGTCGAGCAAGGCCAGAGCTGCAGGTTATGGGGTGGGGCGCAGAGGCACAGTTCTCCAGCACCAAGATGTCAGGGGCCTCGGAAGCCAGCCTAAGCCAAGACCTTATCCTATGGGCAAAAACTCTTCATATGATCATTAAGTTCTTTAAATGCTGCATGAATTGAAATATTAACTTCCAAACATCTTTACAGAGACTGCAGTATGGACGGGGTATTTACTGGGGTATCGATTCTTCCTTTGCTAATTAACTGCCAAACCTTGATTTTTAACTGGGCACTTAAACTTCTGAAATGAACATAATACTTTCAATCTGCTTGCATTTAGGTGTGATCCTGGGATGATATTCTGACCAATAAGATGCAAGTGCAGTAGTTTTTGAGACTTTTGGGAAGGTAAAAGGATCTGTCTCAGCTGAAAAGGCCCAATCCTCGGCCTTTCTTTTTCTTTGATGCTGCTGGTAACACTGGTGTGATGGCTGGAGCTTCAGACGCCATATTGACTCTGAGGTGACGGGATAACAGCCTGAAACCGGAATGCTGAAGCAGAAAGGTCCCTAACTAGGTCTCTCATGGGAACCAGCTGCTAATTTCCGGGCTTTCTTTAAAGAGAGAGAAATAAAACTTGTGCAATTTTTACTTATTTTAGGGTTTTACAGAAAAGTAAATCTAACCCTAACCAGTACAAGGGCTATTTAAAACATTTTGTTTTTAATCCCCTCTGGGATGCAGGAAGTATTACGGACACACTAGGTCCTCCAAGACAATAACATGTGCTTTGATTTCTTGGTGGTTCAAACAAACTGATACAGATGCTATCGCCCTCCAGATTCGTCACCCTGGCCGCAGAAAGAGCTCAGGGAGAGGAAGTTCGGCGGGGCCCTGGCCTTCGCCCGCGGGGCGGCTGGGTTAGGCAGGCCCTGTGGCAGGGCTGCGGCCCAGAGTCTCCAGGGCTCGTCATGGGAGGGGGCTCTGTCTGCTGCTGCACATATTAAGCCAGGAAGAACAGCGACATGAGAAGCAACATATGTTGGTTCCCATCGCTCCTTTCCTTCTCGAGGACAAGAAATTGGAAGGTTGGGAAGTGAGCCAGGCGGCTGCCAGGAGCGGAAGGAAGGAAGCCCTGGGCAACAGCGCGGCGGCCATCCCTCCCGAGGGGCGTGGTCACCGTCAGAGGTCAGACCTGGCCTCCAGACACCCTTGCTCACCTGCTTCCGCGAGTGCTATAGAAAAGGAGGGTTTAAAAGCAGTTATTAATAGAAAACATACGCTTTAGTAGTAATGTATACATAACTGTCGTTTTCTTTCTTTTTCTTCAATGACAGAGTGCTTCAGTGTTAGTGTGTGAGGTTTTCGCAATGGATGGTCATCAATACTGATCCCTGCTTTTAACTTCCTCATCTGAGTCCATATGGAACGATAAGCCGAACAGCTGATTTATCGGTGTTTAATTTTAAATAATATATATTATGTTCCTGTGAAATTTTAATTCTGATATTATGGCAGTCCCAGTTTTATAATTCTAACACAAACATAAACAGTGCCTTCTTAGATGTATTTCTAGAAATGTTCAGAAGTACACATGTTTCTTAAGATTTTTAAAATTCATATGGCTGTCAATATATAACAGGTGGTAGTGGAGGAGACAGCCAACCTAAATCTATTATTTTCACCATACATTTAATATTTTGAAATTAATTAATTTTTATAAATAAGGAAAGTAGAGCAGAGTTTGGTATGGATTAGTAAAATAGAGGGTCATGTAATAATTAACATATGGGCTTCAGAAGGGTTCTTCATTAATCGTTAGCAACTGTTATAAATATTTTAGATTTTTATTAAAAATCTGATGCCAAACATTTTATAATTTGCATGAGTGGCGCTGAGGAAATGTTTCATAAAATGAACCAGAGTCAGCTAGAATTTTAGAACTGAACTTAGGAAGTTTTGGTAGCTTGATCAATAGTGAATCTTATCCAGCACATACCTGCCGGGTGAGCACGAACATCGCAACATTGCTTCTGAATCTCATCTTTTTTGCGGGGGGGCGGCTTGAGACAGGGCCTCACTATGTAGTTGAGACTGACCTGGAACTCACTATGTAACCCAGGCTGTCTCAAACTCACAGCGATCCTCCTGCCTCAGCCTCCTGAGTGTTGGGATTACAGGTGTGTGCCCCCATGCCTGGTTTCTGAATCTCATTTTTATTCTTTGTCTTAAATAGGCCTCAAGTTGTGTGAAATAAAGATGGCAGCTATATAACCGTGACTGTTGTGGCTATTTTACTGTGAAAAGTGGTCATAAGGCCATAAGGGAAACTGTGAGCCCCCCAGGTGGTGTAAAGGTGGCCTCGGGCACCATTGCTGCGCCCTGCCCGGTGGGCCAGGGGCCACCTCCTGTCCATGCAACCTGGCCCAGCCAGGGACCCCACTGCTACCCCAGGGCAGCTGCACAGCCAAGGCCCTGCCAGACCAAGCCCTGCACGCTGCTGTGCAATTCGGGCTCCCAGGAGCCGGCGGGCCCGCGTGGGGCCAGATCCCCAGCAATGAGATGACCAGGCCAGGCCCGAGGGAAACATGTTTCCGCCTCCAGGTTTCCGGGGGTCCCTCCAGCAGCCCGAATGGAGCAGGAACCTGGGTTAGCTGGCGCAGACCAGGGTGGCCCCGGGGAGACAGCGAGCTGTCTGCAGAGCTTTCCATCGCTGAACGCGGCTGCAGCCCGGCCTCTTCCCAGAGCGCGGGCCGCTGCTCGGCTTTGTCCCAGCTGTGGGGCCAGCTGTGGGGCCAACAGTGGAGGTGACCAGGGCAGTCGGGAGGACATCTGCATGGCCCGTGCTTTGCCGCCCCATTTAGGCTGCTGAGAACCAAGATACTTTAATAAAAATCACAAGGTGTCAAGGTTAAGTTAATGCAACTATTTAAATTACAAATATCAGCTCAAATAGTTTTTTTTAATGAATGGACAGACATTTTAAAAGACAAACAGAAGACACTAAGAATAATTTACATGGTTTAAGAATAAGAATTTAATTAAAAAAAGAACCCTTCCTTTTTTATTTCGGATTTACAGATGTTCAATTTCTCTAGATAACTCTGAGGTAAACGCGGGAGACTAAACACACCATGAAGAAATCGCTAGACTTTCCAAACCTAGCGTGGCTTTTCTCTCCTCTCTGTATTTAGCCTCCAAGAGTGATGATCAAACACTCCGGGGCAGCCGAGGCCTGTAATTCCTCCCTCGGGGCCTTGCATGGTGCCCTCCCAGCCAGGAAGCCTCTGGGAGGGATTTCAGGTTGCCAGGCCAGGTGGGCAGCGGGGCTCCAGGGTGGCAGGTGCCAGAGGTGACTCTCGTGTCCAGGGCATAGAGAACACGCGCCCCGGAGTTGGCCGAGACATTTGAGCACAGCGCTTTGGCCCCTGTTCCGACTGTGATTCCTTCTGTCTTGCCCCCCACCCCACTCTGCCCGGTTTATCTCCCACGCATTTTCTGCCCCCTGCTCTTTGCTTCTAGTGCTCAGGGTTGGCCCCACCCAAGTGACATGAATGGTCTTCAGTGAGTGAAGTCGCACTACTGCCTTCTAGAATAGGAAACCACCCGGACAGTGGTTCACGACAGTTCACTTAGAAGTGGTGCAGTGCAGTTTAGCAGCTCTCACCGCAAGAGGTGAGACGCGTGTGAGACCAGGCACCCCATCCGTTCGTGAGACGGAGCCGTTCCAGGCCGCCCCAGACGTGAGAGGCGCACCGTGCATGGAGGCCACCCGCCTCAGTTAGAAATGCTTCCGAGGAGAGGCTGCAGAACAACCTGCCTCCCGTGGGCTGAACGGCAGTCAGTCGACAGAGCCCCTAGCCAGCAAATTTCAGAATCATTTTTGAAAAGAGAAAGAACCCTATCTGGATAAAGAAATACTTCCACTGGCCACGGTCTGACTCCTGCTGAGAAACCGCCCTTGGGGCAGAGAGCCAGAGAGGCTGGGCTGTGGAGGGCTGGGACAGGAGGACTAAGCCGTGCTCCCTCAGAGCTCCGGGCAGTGCCGCGCTGCGGTCTGGGGAGGTGGGGACGGCGAGGGAGACCAGGCTGGCCTCGCCCCAGCCACTGCAGGAGGCAGGTTCTGCCCTTGACTTCTCAGGCCAAGAGGCGACAAGGGGCCCGGAGCCAGCAGGCTCTCTGCTCTCAGCCCCAGCCGGGCTCCTCCCGTCCCGAGTGCAGGGAGCTCAGCTGAAGCCGGCCGCATTCTCTGTGCTGCCTGTGGCACTGCAGACTGCTCACTGCCCCGCGCCGAGGACCGCCTCACACTGTCCCCAGGTTTCCGAGTCGAGGATTCCAACGTTTTAGTTTTACAAGAGCGTGGTGGTGGAGGGAGAGAGGACAGGAGCCTGGAAGGAAAGGGAAGAGAGGGAGAAGGGAAGACAGAGGGAAAAAGAGACGAACAAGAATATTTTATATTTCCTCATTTAAAAAACGAAGTCTATATGTCCACATTTATAATCTTTTAAAAGCAGTTCTTAAACATTTTAATTTTGCCTGAAGCTTTATTCTCTTTTTAAAGAACAAAAATCTTTTATTCCTTTGATAAGCCGTATGGAATGGGAGCAGACAGCTATGACAAAAACCCCTGTGTTCCCCCACGAGGACAGGCGGTTGGCGGGCCTGTGAGGGTTCACCCTCCACCTTCTCAGCCAGTCTGATTCTCAGTCTGCTTCTGAGACTCTGCCAGAGAGAAACTACCTTTTCCTTTGCTTAATGAGACTTACTCACATGCACCCCACCCGCTTCCTCTGTGAAGGGCTTTGTCATGCACAGCTTCCCACTGGGCCGCTCCACTCCCTGGGCTCCCTGGGCTCCCCGGGTGCCCGGGTGCTTGAGGGGTGGGGACACAGCGGCCAGGGTTGCTTCCGCTGGGCCCAGACAACAGCTGTGGCTCGTTTCTCGTTCACCCAGCTGGGTCTCAGCTTGAGTGTGTGACGACTGAAAGGTCTGTTCCTTCTCCACCGCCCACTGCAATAGCAACAGCGTTAGAGGGAGGGTCAGCCCGAGCTTCTCCTGAGCCCGCTCCTGGAAGCGATGTCCAGCTCCTCCCGATGCCCTCCATTTGCCGCGAGCCTGTGAGGTGCAGAGCAGCGCGTGCAGGCAGGGCCGGGCCAGCAGGCTCCCGTGCCAGTGCTTTCAGACTGAGCCGAGCAAGGGAGCCAAAGGCAAGTTCAACGAGGAAAGGCAGGATGCTGCCCCCCGGGCATCCAGCCACACCTTCCACGCCTGCCATCTTCTGCCGGCGGCCAAACAGCTGCTCTGCCACTGAGATGTAAACCAGCACGCTCCAGAACTTGCCTTCATTCTGGCTGAACATCTTCCTTTTCCAAGACGAGGAGAAGTATCGCCATGCCCCATGCCCATCTTGACCTCAGCTACCACTTTCCATTCCCTCTGTCTCCAGCTCTGCCCGCTCTCTCTCTGAACTACTCCACACCATGCCCGGACTCTCCCGGTTCCCACCTGACGTCCCTGGCTAGGTCCAGCTGACTTCCACACTCCTCAGCTCTTACTCTGAAGTCACCTCCATCTCCTTGTCTCCACCACAGGACTGGCCGTGCCTCTGAATGCCACTTCTTCTTCAGTGCCCCTCCGGCAGATGCTTGGGTCCTGGCAGAAGGAGGTGTCCACCTCTCTCAGGGCTCTCCTCCACTTCCCATCCACCTCACTGGACAGCCCATGGCTGCTCCACATGTTATACACCCCATCCACCAACCCCTCTCACAGATCTACTAGCTCTCTTGCCATTCCCCTCACTTACTAAATATTAATGTCATATTCCAACATTTGACATCTTCCTGGGCTACTTCAACTTTCATGCAGTGGCCACAACAGTTTTGTGGCTTTCTTGGGGCCCTTGGGAAAGGATGCCATTCTGACACCTCATCTCCCGTTTCCTCCTCAGCCGTCCGTCCCCCCTGCTGTCCCCTGGACTTCATCTTCCGGGCTGCAGTCTCTGGATTACTGGTTCTAGCTGAACATTTTATTCTGACACCAACTCATCTGTCGGCTCAATTGCTCACTCTGTGGCAATCCCTTGGCTCCTTGAGATATCCAGTGTGTTACCCTCATCATTTTATCTCAGCTTATTAAACCTATATCCACTTCTCTCTTTCCACGGCCTCAAATTTTAATCTCTGTCTCTTGATACATTCTTAATTCTTTGTCTCTTTCTCCAGTCCACTCACTTAGAAAATCTCCACACTAATAGAAACTCACTCATCTGAATTCCCTGTGCCTGAATATGAGTAACAGAAAGACAATGGAAAAAAATCACATACCTGGAGTAACTAGTTTTTACTCTGTATTCATGATTGAAAGCATCAAATAGATATTTGGTTGTTTCCTCCAATTTTCATATCACCACCTCCAGACATTGAGAGGTTTACTTAGTATGGTCCTTTTTGTGAAAAAAGGAAGACATTTTAATACTATATTCTCCTAATAGTAAATCTATAAATCTTAATCTATATGCATCTTCTCTTTTTATTCTCTGTTAAAAAGGAAAAGGTGTCTATCCATTTATCAAAGGTAAAACGTTCTACCTGTCCCACAGGGCATGCCCCTTTTCACCTTTCCAAAGATTCCTGTCTCTGTCATCCCCCATCTTTCTCATGCATCAATCTTTGCTCACATGTAGTGAATCATTCTTACCGATAATAAAAGGTATTCTAGAATTTTTCTTCCTGACACCCCTCCTTCTGATCCAATGGAAACCAATAAAGACTCTCTTTGGTTGTCACACTATGCATAACTACTGGCTTATCTCTTCAACACACAACATTCTCAGTGTGTCTATCCATCTCAGTCTGCACCCTTCCCCTTTTAATTTAGGGGGAAATCTTGATTCTACCCCTGCAACAGAAAACTGATCTTAAGGTTGCAGTAACTTTTGTGACTATGTAACTTTGGTTGTCAAATCTATAAAAAAGCAGATCATTTCCTATCTTCATCTTCCCCTTTTAGCGGAATTCAACAGAGTATGTTGCATCCCCCCTACTGACACACTTACCTCTTTTGGTTTCTTGGACCCCACATCTATGGGTCCTTGTCTCCTTTCCTGCTTTCTCCCTCTCAGTTCCTCTGTAGATTGTTCCTCCACTGGACTGGTAACTTCAGAGCTCTGTTGGGTTTGCTGTCTCCTCCCTTTACATCCTCTTCAGAAGTGCATCCCTGTCATGACTTTAAATATCACCCATATGCCAACGCCTCCTGAGTTTCTATCTCCAGCCTAGAGCCTCCCAAACTCCAGCCTCATTTATCTTTCTCACATCTACTTGTGCACCTTATAGACATCTTCAGTTAAATATTCTCCAAACTGGACTCTTGATCAGCTTAGCCCAGTGGTCTAGCACATTCCTCCCCGAGTCTTCCTCAGTTAAGAAAAGTGAATCATGCTTGATGAGTTTAGTTTTTTGCTTTTCCTCATTTCCATTAACAAGCCCTATTGGTTTCATTTTCCAAACTGTGTTCTAGAATCCCTCTTCTGCTTTCTACATCTCCAGACCACAGTCATCTGAACACTGGTCCACAAAGCAGTAAGCTTTACCTTAGCTGCTTCTGCTCCATCTCCTAAGACTCAATTGAATGATGTCTATCAGGTTCATGGCCTTTGTTGTTTGAAACCTTTCAGTATTTCTCTGAGATGAGTCCAGTCCTTTAGTCTTACAACCAAGACCTGCATGCTCTGTGTAGGAAATAGGGAAAGGGGACATTTATCAGCAACTCTGCAGTGGGTCCTGGTCTCCTGTGAGCCACGACAGCACAAGGTGAATTAGAGAATAAAGATGGGAAGCAACACTGAGAGAAGAAGCTGAATTCTGGGTCTGATCAGTGCTGCTCTGGCGGCAGAGATGAAGGCACCTGAGCTTGCCGTCTTTATTGGGTTCACAGGGAGTAACAGATGACTCAGAAGGTGGTGATAATCCTAGATTGGTGAGGATCTTATAATCAGGGGAAATGTCAGATGTCTTAGAGGAGGGTGGAGGCAATCCTATTAACAGGGGGATCTTATGCTGATGAGTGTAGGCTGATTGGGGTGGTAAAATGAGCAAAGGTGTTTTTACAACAGCAGGTGGGTGAGTTAAGCTGAAAGGAATTTGTTGCTCCCCAGGTGAAACCTTTCTCTTACTACTTGGTCCTCCGGGAACCAGGATGTCATCAGCTGATGTAATCTCACCCTTGAGTGTGACAGCATCACGGCACCATTGAGGTCTCAGATGTTTTTGGAGGCAAAAATGGAGTTGTGTTTTGGCATGTCATATTCAGCCTATAGGCCGGAAGGGTAGGCTTAATCATTATTTAGTTGTGAAATGATTTTTCCTAAAAATTATGTAGAATGGCTCCCGACAGCCCTGAGTTCTGCCTTTCTTCAGAGTCCCTTTCCCACTTCTTGCCCTCTTATTCTCAGTGTCCCTTATTCCTGTCAATGCTCTTTCTACTCTAAGCTCAGTGAACACACAGAGCTCTTGCTTGCCTGGGGTCTGCCAGCCCCCATGCTGGACACCTGATGTTTCAGAATGGAGCCCTCATACTTCAGGTCTCTGTTTAGGACACAATTCCTTACGGAAATCTTCTTTGACTGTATTATGTAAAATAAACCTGCCCATGTTCTTTTTTTTTTTTTTTTTTTTTTTTTTTTCATACCAGGGATCAAACTCAGGACCTTGCACTTACAAGGCAGGTGGTGGAACCACTGAGCTAAATCCCCAGCTCTTGTCCATCTTTAACACACCATCCCACTGGTTTGTTTCCTTGTAGGAATATGACAGTTTATATGTATTTACTTTGTTTTTCATTTATGTATTTAATTTGCCAAATTCCCTACCTAAATTCCATGGGTGAGAGAACCAGGTCTCCCTTGCTCCCTGCAGAGCCTCACAGATTTCCTGGCATACAGTAATTAATACATCCATCTCTAAGAAAATGGAATTTCTTTCTAACAGTTCCTCTTTCTACTGTATTATGTTCTGTAAAAATATTCCTTTTAAAAAATGATATATGCCCAAAAGAGATTCCATGCATTTTTTTCTGGATAATGGCAATCCCTAATTATATACACTTATGGAAAATATTCTGTAAGTATGTAGTGCCTTTTATTGCAGGGTTACAAAACTAGTTAGAAATCATAATTAATGGGCAAGCAGACGTGGTGGCACTGGGGTATTGTTTTGGCTTGTACCTGGATGTCTCCCTAAAACCTCATGTGCTGCTCACAGGTGGGCTTTCAGAGCTGGCTGGATCTGGGGTGTGTGATGCTTGGATTAAGGGTGTATTATTATTAAATTAGTTCGCTGATTGGTTTAGCATGGTTCTTCCTGTTGGTAATGGGAAGGCCTGCTGCGGGCCGAGCCTGAAGATGGTCCTTCATCTCCTCCCTACTCTTTCTCCTCCATAGATTAGAGAGTCCAACAGACACAGTCACAGTCTGTTTGACTAATATTGTAGAACCTAGATGTTACAGCCCCAGAAAACAGTGACAGTAGTATCCTTCCCTCTTCCCTTCCTGCACATGTCCCAATCATGAAACAATCACTTTGTGTTCCACCTAGGCCATGGAGGCCGTGCAGCACTATTTGCCCCGCCTTCTCTTCCTCTTTGCCTTCCACTACAAATAGAGAGTGCATGGGACTCCAGGTGGCCATTAGCTCCCTACAAGCTATGGTTGCGCCTGGTCCCAACTTTCAAGAAGTCTTTGTTTCTTCATTTTTTTCTTCATCTCCTACCATACTCCCTGGCTTTGGACCCTATGCTGTGTGGGTCCCGACAAAGGCCACCCAGAAGGCATATAGCCTGGATGGTTGAAAGGGGCGGGGTCTTCACTTCTTTCTGCCTACCCTGCCATGGACTGTTTCTTCTCTGCGATGCCCTCTGCCATGCTGCCCTGCCTTGGACCAGCTGACTCTGGACTGGAACCTATACAAATTGTGAGCTGAAATAAACATTTCCTCCTTTAACTGGACATTTTGTCCAACAACAAGAAAATAACCAAGATAGTCATTAAAATAACTTTATTTTCTTCAGAACCCTGCTCTAATACACATCAGGTTTCTGATTCATAACCTTGACATGAGTGCTTTGTTGAAGGAATGAAGTCAACAAAGCAAAAATACATAATTAAATATTTTCAGAACCCTTTTGTTGACATCTATGAAATGAAATGAAGCATCATTTTTATACAGGAAAAAATGGTTAGAGAGAAAAAAGAATGAGAATCAAATAATTATAATCCTTTTATCTGTGTACCTACTATATTCCAGAAGGTTTTCTCAACTCTGGAACTCTGAAGCTGAATGTTACACAGTCTCTATTTCTTTGTAGGGGAGAGACATGAATATCAGTAGGTTATTATGATATAGTGTGGTCAGAGACTTAGAAGAATGTTGAATGAAATTCTTTAATACATAGAGAAGGAAGCTACTGACTTGCCTGAAATGGGTGAGGACTCTTGGCCATTTAAGAATGGAGAGGAGTTGGCCAGGTAGGTGGGGTAGAAAAGACAGCATAGAGCATCCTTGAGAGATGAGAGAGGGAGATGAGAAAGGGAGATGAAAAGAGGTTGTGTGGTTAGAAGGGAAGATGTGGGGAGGGAGGAGCAAGAATAAGGCACACATCTTTCTGCCTGCACTAATGCTCCTGGTGTGCTCCATTAGTAACAGAGAGAGGTGTACACTATGAAACTTCATTTTGTCAGGCTATCTCATTAAATTTTAGGTTACTATCATGTTGTGAGTGTCCAGTCTCAATAATATAATAAAACTTCAAGCAATTCAACTGCTATTTTTCATTAAGACTGGCATCATCAAGTGTATTCAGACAGGAGGTCTTCTATCTATATATTTCTGGATCTTTACATGATTTGGGGTCTAAATTTTAGGCTATCAATTTTGGGATTATTTAAAGCTTAAACTTAAAAAATGGACTCCTTAGAGTTTCTGCTTATAGCTTGATTCTCACAGTGGCAGAGGGGGTGCTCTGCTGTGTTTCATGAGGGGAAGATTCCAGGAATGACTTTATACCCCGCGTTTCTTGTAACTCATGCATCACAGTGATAGACAAGCCATATTAGAAATTCCTAAGGGTTAACATATTGTCCATAAAACCTAGTTTCTTTATCTTGCTTCTTTTGAATTTTTATGGTACAAATGGCTTTCTGTTACATTCCAAAGACATTCTGAAATTGTCATCTTGCTTGACTTCTTCTGCCAAATTTGAGGCTCTGAGTGCATCTTTTTCTCCTGAGTTTTTGGTTCCCTAAATAGTCTTGGATTCTCTAACCCTTAAAACTCATGCTTAGAAGATATAAACTAGGGATTAGAGGATGGAGTTTGACTTAATCCCGCTCCTTTTAGTATGCTCCTCACTGAGCCTTCTGCTTGCCGGGTGTGTTGAAGACAGGAGTTGGTCCGCTTCCTTGTTCCAGGGAGTCAACCTCTTCTCTTCTGCCTGGGTGCAGAGGGTGTAAGTTGTTGCTGTTTTTCCTGGCTGAATGGGGTCTGAAATTTAGGTCCTTCTTCCAAGTTTGAACAGTTTCCTGTGTGAAGCTCCTGGCTCTTTCTAAAGGTCCTTAGGTGACCTCCTTTGTGCTGCTTCCAGATTCTACAGTTCAGCTCTGTCTCCCTCACAGGGCCTCCTCTCTCGGAGCAATTCAGCCTCTTCAGTTTTGTCAAGTCCACAACTATTTGATGAACTTCTTTTCATCGTTTATAAAGTAGCTCTTGTCACCTCTGTCATTGCCTCTCCCATTCTTTTGATCTGGGATTATAGCAGTATTACTCCCTTTGGAGGGATTTTGGGAGGAAACTAACAATTGTTTGATTTTAGGCTGTCATGTTAAGTTGGGCATCTTCAGGAGTGTTTTTCTAAATAAACATTCTATAAAGCTGCTCTCTCATCCTTTCAACGGCCTGACTCATATACAGGGTAAAATCTGAGCTCCTATGGGATGTTTTCCAAAGCACTTCAAGATGTGGCCCTTGGGCTGGGGATTTAGCTCAGTGCTTCTGCTGTCTGCCTCACAAGCACAAGGTCCCAAGTTTGATCCATGGTACAGCCCCCTCCCCTCAAAAAGACGTGGTCTTTATTTACTTGTCTTCCAGGAATTCCCTTTGCTTCCTTCAATTATGGTGCTCTTGTAAGACTCAAGGCAGGCAGAGCTGCCTCCTGCCCAGCCCCGGCTGAACAGTACAGAAAAGGAGGAGACCACTGGGAGTAAATTTTCAACTCACATTATATTATTATTATTATTTTGTGTGTGTGTGCTGGGGATCGAACTCAGAACATTATAGACAATGGGAAGACTCTGGCAACTTCCTGGGACAGCACTCAGCATAATCAGGAAGCAATGATAAACACACAGAAGAAGATTTTGAGCTGAGATAAGAGGCCTAAGACCTCACCAGAACCCAGAGAGGTCCAGGTTCAAGTACACTGGGTGGAGCAGAGGATGAAAGAGAGGATACAACTCAGAAGCCCACTTTCGGAGCCTGTCCATCCACAAGTGTCCCGAGCTGGCTTCTCACACTTCTCTTGCACTCATCCCCTCCCCTTTTTGTCCCCAGTGTCCTCACCCAACCAACTCCTTCTATTGTTTCACACTCCCCTCCACCCATTCTCTTTGCATCTGACTGAATTACAGGCTGTGAGTCCTCCCTCCTCCTCAGAAATAGCACGTGACTTTGGCCCAGGCCTCTTGGTAGGTAATGGTGCTTTTTTTTTTTTTTTTAAATTT
>NW_022900938.1:2292290-2335856 GCF_012274545.1 Fukomys damarensis | reverse complement strand
TTTCCTTTCGATTGGTACATTTTAGGTATACAGTACAGTCACATTCGTCACTGGGATCCTGTACCTTTACATGACAGGTCTTGGTTCTCATTTTTTCCCCTTGTCCCTGCCCTCCCTTCACCCCCTCCTCCCCTCCCCATTTACAAACACTTTATTTCCATTTTCTCATATTTTTTTCTTTTCCCTTATTCCCTTTCCCCTACCCTTCCCACTTTCCTCAAACCTTTAGCTCTTAATGGTACTTTCTCACCTCTTGGAGTTAAATTTCTCATGGGACTTGCTTTGGTCACTGGGACCCTAAGGGCACAACACGATCAGAGGCTTCCAGTGTCCTGGCGAAGCTGAGCTTGCCCCCTTGCGCCTTTGCACAGCTGTGGTAATAACGTCCTCTGAGGATGGATGTGCCCTGCTTCCTCCGAGTCTGGACCCAAACTGAGCCATGTAGGGAAGAGCCACCCATGCCACCCAGAGACCTGCTTCTATTCTTCAGCAGCACTAAAATGTCCCAGTATCTCTCACAAAGTGAAAGCTGAGGGGCAGAGGAGAGTTCACTGGTCATTTTTGCAATTTCTGGTTTGTTGTTTATACCATCTAGTGTATTATTTATCTCAGACATGGTAGTTTTTGTCCATGAAGTCCAATTTTAGTCACTTTTAAATTTTCTGTTTCTGTATACAACTTTTTAAATCTATGGAATATAGTTTTAATAACTGTTGATGGTCCTTGTCTGCTGACTTTAACATCTGTGCTCATTCTTGAGTAGTTTTGATTGATAAGAATCTTCTTCTCATTATGGTTTTTGTTTCCCTGCTTATTTTCTTGACTGAAAAATTTTTATTGAATGCCAGACACTGTAAATTTTACTTTGTTGGGTGCTGGATATTTTTATATTTTTTTCAAATAGTCTTCAGCTTTCTTGCAGTACACACTATATTTTTCCTTGGAAACACCTTGGTCCTTCTAGGCCTGTGTCTTGCATTTTACTTGTTAGGCAGGACCTAACCTGTGTTCAAGTAGTTACAACAATGGAGGCAGAACCCTTTTGCCCTGTGTTCATGCTATGAACCGTGAAGTACTGGCTCTGGGCTGTTAGCAACAGATATTCTTTCTTTCCTGTATCAGCAGTGGGGCTGTTTCTCTAACACTTTCTGGAGTTCCCTTCCCGTGCTTGGATACTTTCCTCACATACAGGTGCTGAAGCATACTGAGCTCAATCTGAAAGGACACATTCTTCAGAACAATTCATAGTTCATTTTTGGGCAGCTAGATCAAAGGTCATTCCATTTCTGTGTATGCACTTTCTTTTTATCAGTAAGTACATTATAATTTTGTGATCATAAAATACATGAAGCTGTTTTCTCTTTTAAAGAAAAATGAATGCCTGGAAATAATGAGAAGAGACATGTACTAGCTCTGTGCTTTCAGGTTAATACAATAATTTAACAGCAAGGATAGAAACCATAATTACAGTGACTGATAAATTTCAGATAAATATGAATCTCACATTTTTCATAAAATAATTAACTCCAACCAAATGATAAACCATAATATATATTTTAAAATGTTAATATTCTTTACATATAAGAACAATTTTCTAAAAAATCCCCAAGTATCCTAAGTAGAATAATGTACAATATACAAATGTCAATAAATGTGACACGTAATTATTACCAAAAGTAACTAAAATGCTAGAAAATAAAGAATATCCTTGTTAAAAGCAGGGCACCTTTAGAATCACCTTTTGAGTAACTTCTATGATATGGGACCCCTGAAACTTATGTGTAAACATTGGGGGGTCTTTTCATATAATCCACGTTCTTCTCCATGGAGAAAAGAGCGCCGGACAGAACAGCACACCAGGACATGTGATTTGAACGTGCGTGTGTGCTTCTGACAGGCTGGAGGAATGCCCTGGAGTGACGGGAGACAGCAGTCTTTGGAAGGAGACCCCGTGCTAGGTCCCACCTCACACTCACTCACCAGCTCTCACTAGCTAGCCCCGGCCTCCTTACCTTGTTTCTGTGTGCCTTGTTTTACTCATCTGCAAAAGGCAGATGTTAATCTCCACTGCAAGGTGCTGTTTTTGTTTTGCTAATTGCTTGCTTGTTTTTGAAAATAAATAATTTACTACATGTAAAGCCTCAGGAAAATTGCCAGGAGCACTATAAAAGCTCCATATATTTACTTATTACAGAAAGTCACCTACATTATGAACCATCCTGTAAAACTATGTTTATTTAAGACAAATTTTGAAAAATGCTGTCACAAGAGAGGAGCAAATTATAAAATATATGACCATTTCATTTCTCAGAACTAGACTAAATGCAAAATATTTTCAGTGGTTACTTCTTGGTTACATAGTTATTTAAATTTTTGGGTAAGATGTTTCATGATTTAAAAATCACTTTGGTTAAATGTAAAACAGAGGTTAAATATCTTAAGATGCCTTCCCTAGTCTCTTAGTGAAAGTGAATTTCTTTCTTAGCCCTCTCTTAGCTTCTATGAGAGAACTGTGTCTTAATGATTTGTTTACATTTCTGTCTCCACCACTCTGTTTCTAGCTCCTTGAATATTATGTGCCAAATTTTGTTTAACTTTATGTCCTCACTATCTGACATACCACAGAACTCTTAGGTACAAAACCCCCACTGGAGCAAATTCCCATAGGTGGTAGAGGGACCAGTCTTTGTTGTGACATAATTTTATATTTCTAAAGTGAAAAAGGTATCAATTACTTAAGGCAAAGGCTGACATCTCAGGTATTCGTGGTAAAGTGGTGTCTTCAGTGGAAAGTTTACAGAAAGGAGGCTGTGTGCATGTGTGTGTCTGTGTCTGTGTGTGCACAGTGTTTGCATTTAGGAAAAAGGGCACCTGGCTTTGAAAAATACTGCTCCAAGATGTGTCTTGGAGAGAGAGAGACTGCAGTAGAGAAAAGGACATTGCTGGGTCCCCTTCATTCTGTGGGTCCTTTGCTCCCCATGCTGGTCTCCGGGTGCTGATACACTTTTTCTGAATTACTTCTGCTCCAAGCAGGGTGAAGATATTTTCCATTGGAGCTAAGGTACCTCTTTATTCCCAAATGGCTCTGCTAAGTATTGCAGTAAACAAAAAAGCACGCAGGAGCAGCCCAGAAAGTGTGCAAATTATTTTGCTCCTAAAGTAGACGTTCTCTTCTTTCTTTAGAGAAAACCAGCTCCCATTCAACCCCAATGACATCTTAGGAACAGAAAGCGCCCACCGAGGACCCCATTCACGATATGTTCCACCGTAACACCGCCTCCACACCACTGTGCCCTAGACTTCCAGCTGTCTCCCCCAGGCCTGGCCTCTGGTCTGCCAGCCCGAGTCCTTCCAACCAACTGAGGCTGGGAGTGACCTTACCTTAAGGGGACCATTTCTCTGTAGAGATCTGGACTTAGTTTGGCACAAGTACAACAGAATTAAGAAAAAAATTTTGCTTCAATGCAGAGTTCCCTAACCACAATTGAGTAAATATTAAGAATGCTTTTATAGCGTGCATTATACAAAGGGGATTAACCATATTCTTCCTTACAATCTGAACATTCATGATCCCAAGGAAAACATTTGAGAAGCTAACTGATGTGTTTCTGTTCTTGATCTTCCTGCTCCTATGTGCCCAGTTAAGTCCCAGGGAAGCAACAGAACACCAGTGTCTCTGTACCCATTGTGACAGTGAGGCCTGAGTGTGCAAAGAGCACGGGGCATGTGGGCTGCTCAGCCTCCTCAGGTCCCTGTAATGTAGGGTGCAGCAGGAGGCACAGGAGCTTTCAGGGCTCATGGGAGCGAAGGTGTCTTTTCCTAAAGCCTAGAGCAGTTCCAAATGGGAAGCAGGCTCTCCAGGCTCAAGGGAGGCATGTTTATGGGACACGAGCCCGTCCTGCAGTGGAGAGTACAGAGTTTCAGGTATTCAGGGGCTTTTCTATCTTTCGATCATTTAAAAGCATTGCTTGTCCTTTTCAGTCGATCTGATTATGGTTATAAAAAGAACCTGCAGTTCAATGCAGAACAAATGTGCTTTTCTGATTTGAAAAGTACATGGGATACACAGGGCAATGTATAAGACAAGGAAAAATGAGAAGTGGACATTTATTGAAAATAGCTTTCTTCACACATAAGCAGTGGCAGTGTGATTAGTTCAACACACAGATGCGGCACGATGAATTATATTAACCAAAAGTATATTTCAAAATATTTATGAAGACTGCAACTGTAATATGACCGGAGCCATTTAAACTGTGCCCTTTCCTTTTGGTCTTCGATATTCTTTCAGTGGTCATGCCCATTTTTTAATTTCAAAAAGTAAAATATATTAAGATGCTTTAAATCGCTAGACTTCTTTTCCTCAGATAAACTGACTTATATTTAGCTTTTCTTATACAGTTGTCACCAGGATCCAGTGTCACAAAAAATTCCCACTAACAAAACACATAAGTGTCACTCCGATGAAATATGACTAAGCTCAACATTACACGATAGTCCCAGAGATAGTTACAGAAATAGGTAATAGTATGGGTACTATGAATAAGGAACATTGCCATGGTTAAAACTCTATCGTCATTCTGACAACGACGCCCTATTTCAAAAATTATAACTTTATGGAAGCATTTTATATCCAGGTTTTATTTGTGTTTTTGGAGCTCACAACCAGAGCAATTTTTAGAAAGCGATTTTCCCAGGCAGATTTGACATTTCGCAGTATTAGAAGTAAAACAGGAGGACCGACTTCCTGCCGCAACTATGACTTCCAATCTCCCGCTGCGAGTGGGCGACACACGGGGAAAGGGAAGGGCAAACCAAGGGCCCGTGTTTCTGCATCTGCTCCCCCGCTCCACCTCTGAGACGCTGAGCTGGACTCCGCCGTGGCCGGCGTCGGCTCCATGGCTAAAACCCTCTGTCTATTGACCTTCCCAAGGTCAGCTTCCTATGTCCCGACTTCAAAGACCATCTTTCAGGAAGCTTTTCTCTTCATCACTGTCCGAAGGCTTTTGCTATTACTGACATTCTTGTGACATTCTTGCTTTTAACGGCTATTTTCCTGGTTCTTGAGTTTCTACAACTCTGAATTCCTAGTGACACAGCTCCTTGCCTTCCGATCCGCAGAATTCATACTTCCGCGGCCTATGGGCCTTGAGGTGGGAGCTGAACTTTGGTTTCCTTGTTGTTCTGCTCCAGGTCCTTAACGTTCTCCTGACACTGTTTGGCTCGGTGTTGTAGCACTGGCCATTTACAGGGCTCTCTGCCCTGACTTCTGAGGGCAGGTCTGTCTGACTAATCGTGTTGTCCTCAGTTCACTAACATAAAAACAAAGCTCCCGACTCTGGACTTGGATCTCATCCAGAGCTGCGGGGGCTCCACTGGCTCCCCAGGTTGTGCTACCCCAGCCCGAGTCACAGGTCGAGCCCTCCACCCCTCAGCAGTGGGTCTGCAGCTTGTGCTGCATGTGTACCACGGACCACCCTCAACCCTCACGGGGGGCTGGACAGGGATGAGGCTCACTCCTCTTGGCATCCGGAGGACTAAGCACATAGCAAGTGCTCACTAAATATTTCTTGCATAAGTGAGTTAACCCATCAATCAATCAACTGAGATGTGTTTGATCTGCCTGCTGATGACTATACTGATCGGTCAGAATGAGGGGCCGTCTCTGTCCATAGGGCATAATGAGTGAGAGCTAAATGTACCATTCTATCTGTATCAGCTCCATCCACCAA
Source organism: Fukomys damarensis (assembly GCF_012274545.1). Taxonomy (NCBI): domain Eukaryota; kingdom Metazoa; phylum Chordata; class Mammalia; order Rodentia; family Bathyergidae; genus Fukomys; species Fukomys damarensis. The sequence goes on along the minus strand of NW_022900938.1, from coordinate 2,330,124 downwards.
CCAAATGGACCCACCATGTACAGACTGTTCCGCAGAAGGTGTTAATTCACAACGATTCAAATTAACATTAATATTTGCAGACATTGCCTTTCATTTATCTTAGCTCATTTACTTTATCATAAAATAAAGCCGAGCTAAATATTACTATATGCCGAAGAAATTTAAAGTGGTTAGGTGGCACAGCAAGCCTTAGAAGGCATTAATCTTCATTACCGACACAATACTTAATAATTTCCTTCAGGACACACCACGTGAGTTACAAGATTCCTCGAGGGAGAAGACAAGGGCTTTGAGATAGAAACCTCCTACATGTCACCCAAATAAAGGATTTCTGAGGACAGGCTTTCAAATGGAGTCCCAGAAAACCTGGAGACATATCTCCCTGGTAGAATGCTTGTTAATGGTCCCATTCTTCCTATCTCCCTGTAGCCACCTCTTTGGATGTTACTCTTGCACATGGACCTAAGACTCGGCCACACGAAACAGAGAAAATTGGACAGAAGGGCTTGAAAATGCTTGTGCCTGTCACCTGTGCCCTGGGACCCTTGTTACTGCCAAGTGAACACCATCAGGCCGTTTTGTAGCTGGGGAGGGGTGGGGGTCAGAGTTGTCCCGGCAGAGGGACCTCAGGGGAGCCCGTCCAATCCACCCCCAATGGCCTGTGAGTGCCCCGTGCTGAGGTCAGATGAGCTTAGTCCTAATCAGTGGAGCTGCTCCACAGAGCCATTGCTTTGGGAGAAATGGTCAGAGGTGGGTTGAGCCTCTAATTTCCAGGCAGTTTGTCACCATGGGATTAAGTGATCGGTCCCAGGTCTCATTTTCCTAGGGGACCAGGTGAGGCCAACAGTTGATGTGAGAGTTCACAGTGGCTCAGATATTCAAGCTTTTCAAGAATATGAACTAGAGGGGAGACATACAATAAAAAGCTACATCGGAAATTACATTCATTTTCGAAGGAATAAAACAATTAGAGAAGGTGAGACCACTTTCAGAGGTGAAGAGGCGATACACAGTTCCATGAGACATGGTCTGGAGGCAAACTCTGGGCTGGAGTTCTGGCCCCAAACCTCAGTTGCCAGTGACTTTTGTCAAGGCACTGAATCTGCATTTCCATTTCCTCTGCTATAAAACTGGAAGACCTGCCAGTGGGTGACAGCCATGGAAATAACACAAGGGGCTATAGAGAGGGACTTACACGGGGTTTGGCATACAACGGGCAGTCAGCACAGTGATACTGTATAGTGGAGAGGTGCACAACAGAACGGTATCAGATCTTACCATGCAGCAAGCAGGTGTGAGGACATAATGTCCGTCTTCAAGTAGAATTTTCTGGCCACTATCAGTTGTTTGTTTCTCTCTTGGACCTTTTTAAAGGCTAGTGTCACTTGCAAATTCATTAAGCAAAAGAATCAAAGTGTCAGGGAATAGCGATTGTGATTCCACATTGTACAATGAGGGAGAAGCCTTGGAGCTCTCCTGGAGTGTAATTTCTTCATCAGCAGATGAGTGCTTGGCTGGTGATGTACTGGGAACTGCACAAGTGGGAAATTCACTGTCTTAGTGTAACATCACGATGTGGAGGTCTGGAGGCCCAGGGGTCCCTCAGGCCGGCCCTCCTGTTCTCGGGTTCTTGCTCTCACCCTGGTGAAGATGGCAAGGCTGGAGAGGGGCTGACTCAAAGCCCAAGATCCCTGGGTCAGCCAGTGTGGAACTCAGAAAACAAGTGTGAAGCAGAGGTTTGCTTCCAATGCTGGGAAGGCGGGGACAGAGCTCCCAAGCAGGGAGAGCTCCTGGGATGGTACCCTTGCTCTGCCCATTTTTAGGGGGGCGGTAAGCCAGTTGGGGTTTTAGCCTTTGCTGCTGGGGTGAGCTTGTGCTAGGTGGGCTAGGTTTATGGAGTGTTGGGGTCTCCAGTGGAAGAATAATGGTTCTGCACACGGAGGGCAATGCCAGTAGCCAGTGGTCATTTCTACGCCGTCAGCCAGGCCACGTCAGCCTGGCCTGCATCTCTGCTGTCTCCCGGGTCACTGTCCCCCACCCCACTGCAGCTCAGGGGGAATGGCAGGGGCCTTGTCTTTACCCCATAGGGGAGGCACTGGGTTGCCTGGATACTGGACTTGTTGCTAGGGGTTTGGTCTTGCAGTTTGAGGGGGGATTGGGTCGGCCTAGTGTCTGCACTAGGAGAGCAGTGTGGCCTGCACAGAGGCAGGTGTCAAAGCCACAGATGTCACCTGTAAACCACCGAGCTGCTTGGGACTGCTTGCTGCTCACAGAGCCTGCATTTCCTGCCCTCTGTAAAGGGCAGGGGTCTCTTGACCTTCCCCAGGGGGCTGGTCCTGAACCTGCAGTAGCAGCAAAAGTAAATGACTCGTGTCAGGTTACATCTGGGGGTAGATGGCTGTGCCTGGTGCTTTAGTAGTCTGCACTGCAAGGAGAAGCTAAGGCCCATGCGCCATATAGAGATAGCACACACCTGTTGGCAATGATTCCTGAGTGCAGGCTGTGCCGGCCACTGTGGTGGAGGCTGGGCATGGGGCAGCGAGGCCTTTTATAGACACATTTTGTTCTTAGCAAAGTTTGGTCTGACTGTCGCGAGCCGGCGACGCAGAGCACTGGCCAGCAGTGTCTCAAACCTGAAAGAGCAGCGGGGTGGAGATGGGGCAGAGAGAAAGGAAGGACGCCAAGACAGGAGTCTGATCAAGGCGACGTTTATTGCAGGCAGGCATCAGCCTTTTAAAGGAAAAGACCGAACTATTATGGGCTAGGATTACCATAGTAACCTCAATACCTGCTCCACGGGAACGAGGGTTCACACGGGAAAGAGAAATCAAGCTCAAGAAAAACAAATTAACAACACTTGCAACTAATAATCATGATTCCCACAATAGGTGGAGGAACTTAACAAAATGGAGTTACAACACCTGACTCCTACAGATAACGTCAGAGCTTTAACAGGAAGCACCTGACTCCTACAGAGCTTTGGCTGTCCGAGTTTCTCCCGTGCAGGGTCAAAAACAAGTTTAACACGTGCAGTCCTTAAAACGGAACAAATGTTAACAAATGCTAATTAGGAACATCCTGACCACACATTGTGTCAATGCCTTGATTATAAAGAAAGAAGTTATCTTTCAAAAAGCCAGTGGGCCATGGCTGGCTTCCCACAACTGAGCACGGCTGGCACTAGAGGAAGAATGGGAAAACGGGGGAGAGAGGGGTCCTGCTCCCTCCTGCTCCTCCTCTGGTAACATGAGTCGAGTTTGTAGCTTCAGACACTTGCAGAACTGGCTTTATGATGCTTATGAGCCAACCCGGCAAGTGTCCAGAAGTCGGAGTGCCACCCGGGCCCTCGCCCTGAGATTTTAATAATCTCAGCCTCTCTTCTCTCCCTCAGTCCCTAGGCTTGGGGCTGCTTTTAAAAATTGCTACTTCAGAGATAACTTAAGGCCCCTTTTTACTCTTTCAGTCGCGAAGTTATCAACTTTATATCTATATACCAATTCCAAAAACCTGGCATAGTTTTTTTATTGGCTCCTTGGAAATCAGGAACAAAATAAAGTATCCTATACTTTTTTTTTGGTACAGGGGATTAGAACTTGGGTCCTTGCTCTTGCAAGGCAGCGGTGGAACCATTGAGCTAAATCCCCAGCCCTAGCATATATTTTCTAAAAACATATTTTTTAAACATACATTAATTCCATGAATGTGAAACACAGAGATTGATGAGTTTTTCATATGTGACCAAGATTTGTAGAACACACATAGGTAGATGATAGATACAGTGATCATTTCTAGGACTAAAGGCTTCTTTATGTTTTCTCACCAATCCTCTTGGAAAAGTTAGCTGCTGCTGAACTTGATATTAAGGGAATCATGCCACGTGTACTCTGCATGTGTGTCTGTCTTCTTTAGCAACACAAAGTATTTCTGAGATTCACTGATTTTTTTGTGTGTAGTGATTTGTTCTCTTTCACAATGTTCTTTAGCCTGTGGTCTTCAGGTCATGGTTTATTTACCCATTTCTTGTTAATAGACATTTGGTTGGTTCCTAGTTTGAAGTTATTTTAGACAAAGCTGTTAGAAACATCTTGCACAGCTTCGGGGGAGCATATACACTCAGTTTTGGGTACATACCCTGGGATAAAATTATATTTTTAAGGAAAAAAACGTTCTTTTCTCTGTGCTTCAGTTTGGATATTTTCTATTTACTTGTCTTTGAGCCCACCCAGTCCATCCTCTATTGTGTTTATGCTGAGACCCATTCAATGAGCTCTGAATTTCAAATATTAGGTTATTCACTTCAAGAATTTTCATTTTATTATTCCATAATTCTGTTAATATACTCCATATTTTCATCTCTATCCATCTCTCTCTATATATTTGAATATATTAATCACAGCTGTTTTAAAATCCCTCCTTGCTATCTTCTTTATCTGAAACACCTGTGGATCGATTTCGCTTTCCTGTTTCAGGTGAGTTGTGTGCACTGTTCGCAGTGTTGAGTTTAATCACAATTTAATAGGTGTTTCAAGGGCCAGGGATTTAGCTCAGTGGTTCTGCCACCTGCCTCACTAAACGCAAGGACCCAAGTTCGATCCCCAGTACCAAAAAAAAAAAAAAAAAAAAAAAATTGTGTCATGTGTCTCAAAGAGTTAGTCTGTGATTTAGTGGCTAGTTCTAAAGTTAGGTATTTAGTCAGGTGTGGAAACTGGGACACATTTGATATTATTTGCTTCAAAGAACTAGCTTTTGCTTTTATTAATTTTCTCCATTGTTTTTCTATTTTCACTTTCATAAACTTCAACTTTTATCTTAACTTGTTCTTTTTTCTAGCTTTTTTTTCAAATAGATGCTGACTTGTAACCTTTCTTCTCTTCTAATATGGGACTTTACCTTAAAAAATCCTATTAATGTTTAACCATCCATAAATATCTAAATCTCCTTTGAAATTTAATTTTGAATATCAGTTATTTAGAAGTATGTAGTTTAATCTTCAAATGTTGGAATTTTTAACATTTTCCCCTAGTTTTACTTAGTTTAATTACAGTATATTTTAATAACATACTCTATATGGTTTTTGTACTTTTAAATTTATTAAGCTTTTGATGGCCAGTATAAGGCTTTTGTGGTGCTTGCTTGGTTAACACACACTTGAGTGTGTATTTTGGTGCTGCTGGGTGAGTGTTTTCAGATCAAGTTGGTGGGTGGTGTTAACATGCCCTTAGTAACTTACTGATTCCGTGTTTGCTTTGACTTAGAAACAATTCTTGCCCTATTTTTTTGAGACAGAATCTTGCTGTGTAGCCCAGGCTGGTCTTGAACTCATGACAACCTTCCTGCCTCAGCCTCCCAAGTGCTTATAGGTGTGTGTGTCACTGTGCCCCACTGACTTCCTCACTCTGAATTTGCTCACTTTTCCTCCCATTCTACCAGGTTTTCTCGAACATATTTTAAAGCTGTATTTTAGGTGTGCATTCACTCAAGATTCTTAATCTCAGAGAATTGACCACTTTATCATTTGTAATGTCCCCCTCTCTCTGTGATAATACTGTGTTCTTTGTTCTGAAATCGACTTTATTTGATATTAATACAGCACTCCAACTTCCTGTTGATTAGTATTTGCACGATACATACTTTCTGTTCTTTTGTCCATGTGTTTATATTTAAAGTAGGTTTTGTGTACACAGCATATAGTTGGGTCTTGCATTTTTATTAATATGACAATGATATTGATCTTTAAATTGGTAGTGGAGACCATTTATGTGATTATACCTGTGGATATAACTGGATTGTATATAATCCATGTAACGGTGACTGGATTATTGTATTAGTCATCTTTCTATTTTCTCCATCTGTTTTTTTCTATTTCTCTCTCTCCTTTCTTCGTCTTCATGCTTCTACCTCCATTCTTCTTTTCTCTTCTTCAGATTAAGCATAACTAAGCATAACATTTTATGATTTAATTTCCTTTCTTGATTTACTCTGTGTAGCTCGTAACAGTCAGTCGTTTTCCTGGCACCAACAATGAACATATTTAACCAATCAGACTGTATCTCCAGATATTATGCAATGTACGGTGTGGTGTAAGGCCTGCACCAACAGCATCCCCACCATTTCTCTCTCCCATTATGCGCACTCCCACCATACATTTTAGTTGTCTGTTTTTATAAATGCACAATAATTGTTGTCTGAAGAAGTTCCTTTTATGTTTCTAATAACAAAAGTCTTCTGGCATTGAATTTCCTCAGTATTATATACCTACAGTCTTCACTTATAAAAATACATTTTGATATGGAATTCTGGGTTGACAGGTTTTAAGGTTTTTAACATGTGAAGATGTCAGTCATTACCTTCTAGTTGGCCTGGTTGCTAACGCGACATCTGCTGTAACTCTAACCTTTGTTCTTCTGTAGGTAGTATGTATTTTTTTGAGGCTACTTTCAAGATTTTCTCTTAATTCTTTGCGTTTAAGCATTCTGAATTTAAAATGTCTGTAACTTGTACTTGTCTGGTTAGTGTTCTCTTGGCTTCTTAGATCTGGGTCTTGGTATTTGTCACTATGCAAAGCCTGGGGCCGTGCTTTCCTCAGATATTTCCTTTGCCTCCTTCTCTCCCTCATTCTCGTTCCTCTCCCTGGGATCAGACCTGGACACTTAAGGAGTGAGTGTATATATTAGCTCCATTGGTGGATTATTCACAGCTTTGAATGCTGTTTTAAAATTTTTTTCTTTTACTTTGCCACTCTTTTGTTTTTCCCTTTCTGTTTCAGTTTGGGTGCTTTTTGCTGAGCTGTTATCAAATTATCCTGAAGTTCATGGATCTTTCCTTGGATGCACCAGGGCTCATGATAATCCTGTGAGATGACAGTTTTCTTTTCTGTTATTATTTTACTAATTTCAAATGATGGAAGTAGTTAAAATGTCTATAAGAAAGCACGTAGTTGATCCTTTAACTTTCATTTCCTGTACCTTCTGAAATACTTCAACTGATTGTGCACGTGGTGTGGCTCTTTCATCATAGAGATTAACACATTAATTACAATTACTTCCCATTTCCTGTCAGGTTATTTTATCATCTACGCCAGTGGTGGTGAACCCTGGCATGCATGTCACAGTGGGCTGTTTCTATCATTGAAACAAACCTCTAAAAGGTCTGCCGTCACTGACCTATGCCGTCATATCCGGGTCTGCTTTTCATGAGCATTTGTCTCTCAGGATGCATTTTTCTTACCTTTTCTGTAATGCCTTGCGGTTTTGTTACTGAAAGTGAGGCATCTTGTATAGGAAAGCCTGGCATGGTGCAGTTTCTATGCCTAGGAATTGGAGGCCTTCTCCATCTGCTGGATCTGTGATGTAGGGGCTGGAGTGATGTGAGGAAGGGCTCAGCGGGGTAGGTTTGTTGTTGCTATGGCTACCTCTAGGGCACCCCAGTCTTCCATCTCCTGCAGCAACTCCTCAGCAGTTTGGATTTTCCTTACTGGGTGCCCCTGGGTCATCTCCAGAGCCATTGCACACAGAAGGCTCCTTTCCACATCTTGTTCCTTCGCTGTGCTACTCCTGGCCACAGCCCGATGTCCTCTGTCACTTGATGCTTGCGAGACTGTTAGAAGTGACCGTCTAGCCTTTGCAGGTTGACCTTCCTCTTGGGCTGGTGCATGGTGTTGTGTCTCTGGGTCCTGGACTGGGAAGGCCTTACTGTTTCTGCTTTCCTGCTCTAGTCTTCGGCCTGCATGCAATCGTGGTAAGATCTGTTGTCCCTTTTCCTAGCTGCGGTGGGTCTTCGTTAGTATGCTAAGGGTCTTGGCATCTGTGCCACCTCCATGGTTTAAGGCTTTGTTGCATGGAGGTGGGCAGGGGAGAGCAGGGGCATCCAGGGAGGGAGTTGTGTCCCTCCTGTGGTGGTGAATAAGGAACACTTTTCTGAAACGTTCTTTAGAGCTTTCTGTGACTGTTCTTTCTTCATGGAGAAAATCCCTAAAGAAGGTTGTTGAATCCTTTTATTTTCTCATCTCCTAAGAATTTCACACACCCTGTAGAATATGCTTGGCCTCTGCCAATCCACCAACCACCCTCATTGAATTTTTATTGGTTTTCAGTTGCATCTGTCTTAGAGAAGCCACATGTCTTCTCACTTCCTGTAGGCACCTGTCCTTTCTTCGGTTTCGGACTAGTTATTTGCCTTGCAATTTCAGCTTCCAATGGTTTCAAGAAAACTTGTGAATTCATTTGGCTCTGCTGCATTATATGGGTGAAACTGACACTCTTCCCAGCTCTCTATATCCTTGGGTGAAGAGTAAATTTGATATTAATAAAGTATAATTGTAGCAATGATCGGAATTTCATAACTTCTTGTAAAATTAACAACCTAAGGTTTATGAGACCTAAAAAAGGAAGAGATCTACAAGTTGATGAAGATGTGTTATCTTTTATTCCCAAAATGCTTGCAAAGAGCTTCCTATCACACTCTATCCTATCACGCACTGCAACTGAAGGTGGGTTAGAGTGCCAGATTCCTTGGAATAGATGAAATCTTTTCAAAGCAGTGCAGGGTTGATGTTCTCAATTCATGTGTTGTACAAAATTATCATTAAGGCACTGTGTCATGGCTAAACTAGCAGCACTTTCTTCTTTCTTAGTAACTCATAAAATAACAGTGTGCTTTAGAATAATCACACCCTCTGTCCTGTGAGCAGCAGGGCCAGGCTCGTACAGAAGGAATCGCTGGTGACTTTCAGATTAGGCATTGAGACTTCCGGGGCTAAAACAGTGAGACAAAAATGGTTATGGAAGATTACGGGAAGAGGCCTTTCTTATTTGTGACTGCCTTAAAATATATATTCATGAAGTTACTAGCTTTACCTTGGATAGGGGGCAAAAGTTTTTAATGGCTCGACACATAATCACATATATTTTTAGGGTATTTCCAGAGGGAAAGCCCACGAGGTGTTATTGGTATCCAAGAGTTGCAGCATGGAACGTGGGTGCCAAGGGAAAAAGGAAGGGAAAGGGCCGGAAGACGAAAGGTCGGTGAAGGGAAACAGGACAGCTGAACCAATGTGTTCTGCCAGCTTTTTGATACTGAGTCAGTCTTTTGTTCACATACTGGTCTAAAAATTGTAACGTAAGTATGAATCTATGACACCACGCTTCCTGTGCATTTCCCAAGGAGATCAGACTCCTTTGATACTGTCACAATATACGCAAGGAGGGATTTTGTCTGTGGACTGACCCTGCTCGTTCTGATTTTCCAGGGACTGTCAGTGTCCTGTGGAATTCTGGGTGTTGGCTTCTTGAAGTGAATGCCTCATCGTTAGAGAAAATATTTATTTACAAAGATTCTTTCAGTATTTCAAAAAATCTTTATAGTCTGAAAGTGTTATTTTTGTTCAAACATTCCTCTCTCAAAAACTCCATAATAATTTCCAAGACAGAAATGAAGCACAATTATGAGTTGTATAAAACCGAGGCTCTATCCTTCAAGAACTGCTTGATATATTGAATTCATTGAAGGATGTTATCTTTAATGATTGATTGTAAACAAAATGTGGTGTGTATGTTAGAGAATAAAAGGAAAGTTGGGAACAGACTAATATTTTATTTCCTTCAATTTAGTTAGTTTTATCATTCATAAAAATTCCAAGTGAAGAGATATGCCACATGCTAGTATATTTTTTTGTAATGTATTTCTTTGGTAGTATTTTAAATAACAGGGAGTACCAAAAAACTGATCATTATGTAGGGATTTAACCTCAGCTAGCTATTTTATAACCAATGCTTTATTCCAACTCTATAATTAACATCTAAAATTAACATTTTTCAACATGACTTTAAACATTAGAGAATCTAAGTAGATATAAATACTTAAAGTACTATTGCTTTGCACTTTTTAGGCCTTTCAAAATGGAACTAAAGGCAGTCTCTCTCCACATGAAATATGGCACAGTACATGATTTGGAACTGTTTTATAGTTTTAAATATTTTTTATGCAATTGGGTATAACTATTTCCATATGTTTATGAGGAGTAAGAGGAGGCGGTGGCAGAGATGCCGAGACGTTCTGTACCCCTCCGCAGCACTAGCCACACACCAGAACCGGCCCCTTCTAGCGCTAGTCTACGGTAAACAGAATCGATCCATTTTCCTTAATACTAACCTGAAGATGCTGTTTAATGCACCATAAACAAATCTTATGAATTTTTTACGTGATTAAAATGGTCATAACTATCCAGTGTTTCTTGCTGATTGAATCTGCCACTTCTGTTTACTAGGAAAATAAATAACACATGTTTGCTCTTTTTCTAAAAGGTTCCTATTTATTCTGTGGTCATTTCCCACTTATAGTATTTCCAGCTTAATTTCATAAAACAGCTTTTATATGACTTGAAAAGAAAAAGCCCTTCTTGTACATTGTCTTCAAATATTTTGCCTTTGAGCTCTGGACTTTTATTTGAAGAAACATCCAATCAACCATCTTTTCTTCCTTTCTTTTTCTTTAATTTGAGGCTGGTATTAGAGTTGGAATTTAAAAAGTGAAACAGCTGCATGCCTGGCATATGCGTGCAGAACAGGCAGGATTCAGCTGTTTGAAAATTTTTTCTCCACTATATTAGCAATGCTTGTACCTAATTTATAGTTGTCAAACAAAGAAAAGCAAGGTTTACAGGGCATTTGTCTGTCAGAGGACTCTGAGACGAACAAGCACACAGCAAAGACTGTCTGACGAGAAGGTCGTTGTTACCATTTCTTAAGTTAGAAATGCCATCAGAAATGCTCCTTATGGCTTTCCCCCTATGGTTTAAGGCTGTGTAAAGTTAGCAAACGTGGCTAAATCATATCTTCTGCAGGCGAATGCCCAGCGTGGCGTGTACGCCGTGCCACGTGCTTCACATGCTTTCAGACTGAGCGTCGGCCCGCTCGGTGACACCTCTTCTGTGCTGGAATACGAGGCCCCACGGACACGTGACTCAGGGACAGACTCACTTCCCCTCCTCCGAGGCTCGGGCCGCTGGCTGTGTTGAATTTGACCCCAGACGTTTAGCTGCCATCATAGCCGGGGAGCTTGTCCCATTCCCCTCCATTTCTCCCGCTCTTGCTGTCCTTCTAGGTTTCATCCTTCTGGGTGACAGCTGTGCCATCTACAGCAAGAGTTAGGGCAGGAAGTCGTCACTCGTGGAGCTGGAGCAGCTGGTGTTTCTGCCCCTGGGAGAGTGGAGACCAGTCAGTTTAGGGTCCATGCACACGCTTGCTCCCAAGCCGCTGCCCAGAAGAGATGTGTCCAGTGCAAGCCGGGGTCATCTCACTCAGGGCACCTGACCTCCTCAGTCGGGTTCTACACATGGGCTCCATGGTTTTAAGTTAGGCTTGCTGTAAACAAACGAGGTCACCTGTTGTCAAAGTGAGAAGTCTCACACAGTAATTGTCCCACCTGTCTCTTAAAAATTACTTACATTTCCAGCTGAGCACATGGATTTTTGTTGACAAAATGGATCCTACCATACACGATTCATACAAAGAGTTGTGCTTAGGTACTAGTGAGCAGCGCTAGTTTTGATCACGTCAGGCACCCCGATACCTGCTTCAGGTGTGCTAGCTTGCCTAAGCTGGGAGACCTGGGGTACCCGAGGCTCAGGCACATGAGTCAGTGATGGTGTTGGACTTCAAACCCAGGTTTATCTCACTTAAAAATGCATACTCTTCATCCATCGAGCTGAATTCATCCTAAATTTAGTTGTAGATCTCTCATTTTTGGAAGTCTAATCTTGGGGCGGATGTGTTTGCAAGAAGGAACAGGCCAAGTGAGCCTTATCTGGAATGCAGGTGGCCATTGTAGTTATATTCTGTCCTCCATGGAATCTGCAGCAGCTGCTTTTGCATTTCCAGATGGGGCAAAACAGGGTTATTGGAGCTGTGTGAGCTTGGGTTGCTTACTAATTAGCAAGCAGCATACCGTGGCTATATACTGCATAGTACACACACACACAGACTCAGTCATACAAAGGGACTCCACGATCTCCCAATGTGGGAGAGATTGAGACAACTTTACAAGCAGAGTTTTAGGGTGGGCTGAAGAGAGGCGTGTCCTTTCTGAAGGAGAGAGGGAGAATATTCAGGGCTAAGTAACCAAGATGAAGTTGCCTGGAGGGCTCTGGCGCAATGCCTTGGTTCTGACGTCTCTGGCAGGGTGATATGGGCTTGCCTACGACAGCTGGGCAGGTAACTGAGGCAGTGTTCCCAGATCGTGTAAGCCATGCAGCCCTGTACAGCTGCTTTGGTTCCATGTTCAAGGTATATGCTGACAGTTACTGCACAGGTTAGATGACCTTCTACAAACGCTAGCCACTTACCGCACTTACCAGTGTCTCATTCTCAAGGTCCACCCTTCTGCCTCCTTCGAACTGTCCCTGCCCCTTTCTAGACCATTAGTTCAGTAGAGTCCAGTAGTTCTCCTCCTCAGAGACACTGCTCCCAGCATCCTTCCCGCTTTCTCATCAATTTTAACTCTTTCTGAAAACCTCCTCCCATCCCTGCCTGCCTGCAGTTTCCTCACCATGTGTTGGTCCAGACAGCAGAGGCAGACTAGATGGAGAGTAAGTGGTGACGTGGTCATCAGCGAAGAAGGCGAGGCGCCTAAACAGAAGTGAGTATGTTTGACATTTGGGGCTGATTAAAGGACAAGGGCCTTGTGATGATTTGGAGATGAAGGAGATTAGAGACTGGAGTTACGATTCTTTTAGGTTTGAAATTGACACCGACATTTCCCGTTAGGAGCTGAAAGGTGGTGTCGAGAGCGCCAGGTCTGTGAGCACCTGAGGAAATCTACCGCAGTGCACCCTGTCTTCCTCAGATGTGCTGCCGGGTGTCTGCAGCTAGAGCTGCCCGGACACAGGCCTGGGTTGTGCCTGCCGCGCTACGCTATGAAGGAGCCACAGCTGAAGCTTCAGGCTGCTGAGAGGCAGCTGAGCTCTAGGCCTCCGACACCATGCAGACCGCTGCCTGAAATTCAGCAGCGAGAGACCCAGCCTGCATGTGAAAAAAGGCAAAACTACCCCATTTCTCAATCTGTAATATTTACAGGTCATTAGTCTATTGTAAATTAACAATGAGAGGTAAAATTTTACAAAAAAATGTTCTATTTGTATTATTTCTGTCACGATATAAGGTTTTCTTTCCACCAAGCTAACCAGTGATTATACGGCTAGAACTAAGTTCTTCCGCACTTATTGAACAATTGAAATGTGCCGAATACACTAGACTTCTTTTCTTGAACTACTGTTTCTCATTTAACTCTTATAACAAACTTGAAATAATGGTACTGCCCTCATTTCTATAGAAGAAAGTCAAGTAACTTCTCCAAAGTAAGATAATCTTGCATTTGTCAAGTTTCAAAAAAGAAAGTATTACTCCAACTGGGAATTGTCAAAGATACATGTTTTATAATGGGCAGTGAAGAATGAGGTAAACAGAGAGGAGAATGGAACAGTACTAGAGGTGAAAATATGGAAGGGACAGATACCTAGGCCAGCACATAGATGAGCCTGTTTGGAAAAGAGCTTATGCGTAAAAGCAGATGGAAATATATATTTGGAAAGGGAAGGTTGGCCTAAATTATAATGTAACTGCGCAGATTTATACACCTCCATCTTACCTATATACTTTCCCAATTCCATTAGGAGGAAGAGGATTTTAGTTTCAAGTAAGATACTTTATAATTATTTGGATGATAAAAGATCAAAGATGAAAACAGATTTCAGTTTCACATTCTCTGGCTTGCAGTGGTTTGGTTTTATAAAAAGATGCCCAAGCTACACTTTTTGGATGTACTTCATAATTTATGCCTAATATAGTCTACACCTCAGATATGTATGCATATAAAGCCAATTCCAAGCAACTTAAAAGTAACACAGGAAATTCAGGTTAACATTTGTCACAGTTTCCAATGGAAACAGCCTCTTCTATTTAACTTGTGATGAAACGAAAATGCTACACCTCATTTTCTCTCTCTCCGTGTAATGCCTTCTTCTCTGTGAGCCAAAAAATCTCCCGAACTTGGACATTGCAAAGAATACTCTCTTTCTGGCCTTTATTGTGAGACACGGAGGACTGTTTTCTGTAAAGGACTTAAAAAATGTGCATTGAAGAGATGCTGAATGTTGCTCAGTGGTAAATCTTTGTGTAAAAATGTGTTAAATTTTAGTCATTTTCTGTGGGATTGTAGCATCAGCAACTGGCATGAGATGAATCAGATTGATGATTCCAGTTCTTTGCAAGGCAGACAGCATGATATAATGGCACTGAGAAAATCTCCCTTGGCAACTTTTGTAGTCATGAAGTGCAGAAGAGGTGTTAGATATTACTGTACTTGGAAAGAGCAGGAGTCCTCCTTTCAACTATTGCAATTATTTGAAGCATCTTTTACCATTTCCTTCAGCGCTGATAATGTGGATTTCATCAGCCTTTGATCCCCTGAGCAAGAAAGCTGTCCCTTGGTTTTCTGTGAGGTCCCGGAGCCCTTCACAAATCTAAGAACCTTTTCTGTAAAGGGCTGTTTCAGATACATGTCCACATATACTTTTCTCTTCACACACATTCGACTTTGCCAAGTATCATTTTAAGAATTGAATGTTTTTTCTTTTCCGCAACTGTCATCATCTTGCTTGGAAGGTCACCTTCTGTGAAAGTTGAATAGATGCAGTTCCTTTAAGAAAATCTTAAGGTGGGTGATATATTCATAATTTTAAAGGAGACATGCATGTTACAAAAATCACAGAGAGCATCTTCTATGCGGAAGAAGTGGTAACCGCTGTCAGCATGTGCCATTTAGGAGTCGCAGGGATTCACTGACCACCAGGAGTTTTGAGACCATGAATGAAATGAGCTGCAGATATCCACCGTGACACAAGTTTAAGAACAGAGGCGTTAACTTAGCTCTCAGAGTACAGAGCAGGGAGAGACTAATTCCAACCAGCTTCACGTGATTATCTCTGGCCTGATGAGAGGAAGCTATTGACTACCATCGACTGGGAAATCTGTTTTAGCCACAGCTTGCCTTCCCCAGCCAGCTCTCCTTTTTCCAGTTCTAACCAAGCTAAATCTAGGAAAAAAGGTACAGAAACCACGGCTCCGAGTCCCGGAAATAGCCCCTCCCTCACGCGCTGTGGGAGACAGCGTCCGGCATTGGGACTGCTACAGAAAGCCAACTTTCCAGGGCAAGGACAGGGAGCCGGCATCACTGCCAACAACAGGTGTCTCGCTGGAAGCCAGGTGCAGCTGCTGAGCCAGCGAGAGGCGGTTCCGAGACCCTGAACCACTGGCCCGGGAGATTCGGAGACCTGTGACCCTCTGACGAAGAGGTCAGAAGGGGACTTGAGAGCAAACGACCAGTAGTCACATTTTTCCCAGAAACATCAGCACTTGCATGTAAGGAACACTCATCGTCTTTTGGAAATGAATTTAGCACAAACCTCATCACTACAAGCTGAAAACGTATGTGTAAAGTGAGAGGGCTTTGATTGATATACATTTTTTTCTCTTTTTAAAATTTGTTTTATTAGTGTACATTCGCAGTACACCGTGTGCACACCCCTCATGTGGGGTGTGCACGCAAATAACACTTCTCAGTTCTCTCTTCACTCCCATCTCTTCATCCCCCCCATTCTTTTTGAGAAAGACCCATCTCCCTACTCTCTATCATCCATGCTTTATTTTTCTCTTTATTTATAATGTAGGTTTCTCATAGAAGAGAAACCATACAATATTTAAGATTGTGTGTTTGATTTATTTCACTTAACATTATTTTTAAAGACTGGATTCTAAAATTATTTCATTTGAATTTCAGTATGCAATATAAAGATACTATTATATGAAAGCAAAATATAAAAAAGCTACTCAGGATCAGAGATATATATATAGTTTCCAGATACCAGCAGAGTGTCTGTATTAGAAACTGCAGTTTTCCTGTTTCCCCTTCTTCTAGGAATAGCTGGACTAAGCGAGCCGGGATGTAGGACTGCGTTCTGAACAGCTGAACATGGGCAGAAGTGACAGACCCTGCTCGCGGGATTGGACCTACACATGTCCCGTAGGATCGGCCCACCTCCTCACCGCCTCCATTCTGGTTGGAGGTCAGAACTTGGCAGGGGGCTGTGAGTCTAAATCTCAAGGACAGCAGCAGCAAAAAAGGGGAAGAAATCGAGCCCCCCAAATCAATCCAGGAAAGGCTGTGTACCCCCAAACACTCATATTGATCCATTGTGTAAGAAACAAAGCTTTGTGGTCTTAATCGCCGAGATTTGGGACCATTTGCAGTTAGACGTCCCCCTAACACAGAATGCGGTGGAGAGACTGACACACTACATGCAGTCCCTTCTGGCCTCCCCTAGACCTGGGCCTTTGCAGAATTCATTTCAGGAATATACAAGCACTTTACTTAGAGAATCACCCTTTAAACACAAAAGAATACTTACTAATCACTAAACTGAAACATCTTTTATATCTAGGGTGTCAGTATCCCAGGATGGGTGCTTGCTGATCAGTGCCTTGGATGTATTGTAAACCACGGGTATGGAACATGAGGAGAAATCTTTTGAGGTGATATATCCCTCAGCTTCAAAAATATGAATTTAGAGCAAAGAAAGGCCTTTTGAAGGCAGCGTGGATGCTTGGAAGAACAGCTGGGAAGAAGTCCAGCTCTCCATCCAGCAATGCCAGGTTCACCCAGTGCCTCTCCAAGAGAAAATCCACGGCATTTCAGACACACACCCGGGTACACCTACAGACTTCATGGCCCTCCAAACTGGGGAAACAGTGAGATCAACAAAACTAAACAGATGCCTCTTCTAAGATACTTCTTGGTCTGTGTCGTGTTATTTGGCTCTCCGTAGACTACAAATAAGATGTGGTGTTTCCCAAATTTATTTTACCCCAAAAACTGTTTCCCCCTCCCCGCCCAAGGGCTCAGTCTGCTATGGCGCCCTGCCTGGACCCACAGGAGGCTGTGTGGAAGATGTGGGTTCCCTGCTGCCCCATGCAGGCGGGAGGTGCAGACCAGAGCTTTTGTCCCAGGAAAACGATCTGCACCGGGCCAGGAGAAATGTCCACCTCTCTTCTCTGCTCAGAAGGAATCTTAATTCGAGGCATCTTTGTTTCCAGTGCCACTAGGACTGAGAGAGATGCTATCATCATATACAAATTATATTAAAGACAATTAAAGGTTCTTTTGTAAATTCCATAAACAATAGTTACTTAATACTTCAAAGAACTAAGAAACTCTTCATCTTCTTATTTTTAATAGCTTTATACTTTCCACATCTCTTGGAGACACACAAAAAAAGACAAGCATTTTATTTTTACAGTAAAGGGTGATTCTAGTGTACTTGAAGATTTGGGGTCTAAAGAAGGAACTCTAATGACTAGTTGGGAAGGGAACAAAATGCTGGTATTCCTTTGAATCTAAGCATAAAGGTTTTGGTGAAGGATCTCAAACCATATGCTATTTGTAGCCAAAACTGTGGGAAGTGACGTTACAACATTTTGTGTCTGACGGTGTAATTTTAAGTCTCGGTCCTCTTGGTTATATATCGTCAGTTGGGGTAGATTATTTATTAATCTGGTATGCATTTTTCTCACAAATAAAATTACTCTAAATAGAGATTTCCTTGTTCTTTGGTCAGGAAACTGGGTTATCAACATTAGGCAACCAGTCAGATACAATCCAATTAGAGAAAACTCAGAATTGCAAGCTTTTTTCTTTGTGAAAATGCTGAGAACTTTCTGTTCAATGCACTTTTCTCAATTCTCTCTGGCTGGAGACTATATATACTTGAATAAAGATGAACATTCATAGATGCTTTTGAAACCACATACTGTAATTTCAGCAATGGGCTAAACAGTGTGTTGGAGAAAACCCGCCTGGGGCTGCAGATCTTGCAATCTCATTGCAGCGAGAGACTAAACAGTGTGGCCCGCTCCTTCCCAGGGTTGGGCAGAAGAGAGCACGAGTGATAAACAGAGCACAGGCGGGACTGGATCTGTTTCCTGGACATCTATCAGGGACAGGCCAGCCAAACAGAGGTGTCCCACAAGGACATCCCTGCCGGTGTCAGAGACCCGAGGCCCAGGTCATGCATCTGTGGGATAAATAGGAGCCTTCTCCCTTGGCGCTGGCTTCTGGCGTCCACTCTCTCAGGGACGCACTGCTGACCTACTCGCTTGGTTAACACAGTGGAAATGCGTGTACAAGCAGCATGGATTTCCACACATCATCCACACTGTTTTCCGTTAGTGCTTTTATTCAGGTACATGCTTCTCCGAAGCGCAGTAAAGAATCTGTTTTAAATGTAAAGACTTGATGCTTTTTATATACAGACAGCCTACTGAAAAGGTTTCAAAATCCTGCCAGTCACCATGTGACTATACTAGACGGGGATGGCTAGATAAAATAGTAAACTTATTAAATTACAAGAAATCATTGGAAACCATTATGTTCTCCTAACTCTTCATTAGCCAAATATTACTGGCCTTTTGCTTTGGTCATTGGAAATCAGATTTGCATCTTATGTGCTGCTTTGATTGTACTAGATGCACTTGTTCAGCAATTGTACCACACTGAACATTTAGAATTTCATATCCTCTTAAGAGGGTAAAGAACAATATCCTGGTCAATTCTGACCCATAAATTGGTGCTATTTCCCCTGAAAATAAGTCTATCTATATTTCTCATAGAAAGACAACTTTCATCTTTTTAAAATGGAATGTTGCCAAAATAGCTAATGAAACATTAAGAGGCATGAAAAATAGTTTTTCCTCAAAGTTAGCAATCATACCTCTGCAAAAAATGATTCTCATATAATTCAGTGGAAATCCTGAAGACCAGAAGATATGCAAAATTACATTTAACAAAATATTTTATCAGCTTATTGATATAAACACATAAAGTGAACAATGTATGTATACTCTCAGTAATAACCAAAAAGTGACACACTAGCGCAGTGTGAACCCCACTGAGGTAAAATGCAGAGTGTGCTTGGTGCCTTAGGGTTGCCTACCGTGCCCTGCAGCTTTCTCTGGTGATCGCTCTGGATTCCCAATGCCAGGCATGAATCCATTTTCACGACATGGTGAATACCAGTCACATGACCCACCCTTTTCTCTTTCATACCTTCATTCACTTTTGTGTCTGTGAGCTTCTCTCTACCCAAGCATGCAGCTTTAACCCATTCATTCCTAATAAACTTCTAAGTTTAGAGCAGTTTTGTATTTACGGGAAAGTTACAAATCCAAATGGTGAATAAGTCACATGACCCACCCTTTTCTCTTTCATACCTTCATTCACTTTTGTGTCTGTGAGCTTCTCTCTACCCAAGCATGCAGCTTTAACCCATTCATTCCTAATAAACTTCTAAGTTTAGAGCAGTTTTGTATTTACGGGAAAGTTACAAATCCAGTGCAGAGTTAGTTCCCATCTACCCACGACCCAGCCGCCTCTATCACCATCACCCTAGGCTGGGGTGCACGCTTGTCACAACTAATAAACCAGTGTTGGTGTCTAACCCTAACCAAGGCCTGCTGTCTCTCAGATGGCTTTGGCTTCACTGCTGCCAGCACCTTGTCCAAGGTCCCATCCTGCATTTGGTCACTGTGTCTCTGAGGCTCCTCTTGTTGGGACAGTTTCTCAGACTCTCCTAATAGGCAATGGCCTTGACATTTTGCAGTACCAGGTAGGTGTTCTGTAGAACAGCTCTCATGTTTTTCTCACGGTCAAACTAGGGTTGTGGAATTTTGAAAGATCACAGGAGTCCCGCTGTCATTGCATCCAGTGAGGGTACTCGCTGTCTCTGACTTACTGCTGCTGATGTTGATTGTGTGGCAGTATTTGTCAGGTTCCTCTGCCGAGAAATTACTCTCCCTCTGCCCTCCTCCCCAAATACGACTGTTTGTGTGGGAGTCACTGCATGCAGCCAACATTTAAGGGGCTACGTTCTTCCTCGTTAGGGCAAAGTATCTTTATGCAATTTTTGAAATTCTTTTGTATGAGACTTGTCTGTTCTCCCTCAGGTCTTGATTAATTATTCAATGATTAAAGTGTGACAATACGGATCCTGGGATAGTTATTTTATGCTTTGATCATTAATGAAACTTTATTAACTTTGTCCCTAAAAATTATCCCATTTTGACCCACTGGGAGAAATTTTAGTTGCCTTCTTTGCCCTTGACATAGCTCATCAGTGTGTGTGTGTGTGTGTGTGTGTGTGTGTGTGTGTGTGTGTAAGGATTTACTCTTACTTTTTTAAAACTACAACATGTGCAATGGTCATCTTGTATTTTTTTGGGGGGGGCAAACTCCTAAAACCAGCCATTTCTGTAGGGAGCCCTGGTTCACTGTACCGGGCGGCATCAGAAACCAGGATGTGTGTGAGCGGTGCTCGTTGCCGTTGTGTCGTCACTGGTCCCGTGGCCGGGCAGCCGAAGCAGCAAGGCAGAGTGTGTGCACAGGCACAGACTTGTGACTGTTTCCATCTATACCGAGACTAGCGGAGCTCAGGCTGACCTCGAGGGCTGACCCATTATCACAGGGGTCGTTCTCGTGGTGCCCCGTCGGCACACTTGCTCATCTGTAACTGTGCACCCCAAAGCGGGAAAGATGGTGCCCACTGTCCATTGTCCGTGCAGTGTACGTACAGTGATTCGAGAATTATTAAAACCCATATCCCCAGTGAGAAATGATTCGATTCAGTAGCACACAGAGTTTACACACAGTGCCTTGCTTTCGCATGCTCCAGTCGTGC
This sequence comes from Fukomys damarensis, assembly GCF_012274545.1. NCBI lineage: Eukaryota > Metazoa > Chordata > Mammalia > Rodentia > Bathyergidae > Fukomys > Fukomys damarensis. The sequence goes on along the minus strand of NW_022900938.1, from coordinate 2,309,345 downwards.
CCAAAATCACTTTTTCCACAATTCCATCCACAACCGCTGCAAAAACATCAAATAACTAGGAACTAACTTAACCAAGAAACAGAAAGAACTCTAATGAAATTACTCTTTAAAAAGGAGAGCAAAGAGGACATCAGAAAATGAAAACAGGGACAGAGATTTTGTGCAAATGGGGAGAGAGTAAGAGATGGGACGAAGGGGAGGTAAGAGGAGGGGTAAAAGAATAACGATAATGTTATGTACAGCTCTACATGATGAATATAATCAGTACATACAGCAAACGTGCTAATAAAAATTTAAAAAGTAAGACTAAAAATGGTAAAAATAAATGTAAATATATCTCCTGTTCTCAAATAAACAGAACCAATATTCCCAAAATTGCTATATTACCAAAAATGATAATAAACAATGCAATTCCAATCACATTTTTTTGCAAAATGAGATAAAACAATTCTAAAAATTTATATGGAACTAGAATAGACCAGAATAGCCAAAGGGACTCTCAGGAGCCACCACATCCCCAGACGTTCAGGCACGCTGCCGAGGTGCAGTCCTGACGCGGCTCATTGTGGTGCGGAAACGGGCGAGCGGACCGCGGGGCAGACGGGATGCGGCTGCAGCGCCAGTACCTTCAGCCCCTGCTTTCCGACAAAGGGGTGAAAACCATGCTGAGGAGAGGCAGCCTCATAAACAGTGCTGCTGAGAAAGCATGATCTACCGTCAGGAGAATGAATCTAGATGCAGCTCTGAGTTGCTTTGATTTCCGAAACAATTTTGTAAAATTTGAATCCACTAAGGTTGTACAATTCTATGGCTTTGGCCCGGGCACAGTGTCCTGTACCCACCATCGAAGGGTCTCGTACGTACAGCCAGCAACCCTGAAGCGGCCCTGTGCTTTCGAATTTCAACCTCCTGCGACCTACAAGCCCTACGCTGCTTAGTGGTTTCCCACACTGTTGTGCGAACAGATGGACGGAGTGTGCAGAAGGTTGGCACTGGCCTCTTTCATGTAGCAACGTTTACTCAAGGCCCATTATATCTATGCGTGGCTCCTTTTCATTGCTGAATAGCGTTCCTTTGGTTGGACATGCCACAGTTTGTTTATCCCGAGTGATGTTTAATTTTGTCCATGTTTACATAATGACTAATTTAAACCCAATGTTATTTTATTACGGGGTACGCAGAGGAAGAAGAACAATCCCACTTTCTAGATGCATATAATCTTATTAGAGAAAGATATATATATATATTTGTTGTTTGAGACAGGGTCTCACTATGTAGTTGAGACTGACCTGGAACTCACCATGTAGCCCAGGCTGGTCTCGAACTCACAGTGATCCTCCTGCCTCAGCCTCCCAAGTGCTGGGATTACAGGCATGCGCCACCACGCCCGGGGAGAAAGATATTATTATAACGAAAATAAATGACAGAAGGCAGCTGGGGAGAGGGTGTCAGAGAGGTACATTGATCAAATCCCAACAGTGCAGCTGCAAAGAACAATGGAATGTGACCTGCTACACTGTGGGAGGCTTCATAAGGAGGACGGACCTCAAAAACCAAGGAATGGGAGCAAACGGAGGCATCGTTGTGCACCCATTAGAGTGACTAACACTAAAAAGTGATGACACTGCTCGCCTGGGCAAGGATTTGAAGCGACTGGAAACCCTGCCTGTTGTTAGCACATCTCTGGCAATTTCTTGCAAAACTAAACGTATCTTGAGCTAGCATAGCAGCTCCAGACCTATATTTTGCCAAAGTAAAAAAAAAAAAAAAAAAAAAAAAAAAAAAAAAAAAAACCCACTAGGCCAAGGATTTAGCTCATGTTTATGATTTCTCACCCATAACACCTCCAGTTTGCACTGCTCAGTTTTCCACTGGAGGGCAAGGATATGAGCAAATTCCAATATATTTATTTATACGGTGGGCGATTATTTAACACCGAAAAGGAAGAACCACTGCTATATGCAACTAATATATAGCTTAATCTCAAAAATACTACTGAGTTCTTACAAAAAATAGTACAGGCTATTTAGTTCACTTCTATGAAATTCTAACATAGGTAAAAGTAATACAGTACTTTGTGAAATGTTAAGGCGATGGCTGCTCTCGGCACTGGGGCCACACCCAGTGAGGACGTGGGATGCCCTGGACCAGAGCAATACTCTGTCTTCAGATGGAATTAGTTGCACAAAAATGTGCCTGTGTCAGGATCTGTCAAGTGTACGTCTAAGTCTTGTACATTTCATTCTGTATAAATTTAGCATCAAAAGAAAATAATACTATAAATATTACTGAACTCACTGATACGTACACAGAAATACTTGTAGGGAAGTGTACTTTGAAAAACACAAAAATAATTGGATTAGCAGATGGACACAAGCATGGGTAGATGGATAAAAATGGAATAAGGCAAGTACATCAAGTTTTAATTTCAGAACCTAGTGGTGGATATGTGGGTATTCACTGTCAATTTTTCCCCCAATTTTCTCCATGTTTGAAAATAATCCATAATTGACCCATTCCCTACTACTTTACTAATTGTGTTTCTGTCCCAAGCTGTGCCGGGAGCACTCCCCTCCCAGAATGCTGTGCGGTGTTCCTCCTGGGCACCTCTCCTCCTGCTTTGCCCTCTGCAACCCGGTCCTCCTCACAGTAGCCAGACAGCTGTGCGAATGTGAGATCTTGCGCCAACTACTGCAATGACCTGCGAAGGCCAGCCTGGCCTTCTGCCCTGCCGACTCCAGGCCCTGGTCTGCAATGACTGCTCCCCAGTGACTCTCTAACCACCGCCTCCTCCTGGCGCTACTCAGAGAAGCCGGGCAAGCCTCATCCTGAGACCATCCCATCTGCGTGGGGTGCTCCTTCTTTACCTGTCTGCCTTTATGTCCTTCACAGCGGATCCTCGAGCTAGGACTGGCCTGACATACGAGCAGCTTGGGCTACTAGTGGAATTTGAGTTTTTACTTCCAACCAGAGTCTTGAGTTACAACCTGAATGCTGGTCTCTTGTGCTTCCAGATGGTCTCAGATACAGATTTAACCCTTAGAATTCTGGAAGGAACACGACAACATCCTCTTCTGTGTGGGGTCACTGAGAAATCCTAGCCAGAGTCTCTTTAAGGACACTGACCTCTGCTTGTGCACAGCAGAGACTTTGAAGGCCGTGTAGAGGAGGCTGAGCCTTCACTGACCAACCTGAGTTACAACCGGCCCTCTGGACCGAACTGAGTTCATAAGTCAAGGGTCCACTGTACTCCTTATCTTCTCCATGAGAATCACTCTGAGCCCTGCTTTGAATCATGCAAGCTGCGCTCAGAGCCTGGCATTCCCGGTGCCCTTTACTCTGTGTGGCTTTGTATTTTGTCCACAGCATGCGTCACATCACGTAATTATTCACCATGTTTGCTATTCTTCCTTTGTTAGGGTATAAACTCTATATATGGTATAAACTCTATATTCACCTGATGCCATAGCTCAAGTATGTGACATATAGCAGACTTCAAATAATTTGTATTTAAAGATGTATTAATGAAGAAAAGCTCAGTGGTGGAATTCTTGCTTGGCATGTGCAAGGCCCTGGGTTAGATCTCCGGTATTGCAAAACAAAAATAAACAGCATTAACACAAGGTTGGACTTGAAATGTGGGAAACCTTTGTATTTTTTTGAAATGAAAACTCCTGTTTAAAGGAGTGATAAATGAGTATGGTAGAAAAATTACAATACTTAGAATGTCAAAAACAACAGAACTTCATAGGCCAACAAGGCAATCAAAATCGTCGCTGATAACTTTAATAGAGTTTCCTTCTAGACGTATGCATGCGTGCTGCACACACAAGTGGCCCACAGCTTGATGCGTATTTTCCAGACCTAGTCCTATATGAATGGAAAGCCAGATTATTAATAGATAGAAACCCTATTAAAAGCAAGCCAAATTATCTTACGACTTGCTGCTTTTCCTAATGCTGCATATTTCAGTTAGCATATTTTATTTATTTATTTATTTATTTATTTTATTTTTGGTTTTTTGAGACAGGGTCTCACTGTATAGTTGACACTGACCTGGAACTCACTATGTAGCCAGGCTGGTCTTGAACTCACAGCGATCCTCCTGCCTCAGCCTCCAGAGTGCTGGGATTACAGGCATGCGCCACCACGCCCGGCCTTAGCATATTTGATTCACTAACATACAGCAACAGTTGCATTTTAATGACAATACCGCTCCATCCTGTTGGTTATTTATTTCCAGATTTGCACGTCTGAAAACAGTATTTTGATGAGTACCTACCTAGCTTAATCTTTGTACATATCTTTGATATTTTCCTTAGGATAAATTTCAGGAAGTGGACTGCACTGTGTTCAGGGTTATATTTTAATGCTCTTAATAATCACTATCAAATTGCCTTCTTAGAAGGCCTATAACAACATCATTCTTACCAGCAGAGCAAGATGTTCCCTTTCAGGGAAAAAGCATAGGATCTGGATGTGTGAAAAACAGAGGGAGACTGTCTCCCCAGAGGGCAGGGTTGTGGGGCTTCCACAGCAATTGTTTTCTCATAGTTCTGCAGGCTTCGAACTCTGAGGTCACAGTGTCAGCAGGCTTGGTTCTTCCCGAGGCTTTTCTCCTCTCCTCGGTGTGCAAGGATTGGGGCTGCACTTCCCCTGAGGCTTCGTGCAGCCACACTCCTGGCACCCCCTCACCCAGGGACATCAGTCCTCACATGAACATCCCTAACGGTCTCGTGTTAATGTAATCGTCTTTTCAAAGGCCCACCACTATTCAGCCCATAATGGAGAATCTGTAGAAAAGGATGCAGAGGCCTTCCAGAGCTTTTCTTAGGCCTAAAAGAATTGAGCTGTTTTGTAGGTAGAGAGTTTCAACCACCTCTGAGCTTTCCTGTGTGAACAGGATCCGGGCGCCACATGCAGATAAAGTCTTCGGTTGTGCTCCACCAGCCCTCAGTCCCGACCATTCAGTAGGAGTAAGGACAGTTTGCAGAGAAGTGCATTGAAACTGAGCTCCCTCAAAACTAAGTACTAGTAAGAGCTGTGCTGTGCTTTCAAGGAAAGTGGGAAGCAACTTCAGACAGTCAGTCAGTGCAAGACGTACCCACTCCCACCAAAGGGAATTAGCATTCCACATTCCCCAGGGGCTGGTGGTAGAGGAGGTGGTGGTCATGTTGCCACAGCAATCTCTTCTCTTCCTCTTCCTTCATCACTGTTTCATATTTTTCTAATCAGGGGCATGTATATTGACAATCCTGGGGGTGGGTAACACTGGCTTCTTCAGGAGGCAAAATGTTTTGTTTAGAAGCCCATGTAACAGTGGGACTTACAGCATCTACTAGATGTTTGAAGACTCAATTTCTGTTCTGCTCCTTTGCCTCCTGTCTTGGGCCAGTTACGTAGGCACTGCAGAGCTCACAGCTCAACTGATTAAAAACTAACTTGAAGCCTCAAGCAATGCAGCTCAACAGCCCCCATGGTCAGGGAAGAAAAGAAGATGCATTTTTATAGCCGTTCTCCTCCTTGATTGGTCAAAGGGTGTGCCACAGACTTCCGAGTTACAGCGGTCATCAAAAGGCTCCTATAGATGTCCCAGTGATCATCTGCTGCTAGGGTGTGAATCCGTTAGTTTTCCTGTTGCTGGTACGAAATACTCAGCGACTGCAAACTAAAGGAGGAGAGGTTAACTTGGCTCATGGCTTCCGAGGGTTCAGTCAGTGATGGGCTGGCTACAGAGCAGGAACATCATGGTGGAAAGACCTGGCAGAGCAAACTGCTCGGCTCATGGTGGCTGACGAGCACAGTAGGAGAAGAGTGCCAGAGAGGACGGGGTCAGGGACTAGACACTATATGCAAGGTCACATCTCCACCAGCAGCCTAGACATGCCCAGAAGTGCACTTTGCTAATCCACTAGGCATGCCTAAACCCAGTCAAATTGACAATCACGATTAAAGGTCACAGGGTCACAGGGTGCATGGGGTTAAAGAAGTCAGAGCAGAACTGATCACCTCAGAGGGGCTGGGATAAGAATGTCAAGCTCAAGAGCATCTGTAGTAAGGCACAGGAGTCCAATATACCAGGTGAAGGAAAACACATGAAATCATCATGAGATAGTGAGTCACAGGAGAAAAATGCAAAACATTGTGGTAAAAGTTATTCTCAAATACTCCATTAGCATCAATAATATTTAACGTTTCTTTTGCTTACAATCAAGCAGAAAACATATTTAGGCCCCAGGGTGCAGGCTGTGAATGGGTACTTGAGCATATGTTTCCTCCAAAAATTCAGCTCGCTTCCCATTGCAGCCATGGACTCGAGCCTGAGTCAGTACTTTCCCAGTGTGCACTGCTCACCCTCCACCTGACGCCGGGATAGGGAGTGCGCCTGGGATGTTCACAGGTCGAAAGAGGTCCAGGCGAGGTGAGATTACTGAGTTGGAACAACTCAACAAGTGACAGGGAATTCGCCACGGGACAGTGCACTTGCAGGAACCCTGACATCATGAAAGAAGTGAAGGACTTCTTATTAGTGAATAAAGTCTAAATAATTCTTTCCCTTAAAGGCACATATAACAAATTTTACTGAGCCCCAAGTTCCAGTTATGGCCATACTGATTTTAATGGCTAAGTATCACAAATGATTGCAAGTTAGAGTAATACTAAATATTACGTCACAGTGCTTTTCCTTCCATACTTTCAAAATTACTTGTTAAGTTCTTTTCAGGTTTATCTTTGAAGAAAATATTACCCTATTTTCATAGAGACCCCCCCCCTTCACATACCAGAATGGAGGAGTCTTCTCTCCTAAGCTGGTTAAAGTTTAACAGAAAAAGAAAACAAAAACCTTTTTGTGTTTCTGTGGCCAATTTCTTTCTCTCTTTCACATCTGTACCCTTCGGCATTAATGAGAAGTCTAGAAATACATTTGCCTTGATTCTCAGCCGTATGGGTTTTAGAGAAGATCGAAGAGTCTCTGCTTTTTCATTGTGCTTGGAGATACTGTTCCGAGCACTTGCCCATTGAAGGTGGGTCACAGGCTGATGTCTACCTAGCTATCAATCCAATATTAGCACATTTTAAACCAAAATCATCTGGAGCTTATCAAAAGAAGAATTTAAATTTGAAAAATCATGGAATTAAAATAAGAACAATTATCTAATTACTTCATTTGTCATCTAATATATTGTAAATAGTTTTTAATTGGCTACTAAAAGATTCTCGCAACTTACTATTTATAAAACTTGTTCAACATTAATAGCTGGACATCTAAGCTTCTTGTAAATGTTAATGTACTTGGAGACCTTTGTTATGTCCACTTCTCATTTGAATTTAAAGGAAAGATTATTATTAAAACTAATATTTTTCTTAGGACACTGAGTACAGTTATTACCATTTGATAGCTGCCTTTGACACATGCAGTTCTGGGCACAGTTCCTTGTGATACACCACATCAGCTCCGAGGAAAGCTTGAACATCCACTAGGACATGCTTTCTTTCTTTTCAGCCCTATCTATACATTTCAGCTTTTTTGTTATTATTAGACTGCTAGTGAGTATGTTAGAGACTGTTAATCTCTGACAAAGGAATAATGGGAACATGATTTAGCCTCCTGTCTTAACTGAAAACAAAACAAAAATAGAACCCAGGTAAAACATACGGAAAAAGCCCTAGACTTTGATATTAGAAGCAGGCACTTTGGACAGTAGACCCAAGGATACAGTGCTGGCTGTGGTCCTGGCTTACCATAGGAGTAGTGCTGCTCCAGGGAAGGGGACACTAAGGTTCCGTGGTCCCTACAGGCCAATGGTAAGGCTGGCAGTGGCCACAGTGGACAGACCGCTGCAGAGGAGAAAGCTGCATAGAGAGACATTGAGACCTGGATGAAGTCTCGAGCTGAGTGTTGAGGACACGGGCAAGGTCCTGCTCCCCAAGAAGGTCTGGCACACGAGCTCTGTGGCCAGAGCACCTGCTCCTCTGCCAGACCCCTTTGCCATTCTGACCCTGCCCAGGTGCCAGCTGGCTGTGCACTGAAACTGTGAACCAAGATGAACTCCTCCTTTAAGTTGCCCATGGTGGGCGTTGTGTTCCAAGCTGGGACAGTGACTTAAAATGATCTCTGTAGCTCACACATGGCTTGGAAACAGACATGAAAGACACAGCAAGAGGAAGCAGAACAAGGAGCAGAGGGATGGACAGCTGGTGGACACCTGGGTCGCAGCTCTGTACAACACAAGCACAAGACCCAGCTGGACCGCTCTGTGCTAGCTGCAGGTTGGTGAAACCCACTGAGTGGCGATTAAGTAACACAAAGGGGGGACACTTCCCGACCCATTCTGTCAGGCCAGCATTAGCCTGGCGCCCAAACCAGAGACACATTGTGAGTACAAAGGCAAAATGGAAAGCGCAAACCCTGCGAACACGGGTGGAGAGTGTTAAAGCAAAACCAACAACATATAAACATAATAATACATCTTGACCAGATAGGGTCTATGCAGACACACAAGGCTGGATTAACATTTAAAATCAATCAACACAATTCTCTATACGGATAGACAGAAAGAAAACATGATCATTTCAATTGATGCAGAAAACTTTTTTGACAGACTTTAATATCCATTCATGTTGGAAAAAGCCTCAAGTAACTAAGAATAGAATGGAATTTCCTCAGTCTGATAAAGCTAACTCCAAAAACCTACAGCTAACATCATACGTAATTAGATTAAATCCCTTCTGCCTCGACTGGAAGCAAGGCGAAGACGTACTGCACGTTACAGGAAGGTGCTCCTTGCTCTCCCACAAGGCAGCCGGGAGGAGTACAGGCATTCACACGCAGGGTAGAGCGCTCTTCTTAAATAAATGAGCACAGGGACAGCAAGTGCTTCTGTGCAATGAAACCCTAATTTGTTTCTAGTGCATATGAATGTAGTTTTCTCTTTTATTTTTGTAAGTTTAAATTTCCTCCTCCTCATTAGATAAAACAAAGAGGTAAATGAATTTCATATCAGGGTACTTTGCCAAATCCACTTTTTTTTTTCTTGCATCTGTCAGTAAGTGTATTTGAAGGACGGATGCCCAATAATGTCTCTGTTATAGAGACAATTTCATAAAACCTGTTAATATCGATCAGATAAGTATTTTCATATTCTTATATGGCAGTTAGCCTACTAATTTTTTGGCTAGCACCGTAGTACCCTAGTATATTCTTATAGACATAACAACTGCCAGGAAAATGTTTGGCCAGACCTTATTCAAGTAAGGAAAGGATATTCATGATTATGTGACATGTATATTTAGAATATAATATTTCAAGTTAGATTTGGCAAGAAAAGAGTCATGCACTAAAACATGTGAGATATCTTGAGTACTTTTGGAAAAACCCTCAAAGGAAAATAATTTAAGAGTTACTAACATTTCTCTTAGCTCTGACTTCTTGATAAACTTTTGGTACGGTGTTTGCACTTAACTTCATGGACTTCTTTTCTATGTTAATGTTCACTAAACACGCTTTTATTGCCAAGTGGTCTTTGTTGCAGGAGCCACCTTATGCTCTCCCTCCCCAGCCCTCTTCCCCTCTTTCCCTTCTCACGTTTCAGGGTCTACGTGTCTCCCCTTTGATCTTTTCCCCGTCCCTTCCTCTTTCCTTCCCCTCCGCTGCCTTTTCCTCCCTTCTTCCTCTTCTCTCCAGTGCTGGGGATTGAACCCAGGGTCTTCCCCGCGGGCCCGCCCTTTTGTATTTTGATCTGGAGACAGGCTTTCCTTACGTCTCCAAGTCGCAGGAGCTGGACTCAGAGCTGACCCTTGGCCTCCCCGGGGCTGGTGTTACAGGAGCGCCCCGCCACCGTGCCCAGCTGGTGACTGACATTTCAAATAAATTCTAATAATGTACAGTCAACAGTGATTATGTTGTGTGTTGATTTTTGTGGTGTTAGGAACATTCTCCTAACTACGTGAAAACGGCGCCGTGGCAGGGGTATCGGATGTGAAGGAACACACACACACCTAGGACCCCAGAAGAAATACAGTCTCTTCTTTTACTTGACCATGCTCAGGACCTAAGCTGTCAAGGAATTGCTCTCCTGCCCTGCTGTCTTTTCTAAGCTATGTACCCAGAGCCACCCTCGGGAATGACCTTGCAATCCCACATACTGTTTTCTATTTGGAGTAACTTCTAGATAGAGTTCAAAATAAATTTTTGTATCGTGAACTGGAGACACAATTGAAAAAAAAAATCCAGCCGGCATGATTTTAATTGACTTATTTCCATTTCCTACGGTATCTTCTGTCAAAACCAATTCCAGTTGGTTTAAGTTAATAAAAAGCACCACTATTCCTGGAGGTTCTGAGGGGAGGATCGCTAGCTGCTGAGGACACCTGCACGCGGGAGGGAGGGAGGCTCAAGTGGCCCTGCCGGCCGGGCCTTGGAAGGCAGAAGCCTGGGCTCATTGTCTTTCCGCCGTACATGTTTCTGGAGACGGATCTTTAGTTCCAGTAACGATACTCGAGAAGAGAACACGCCCGGGGGTCTACTCTTCTAGGGTCCCGGCCAGAGCATCTCGGCAGACGGCTGAGAGAATCCTGGCTGCAGCCGGCTCAGCAGCTGACTTGGTCGGGCCTGAGCCGCCCTCTGCGGGGTGCTCCCAGGCGGGGTGCTCCCAGGTGGGGTGCTCCCCGGCAGGCTGGGCCGGCTTTGGAGGCGGGAGGACAGGCACAGCGCACTAGCGGAGACACCAAGAGCCGCTGTCATCTGCAGAGGGTCCCTTATTTCAGATACACTGGGAAGAAAGATCTGTCCTCCTAAAATGGGGAGACTGGAATGTAGCAACTGATTACCTAGGAATAAGCTCTCATAATTAATGCAGTTTTCATTTATCATTTGACCTTACGTTTTCTTAACTCTGGATCTTTGCTCACTAGGAACTCGGAACAAGGTGGCTGTAGATACCGATGCTGTCTGTTTTCCGTTTTATTGCGCTGCCGCGCTGGAATCCTCCTCCCCAGCCGGAATTTTTGAGATAGGAGTTCTAGTTTCCGCTTTACCAGCATCTACTCTTACTGTGAGCAAATTATTTCTTGTGGCCTCATTTTCTTTCTGTAAAATGAAACAGATTACACTAGATTCTGTGCAGTCTCTTGGGGTGAAGTCAGGATGCTGTAGCCACACCTGATAATGCACTGGGACACTATGCCCTCTTTACTTAGTAGCCTCCCCCACATCTGAAGGGTGCCCGTGTTGTTCCTATGTATTTCCCCTTTACTTTAAGGGTACAGTCTCTCTTCCACATCTTTTCTTCATCTCATGGACCGAGTTTTAGCCGAATCCATCTGAACATGCACAAGAATATTAAATTGCACCTTAAACCATGGCTCCACAAATTATACATAAAGTTGCAGGTGTGGTTTGGTCAATTCAGAGTAGCACTGATTTTTTTGGCAGTTGCAAAATTCTCTTGATTTTTATGGAGCTTGAAATCAACCCAAATCATGAAGTCATTTTGACACATTATCTTTCGGCACCGTCTCCCCTAAGCATACATATACATCACTCTTCCTTCCTCCCGTTTGGATTGGTGTGCATATATTTTATTTTATTTACAAGTCTAATCTCTATTTTAACAAGAACACAAAGTTAAGAGCACAGATGTGGTTGATGAACGTGTGTTTAAGTTCTGACTCAGACACTTCCAGCTCTGGGACGTGAGCAGAAGTCAGATCAGGTTTCGCAGTCCTGATTCAGATGGCAGGACAGCCCTCGCTGGAGCTGACGTACAGCCAGCCTGGCTGAGAATCTGGAGCACTCGGGCAGTCAGTGAGGAGAAGTCACTGCCCCATGTCCTGTTGTGTTTGCTGTTCCACCAGGAAGACAGCTGGAGAAGCCACTGTGTTTGAGCCAGGCCTGAAATCAAACGCTTCAATGGATAAGGGTCAGTGTGTGAACCCTAAATGACACCAATGCCTTCTGGACAACAGGTGATTTTCCTGTTTTATTCTGTGCTCTCTGGGCCATGTTATTCAGTTACATGACATCCACTCAAGACTGCCTGCTGATCTTGTTCATAAATAACTCTAAAATAATTAATAATATTCTGACCAAATTGATTTTCCACGATGTTAGTCTGGCTTTACATGTAATTAGTTTCTTTTTCAAGCTCTCATAAACAATATTTTAATAATTTGTTCTTGAATTCTCCATATCAATGTCCAAGTTTGCTGACACTTTACAAACCAACATTCTGTTTATTTTCCAGTTTTAGCCACTGCATCTCATCAGTGTGGAAAGATTGCTGCTGGCAGTCAAATTATTTCTCCCTATTGTCTCATTCACTTAGCACTCTCTGGCCAGGTCAGGATTCACTCGTTGAGAAAATTTAATGATCCTTACCATAGACTCACTTACTTGGGTTTCAAATTTCTGCTATTTTTTTTTCTCAGCACTCTGCAGTCTCATCATACTTCTCTTAATGTTTACTTCCTTTCTTCCTATTCAGAATAATTTTGTTTTGAGAAGCTTGGAAGGTTCTTAAGTAATGCATTATGAATCAGCTAGGATCCTGATGATGCCTGGGACAGAAAAGCCCCACCAATGGAGTTTATTGGGAAAGCACTGGACAGTCTAGATACAAGATGGCCTGGACATGACCGGAGGGATTCAAACTGCCTCAGAACCCACAGCCTCTGTTCCTGTGTGGACTCTTGTTTCCTGGGCAACTCAGACTCCATTTGCAAACCTTGACCCTCTGTGTATTCACATTCACAGCAGCCCCAGCTTGCAGTCTTCGCAAGCCCAGTGGGAGGGACAACTAGCTCACTGGCGATTTCCTGCTATCGTACTGGCTCTGCTGAGGTCACATGATCTTCCTTGAACCAATCCCTGTCATCAGGGGAGTGTAAGGTGCTGTTCACTATGCTTGGGTGTCTGCTACATCCTGGGACGTTGATGGAATGGCACCCCACAATAGGACTCTTGGTGTTTGAGCAAACAAAACAGAGTGGTCACTCTTACCTTCTCCTCACCTTTTCTCCCCTACACAGAGCATAAACCCTATCTGACATTCCTACGAAGTAGGTCATCAGACCCTGATTCTACAAGTAACCTGCCTCGACCTGGGAGAGAAGGAATGTCCTTATGTCTCAAGAGAAGCCTCTGGAAAAACACACCTTGCTACGTTCCCTGCAGTTTATTACCATGAGACCACAGGCTCTCAAATAAACAATGTGACCTTTAAATATGACACAAGAAGACTGAAGGAGGAAGGCGGAAAAGCATATGTTTTCCTAACACTACTTTAAAGCAAACTGGAAAGGCCATATTCATACCAAAAGAAATATGTATCATATCAGAAAAGACTGCTACCATGATAAAGAGTGTCATTTTGTAATGATTTCATGGTCTGTCATGATAATGTTAAATCTGTACACACATAACAGAACTTCAAAATAGCTGAGGAAAATAAGTAGAATTTGAAGTAGAAATTGTCAAGTCTGGAAACATTTTTGAAATTTTGATAATCCTTTCTCAACTATTGATAGAATACATTTAAAAGGTCACAAATCAGGAGGTGTGATCTATACCATTTATGGGTCCATTTGACACCAAAGACAAGATACCTGCCAACAACAGAATACACTAGACAGACGTCCAAACAATACCAAGGGATCATCCAAAGTCTGCTCACTTTTATGCAAGGGAGTCATTAGTTATGTTGAACTCAGTAAGTAGCTCAAACTGGCCTTGAACTCTCAGCAATCCTCCTGCCTCAGCCTCCCCCGTGCTGAGATTGCAGGTGTGCGCCACCACACCTACCTCAGAATACACAATATTCTCTACATATTTATTGAAACTGATCATGTTCTAGGCCATAAAACAAATCTCCTTAAATTTAAAATGACTCAAGTCATTTATGAGACTTGAGAACACTAGAATTAAAGATCCGTAATGGAGTGATCCTTTAAAAATTCCCAAATACTTAAAAACAACCCATTTCTATAGAATTGATTGGTCAAAGACAGAATTACTGTATAAGGAAGACTAGATTATTTTTTGTACTCAGTGAAAGTAAAAATACAGCATATCAAAATTGGCAGAATCAACTAAAGCAGTAATAAGAGAAAATTATAGCACATAACATATATTAAAAATAAGGAATGCCTCAAATCAGTGACTTTAGCTTCCATCTTAATAAACTACAAAGGTATAGTAAATTAATGTAAGCAGAAGACAAGAATCAACACATATCCGAGCAGAAAGAAATGAAGCTGATCAGAGAAGCTATAGAAAACAAAGCAATGAATCCAACATCTAGTGATTTTGGATCAGTGCCACTGGCTTTAACTAACCAGCATTCCAAATAGGGAAGTGAAACAGCATAGTCCTCAGATATTAAAAGACAGTAAGGGAATATTATGAACAACACTATGCCATTAATTAATTTAGGTGAAATAAATTCCACTAAAGCCATAAACTTACAAAGCTTATTCAAAAACGAGCGCATAATGTGAACATTTCTGCTCCTGATAGTGAAATTCAATTTGTAGCTAATATCCTTCCCACAAAGACACCACCAGCCCTCAATGGCGTCACTGGCAAATTCCACCAAATATTTAAGGAAGAAATGTCAATTTACACAAATTCTTCAATAAAACCGAAAAGGAGTTAAGACTTTCTATCTCATTATGACAGGTCAGCATTAGCTTGATAGAAAAACTAGACCAAATTATATTTTTAAAAATCTACAGATCAAAATCTCTCATGATAATAGATGCAAAACATGCAACACTTTAGTAAATAAAATTCAAAAAAATATAAGAATAATGCATTAGGACCATATGGCTGATCCCAGGGTTAGGAAGTGAATTTAATATTTGAGACTCAAGCAATACGCTTCACTATATTAACTAAGAAAGAAAAGAGCATTGATCTCTGTGGACACAGAGGGTCTTCTGGCCACAGTTACATTCTCTGGTTTTCAATGGTCTTCTCTTTACTTCTCTTTGTCTTCCTTGGATTTTCAGACGCATATCGCCCTTTCACTTATTGCTTCTGAGTGAAGATATTTTATCTTTTAGAGTCTGTTATTGCAACCCTGTATTTCTCACCCCTCTCCGTTGATACCCTCCATGTTGGTGTTCATTGCTGAAAGTATTACCACCCTGTTTTATTAAAGTCTTCCACGGTGCAAAGTACTTGTGAAACATTTCCTCCTAATTTGATTTTTCTTTCCGAGGGCTTATATTTTTTTGGTAAGCTTATCTCTTCTTTAAGTCCCCAATCACCAAACTACATCTCCCAGCCAGGCTGGGCCTGGGGAGAGGTAAATGAAGTACAAAATGGGTACAAAAGTTAGAGGTGCACTCACAATTAACGAATCATAACGACCAAAATGCCAACATTTAAAACAAAGACAGAACTAGGAGCAGCTCTGTGCCGAGCCTGCGGCAGGGGAGAATGGGAGCAGCAGACCTGTGGCTCCCACTGGAGTTCTGGGGCCACGGGTGGGCTGTAGAGGGGCTGTGTGGGTTTGCCTGGAACTTCTCTGAGAACTCGAGATGTCGAACACCTCTTCACCTGTTCACTGGCCACTTGGTTTCCTCTTTTGTGAAATGCCAAAGTTTGTTTGCTTACTTTTCTATTAAGCTGTTTGGCTTAGGAACTAGAACAAACTATGAATTTTAAACTACAAAGACCATTTTAATTATGCTGTTACCATTGTCTATTCTTTTCATTGTCTCATTTTACTTTAGTAACGCTCTTTTGATTAAATGAGGTTTCTAAGTTGCAAAATATCAAATCTATCAATACTTCTTGGTATATATGCCGTATATAACTTCTTCAAGAAGCTTTTTGATATTCTAAAGCTTTTACAATACTCTATATTATTCTATTTTAAATTAATTTTAAATACATCATGCATATACATAAGCACAAAAACTGTAAAATGGGATGAATTATCAAAAAGTAAAGAGCACTGTATAAATCACCACCCGTGTGGGATGAGAACATGGAGCAGACTGACAATCCCACTTGCAGTCTTGCTTCAATTTTTCCCATTTTCCTCCCACAGTAACCACGACCACCATTAAAAAATCTTTAACTAATACATAAAAGTTGTTCAAATTTATGGGATTTAATATAAGGTTTCAATACATGTACACATTGTGTAATGTTTCACCCTGATTAAACACATCTATCTCATTAAACATGGGCCATTGTCATGATGAAAACATTCAACATTAGTTCTAACGTTCTAACATCACTACTACCTGCAATCACCCCACTGGGTAAGAAGATACTTCACCACTTCTCAGTCTTACCTAGCGCTGCCTTCCTACCTGTCGTCCAGGTTTCCTCTCTTTCCTCCCCCTTTCTCTCCCCAGCCTTTGGTAACCACTATTTCGTTCTTATCCTCTGCATGATAAATTTTTAGATTCCACACATGAAGGCAGTCAGGCAGTACTTGTTGCTCTGAGCCGAGCTCATTTTACTTAATGATTTCCAGTTTCATCCACGGTGTTCCAATCGACAGGATTTCACTGTTTTCAATGGTTGAATGGTATTCTTTGTTCATTCTCATTGACACTGAGATCGTTTCCATTTCTTGGCTAGTGTGATAGTGCTGCAATAATCGTGAACGCTGTTGTCTTCAGCAATGGGATTTCTGGGTCGTATGGTGGCTCTTCTTTAAGCTTTTGATGAACCTCCGAGCTGTTTCCTCTATGGCTATACTAATTTACATTCCTACCGACATGTTCCTTTTCTCTCCACCTCCTCACTAGCCCCTTGTTACCTTTGGTCTTTTTGGTGATAGCCCTTCTAACTGGGAGGAGGTGATACCTCATTGTGGTTTTCATTTGCTTTTTCTTAAGTTTTTTTTTTTGTACTGGGGATCAAACTCAGGTCCTTGCACTTTTGAGGCAAGCGGTGGAACCACTGAGCTAAATCCCCGGTCCTCATTTGCTTTTTCTTGATGATCAATGAAGCTGGGCATTTTTGTAAACATCTTTCAGCCACCTGTATGATCATCCTTTTTTTTTTTTTTTTTTTTTTTTTTTTCGGGGTTT
>NW_022900938.1:2251179-2292148 GCF_012274545.1 Fukomys damarensis | reverse complement strand
TGGTACCGGGGATTGAACTCAGGTCCTTGCACTTGCACGGCAGACCACTGAACTGCTGAGCTAAATCCCCGGCCCATACGATCATCTTTTGAGAAATATCTTTTTAGTTCTATGCCCATTTATTAGTCAAATCATTTATTTATTTATTTGCTATGAGTTTCTTGAGTTCCTTTTATATTCTGGATATTAACCCCTTATCAAGTTTATAGTTTGCCAATATTTTATCACTTTTGGAGGATGGCTCTTCCCTCTGTTTACTGTTTCCTTGGCATGCAGCTTTCTAGTTTGCTGCATTCAAATTTTTCTGGTGTGAGGGTTTGTTTCCTGTGCTTTTGTGGTCATACTGAAGGAAAACCACTGCCCATTCTAGTGACTTGAAATGTTTCTCCTGTGTTTTCTTCTAGTAGTTTCACAGTTTCAGGTCTTACACTTAGGTCTTTAATTCATTTTTAATCGACTTCTGCGTGCTGTGAGAGGGGTCTTGCTTCAGTCTCCTGTTTATAGATATTCAGTTTTGCCCACCACCCTTTAATGAAATGATCACCTTTTCTCAATGTATGTTCTTGCACCTATGAAGATCAGTTGGCTGTAGATGTGACTTCTGTGCTTCCTGCTCTAGTCCACTGGTCGATGTATACGTCTGTATCGATGCCAATACTGTTTTCATTGCTATAGCTTTGTAGTATATTTTGAGTTCAGGTAGGGTAATCCTTTCTGTTTTCTTCTCTGTACTCGATTACCTTGGCTATTGATGGAGTTTTGTAGTTCTTTAAAAATGTTATGAGTGTTTTTTCAGCTTCTGCAAAAAAAGTTATTGGTATTTTGATAGAGATTGTATTGAATATATAGATCAGTTTGGGTAGTGTGAGAATTTTCCTGATGTGGATTCTTCCAATGTATGAACATGAATCAGTTTGATAAAATGGTTCTTTTTATATTTCCTGCTATATCTTATAAAAGTTAATGAAAAAATTTTTACAACTTTTGGTTATCTTGTATTTAAATTACTGGATTGGTAGGTGGTTAATTTCTTTTTATCAGTGTTTTATAGTTTTCATTGTAGAGACTTTTCATCTTTCTGGTGAAATTTATTCCTAGGTCTCTTTTTTGTAGCTGTTGGAAATGGAATTGCTTTGATTTCTTTTTCAGGTACTGTGCTCTTGGTGCCACTGAGTCCAAAGAATATATCGCTCAGATACACAGCCAATACTATTCTGCTGTTACAAATCATTGCCTTATCGTATTCTTTAACTACTAAATGTGTTTGTTTGTTTTTGTTTTTGTTTTTTTTTGGTACCAGGGATCAAACTCGGGTCCTTGCACTTATGAAGCAGAACCACTGAGCTAACCCTGGCCTCCTAAATGAATTAGTTTTCATAATTTTTTGCTATATGCTTGGCATTTTCTATATACAAAGTTGTATATTCTGCAGTGACAATTAGTCTTTCTTCTTTCCAATTTGGATCACTTTAATTTTGTTCTCTTGTCTGATTGCTCCTGCTGTAACTTCCAGTAACACCCTGAATAAAATTAGTGAAAATAGACTCATTATTATGTTGAGGTATGTTCCTTCTATATGAAATTTATTCAGAGCTTTTATTATAAAGGGATGTTGAATTTTACCAAATGCTTTCTTGCATCCATTGAATATGATTGCATTTTTTTTGGTCTTCTGTCTGTTGATACATCATGTTTATTTGGTGTGTACTGAGCCATTCTCATCCCTAGGATGAATCCTACTTGCTCCTGGTGAATATCCTTTTTAAATGAGCAGTTGGATGTGGTTTCCTAGTATTTTGTTGAGGACTTTCACATCTGTGTTCATCAAGGATATTGGCATATAGCTTGTCTGATTTCAGCATGAGGGTAGTGAGGGCAATGCTGGCCTCACAGGGTGAATTCAGAAGAATCATTTCACTTTTAGTCTTTTGGAGGAATTTAAAGAGGATGGCTGTAAGTTCTTTAAGTGCTGGCAGAATTCAGCAGCGAAGTAAAATGTACTTGTGGTTTTTTATAGGAAAATTTTTATACCAATTTAATCTCATCATATTCTATTCTTTGCTCATTCAGTCTTTTCTTACCTTTTAATTCTATTTCTGTTAGCACATACTTGTAGTACATAATGATCATACCCCTGTGTGGGGTTACATGTACATAACACATCTTCATTCCTTTTCTTATCCTCTTCCTCCCTCCATCTCTTGATCCCCTTCCCATTGGAGGAAGATCTATTTCTTTTTCTCTTTATTTATAATTTGGGTGTCCTATGTAAGAGAAACCATGCAATATTTAAGCTTAATGTCAGATTTATTTCACCTAACACTATGGTCTCATTAGAAGTACTGCATTTGGGTTGTAATATTTCAATGATTTTTCTTTTGTCATTACAATTAAATAATGCTTTACAAATAGTTTGATGTCACTTTGTTTTTTTCTTTTTTTGGTGTGAGGAGGAATTGAACCCAGGGCTTTGAGCACATTAAATACATGCTGCTCCACTGAGCCATACGCCAAGCTCTGTGGTGTTTTTTCATTAAGATCATGAATCTTTTCCACATCTGCTTCTCTTTTTCCTTTCTGGAGACCTGCAGTGATTTCACTCAGGCAGTTAGGCCAGAGTCATCCAGTGAACACTGGCCAGTGGGCTTTGAATGGAAATGAACTGCATCACCTTGACCCGAGGCACAAGGACACAAGGGTGGTGTCCATTCCTTGTTTGCGCTCTGCTCGAGATGCAGCGTTCTGATGCCTGATACAGTGCAGTCACAGGGTGACACCGCCTCTGTCAGCCGGGACTCGGAATGAGGACATGGACGGTTCTCCTGCTCGCCTTCCTCAGATGTCTACCCCGAGCAAGGCTGTCTTCATTTTGTGGAGCCACCAGAAATTTGAATTTGTGTCTGTGTCGTGTCCTTGTCACTCCTCAGGAGTCTGTGCATGATGTGTTGTCTTGACCACATCCTGAGTGCTCTTCGTCGGGGAGCTGCTATGTGGCTGCTACTTTAACTTTATGAAGCTCTAAAGTTTTGAAGTGTTTTGCACATAGCATCGTTTAGTGTCACAAGTGTCCTATGTGGTTTTTCTTTCCGTTTTATAAATTCACAGAAGAAAAGTCAGATCTGTTCAGTGACAAACTGCAGAGCTTACAGGAGGAGCCAGGACCCCGCAGTTTAGGTCCATATCCTACAAATTTAGAGCAAGTCCCATGTTCAAAATCATTTTTCTTCAATGAACATTCATGTCTCACCATCAAAAGTCAGTTTTGTAATAAGGACTTATATTACATAAATAGAAAGTTGGTTTTCTATTGCGTTTCCTGCCTTCTGGGACCTGGTATCCATATTCAGAAACTGTGCAGTCTTGGGGGAGCACATAATTAGCCAGCGGTATGCTGTCCGGCTTGGTGGTACAAGTCTGGACCTGCTGCAGCTTGTTTGCCACGATTGTGTGTTGCTACACACAGAAAGGACTTCTATAATTTCTACTGAACTCAACTGCCTCATGAATGCCTATATTTGCTCCTAAGGATAAAAAAGTCATCCTTCCTACCCAAGATATCTCAGTCGTGGTCTATTTCAAATGAAATAAATCCAGAATTTAAATTTGGCCTGGTGCACATTTTATATCTCATGTGTTTCTCCCTTCCATCCCCTGGATGGTGTAAATTTGGAGTCCGGACTGAGTTTACATGTGATCCATTGCCGGGATCATGGAGAGGGTAGATGGGGTGGATTTTGAGTGGGGCCCTTGGGTGCTTGCTGGCTGACCTCTGCCTTTTTCTCACTGATCTTGGGAGTGCTGGGCTGGTGTTTGCTTTAGTGTTTACAGTTCCTGTTATGACCCTGGTCCCAGGCTAAGCCGTTCTTGTCTACTTTGTTCTGACCTCAACTGCCATCTGGTTTCCCCCAGTCTTCTCCAAACGTCTCTGCCTAAGCAGGTGGAGAACTTCGGGAAGGAGGACTCCAGGAGTTTAGGCGTTTTCTATAGCTCCTCAGATCAAAACAGCCTCTGTAAGGCTGCTCCAGGCTGAGCAGTAGGGACCCCCTCCCTCAGTCACTGTTCTGCCGGCTCAGCTTCTCAGAACTTGCACTGTCCTAGGCTAAGCCTGCATTTCATTCCCATTAAGCTTCTGGCTGTTGGATGTTAAATATTAAAACTTCAAAGACTCTTCCTTTTTTTTCTTTTTTTTTTCTTTTTTTGGTACCGGGGATTGAACTGGGGTCCTTAGGCAGGCCACCGAACTGCTGAGCTAAATCCCGGCCCCCAAAGACTCTTCCTTTTAAGCAACCATTTTATCAGCTGGAGTTCAGGGGAAGGGGAGAGAAAAAGAGAAAAACTAAGCCCATTAGCTCACCCGACTCCTTCGTCAAGAACTGTTAACTGGTCATTAGTGTATACACAAAGATAACTACCTGGCAACAATAGGTTAAGGCTAAAAGAAATGGAAAGAGTTAATACCAGTACTATTCTTTAATATGCCTAGAATTGTTTTGCTTTCAGTGGTTTTTTATCTCCCATTTATTCATCCTAAATTTCGGTCTTTAATGTGTCACAGGAATCTCTGTGCTAAGGCCCCAGCGTCATTCAGTGGCTACTCGGGGCAGGGGTGCTGGGGGCACTATTTGATGTTTCTTGCTGTGCTTTCTGGACTGTGTCTAAGCCTAGCGATGCATCAGAATGTCTCAGCAGGGCCGAGCTCTGCCAGCAGTCATAAATGTTAATCACAGTTCTTCTGGGGACCAGGGACGGGAAGACGGCGCACTCTCTACGGACAGGGGCTTCAGCGTCTCATCTGCAGGAAGAAAAACCACGGAACCTCTTCCCAACCTCAGGTCCTCACAGGGGATCACTGACTGTTCTGTGTCCCTCTGCTCATCTATAAAGAATCTTAGGATCAAACTCTAGATGATCTCTCTTGGGTCGGGTGCTTGACTCCACCAAGTAACACTGACAGTGGTTGGGGTTTCCAGTCCCAGGGGAGCCAGAAGTGGCGCTGGGTTTCTCTTAAAATGTGTCTTAGAACGAACAAGTCATAACTGTGGTGTTGTTATCACCCGAGCTTAGCGTGGTGTGGGACAGACAAACAGTGGCTTGTAATTATTTGCTAATAGATTGAATACTTTGTTGATTGATTAATTAAAGAAGAGAGCCTCGTCCAAGTCCATATGGCTGTGTCATTAAAGCTTAGCATTTCCTTTGAATCATTTCATTTCCCCACATGCACCGACTTCAATGTCAGATGAACAATCACTTCATCTATTTCATGGAAACAGTAACTAAAGTGATTAATGTCCGGTAATAAGGACCAATAAGACAGCTCTGAATTAAAGCATAGCAGTTTAATTTGAAATGTGTTCAGTGATTTCTCCTAGTGTTAAAGCAATTGCGATTCTTGATTCTCTACCCGATCTTACTTTTTGGATAAAAGCCCAAAATACTATCTTTTGGGTTCACATAAGTAAGCGACAGCAAGCACCTTTTCCATTGGCGGATGTAACAAAGTATCTTCCCCGCTGCTCGGGGGCCTCTGTTCCCACCACACCCCGGCTTTCGAGGTGCCTGAAGCGTCCCCGGGCCCGTGTGGAGTTGTTGGTCCTGCTCAAACACTGAGCAGTAATCTCCTGGGGATTCTTCCTTTTAAAAATTGAAAGTTAATTATTAACCTAGACATAAAACATACAAACTGTACATATGTAAGGGGCACTAAGTGAGGCTTTGATATAGGTATACACTGTGTGACATTTAAATGAGGCTAAAAGCATCAAGAAAGCACCATTTTCCATGAGGGCTGTACATTTAAATTCAGTGATGTTCACATTGTGCTTGTGACAAGTGAAAGAGACAGAAGGACAGAGAAGATTCTATCAATATGTTCAGGGAAAGGACCACCCAGAAACCAGGGAGACAGGAGCCGAAACTGCCTCTCTTTGTGTACTTCAAATGAAAGTATTTGTATGTTATTTTCCCATGAAAAATAAGATGGTAAGAAATATTGTGTGTGTGGAGGGATTGAGTTTGTCCTGCAATTTTTTTTTTCTTTTTTTTGGTACTGGGGATTGAACTCTAGCCCTTGGGCTTACAAGGCAGGCTGCAGAACCACTGAGCTAAATCCCAAGCTGTCGTGCAATATTTTATTCTTCATTTTTGTTGTGCTTTTTAATGTAGGACTTAGAAGTAGTGATTCAGAAGTAGTAATAATATACAGAATTGCACAAAGCCTGTTATCAGTGAGCAACAAATAGTTCCTTGCAATAGATAATTAAGCTGTTTAAAAATGTAAACATTTTAACAGTATTTTAAAACCGAGCTACAGACATTGTGAGGTTGTGAACTTTCATGCTCATTCAGGGTAGGGTGGTGGACACCAGGACCAAAACAAAGAGGTCGGTGCCAGGGTCGATGTGGGGCCCTGTACCTGGCTGATGCTGGTGGAGCCCCGGGCGTGCACGCATATGACTGGCCACGTCTGCGCTCAGTATGGATTGAGCCTCTGAGCTGCTTAGGAGCCCGCCGGATTGCCAAAGCACTGCCCACATCTTCTAAGACTGTGACTTAGCAGCTCACCTTTGAGTGGATACGATGAAATGTGGGACTTCGCCGTCACTCGTGCTCAGGAAGAAGTGAAGATCCAAGGAACACATCGCCATTGAAAGAGTACTTTTTAACATGAGGACACGGACATGTTCAAAACTAGGATGCCATTTCATTTCATCAAATTTTCTGTTACCCCTCTGACAGTGACTGGTGTTATAACCACATTTAGTTGACCCTGTCACATAAAAGCAGAGCCATCCATGGGCCAGTACCTTGTTCCAAACAATTACTGGTGAAATGTTTGACTTTAGTGAGACAGTCCTCCGTTTTCCTACTGCCCTTGATCTCTAGACTATAGAAACCTAAAGATGATAGGTACTAGCTTTACATTCTTCGGAATGAAAGCAGCAGGACACAACAGCAGAAGAAAGCTTGCCCTTTTCTTGGAGTTAGACCACATTTCATTTTCTCATTCAGTGTATTTTTCATCAATTATTCCTTTCCAAAAATTGAGCGTGATTGTTTTTTGGACTTTATTTTAGTGAAATGCAAATTAGCAGTGTTATAGCTAATCAATGCCACCAAAATAGTTCTTTTAAATAACCAGGACATGAACTCTTTAACAAGATTCAGTCAGTTCTATTTATAGTTCCCCCAAGCTATGAACTATTTGTACACCCATGTTTCTGCATAATGACTTTTCAATGTGGTGTCAGTAATCATTCCAGAAGGCACAATCTCAAAATATCTATATGCATAAAGAATATATTTAAAATAAAGGCTAAATTGGCTGGCCATGCATTAAACCATTTGCCTGTGAAATCATTTTGTGAAATATCTCCAAACAGGAGTTGTTCCAGCTGAGTGTAGGACACAGCAAACATTTTTTGCTTACCATATTGTGTCGCCATAACTTCTTTTGGAAACACTTCTTCCTCCAAGTGTCCTCTTAAACGCGCCTTCCTTCTTCTCCTAAGATGACAAGCCATTTTGAGAACTTGGATTCCATTTAGCCTACACAGGATTAGAAGAGATAGACTCACTCTCAAACCACTTGCCTTTAAATACTTAATAGCGGGAAGGAAGGAGGGCGCTGGGGATTTTGTGAAGAAAGTATGTTAGCTCCAGACTTGCTGGTTTCAGAGACGCGGGGTGCAAGAGTGAACAGTATGGCTGCCTTGGAGGAACACTTGTCTTCTGTCTTTCTGAATGAAAAGCTGTTCTCTTTTTATAAGGATTTGGAAAGGAAGGCATTTTTTAAAAGCCATATTTCCAGTTTCAAAACAAAAATAATTCATTTTTCTTGAGCTTTTCTTTAATCGAGAGCATGCATGGGTTTTATTTTTTCTCACAAATGAATAAAGCTTTTCTAATTAACCACTATTGCAGGAGACAATGTCGCAGTAAGTGCACCGTGCTGCCGACTTCGGTCCTTCTGTCTTTCCAGGCACGAGGAGAGAGACCAGGTCTGGACGGACCTCGGATTCCAGACAGATGGTGGGTTCAGGGCACAGTCTTTCTATGTTCTGTCCCTAATTTAAAGATTTGATTCTTTTCCTTTTCCTAAACCACCTTACTTTCTTAAATTATCACAGTGGAGTTGGCTAAAAGAAAAATAATTCATGGTGGTCACTATACTACTTTTCCTCCAAATTTTAGGCAAAGCATTCCCAGCCTTTAAACTCTGGCCAATGTTTGCCTATAGAGAAGACAACTAATTAAATTAATTACAATTGTTCCTCAAAGTAATTTTTATTTATTAGCACCTGCTGTTCATGTGTCTTTAGAAAAATAAAAATGTAATTCTACAAACTTGGCTGTTTTCTGAGGATTTGTTTTTGTGTGTGTGTGTGCATGTGTGTGTGTGTGTGTGTGTGTGTGTGTGTGTGTGTGTGTAACCATAGGCTGAGGCCCCCGACTCATCAGTGCAACAGAAATCTCACTGAACGATCAGGAATATAAGTGAATGAAGGCCCACAATTCACCATTCTGCTTGGTCACTTTTCATGGTGCCAGAAAAGAATTTGATTTGTCCTTTCCTATCTCTGACATGTATATGGCCTTATGTATTTTTAAATGAGGATAAAAATGAGAGGCGTTGAAATAGGATTTGTTTCTAGGTGGCTATCTTGGAGCCTCTGAGGGGAGAGACCCGCACTCTCCGTCTGGATCAAGCAGAGATGGCGTCCCCATCTGATAAGCGTACCTATCATACTTACATAAGCACATGACATCATCCTTTCAACCCAAGCGATTTCTAAGCACCACAGCTGTTACTAGTTATTTAGAAGTCTAATTTGAGCGGAATGTGTCACGCCAACTTTACACACACGCGCTCACACAGGCAGTGTTCACATTAAAACTTTCACCTCTATTAAATAGCAACAGTTCTTCAAAAATTCCAACACTCTGCTCTTAACAACTAAATAAAATATGTGTCTTTGAGGAGTAATGTGCCTATTTTATTTTTATTCCTTGAGGCAAATCCTGCATCGAGTGGTGCAGTTTTGTTACTCTGCTGTGATTTTATTCATGCCTCAGAAACTCACGCAACACCGAGTAGGTTCAGTCTTCCAACACATAGTTTTACTCCTCCCGAATCGAGGATAAATCTGTGTGATTTTGTGTTCGATGGAGGTCACACAAATAGAGAGCCACCAATACTGAAACAGCATCTCCTCATGCAAGCAGAGGCTTTAATAGCTTCTACAAGGGTTTCTTCCTTGGGGAGGCTAAATTCAAAGTGGCACAAGCCGTCTGTCGTGGTGGGCTTTTAAAGTTCCATTGTATAGCTCCTGTCTCCCTCGCTTTCTCTCTCAAGTGACAACTTAAGGATCTATTCTTAAATTTTAAGCTACCTTTGACTAATGTATGAAAATACAGTAGATACACAAAATTTGTAGATTGTCACACACTATGAAAAGAACTGGAAAAATTCAGATTTGCAGTTGTGAGCAAAATAGTCTATTCTGTGTCTATTTATCGAGGAAGCTCTCTGCCGCCCTGACCACAGGGCTCCTTTGGGGACAGTGAAGGCGGGGAAGGACCCTGACAGGTGAGGATGCTGCAGGAAGGTTATCTGTCCACGACTCTAGATCCTACCTTCAGCAGCATGGTGTAGAGTTGACATTTGTATTAAAAGCTTCTTAAGAAAACAGTGTGCTTCGGGTTGAACTTAGACACTTCCCCAAAACTCAGAGGGTAGACTTGGGGATTTTAAAATCTTCTAATCTGGAGAGTATACTCCTATTTGTTACAAAAGTAGAAATAATGAGAAGTTGGTGTCTTTCCTCATGAACAGACTTGGAATTCACTGGCAGCAGAGCTGCTCATTTGCTCAGTAGTGGTGGTCTCTAGCAGGTGCTCGCACATATGAAGTTCTCAGTCAGTATTAGGAAGAGAGGGAGGGAGGGACTAAAGGAGTGAGAAAGGAAAGACAGGAGAGACGGAGCTGGAGAAGGGGAGGAAGGGAGGAAGGAAAAGAAAGAATACCCAAAGTGAAAGGTGAAAAACTCCCAGCTTTTTAAAAAGCACTGAACTTTATCTATTGCTAGCTCTGAATTAGAAAACTAAGAAGGAATGGCATAGAATTAAATCCACAAATTAATGAAAATATATTAAAAACTGAATATCAACATCATAGTAAGTTATGCAGGTACTTATAGAACTGGCCTCCAGATCTGACGTTCTTACTCAGAGTCTAGAATTGGGTTGATTTTTGTGTAATTTACAATCCCAGCTGCTCTAAGGAGAGCCTGTTGGGATGAATACTGTTTTGGGCCAAAGTATGATTTGTCCTGATTTAACCATTCCATGCACCACGAGGGCTCCAAAGTCACCAGCGCCTCTTGAACTTTAGTTCAAAGTGACCCCTACACTTGTCTCACTGTTCCAGACTGTTTTTGTTTTATTCCAATTAAATTTTAGTGCCGAGATGTACAGGAACCTGACAGTGTCAGATGAGAAGAGCAGCAGGGGTGTGCACTTCTGTACCAGGGCAGGGTTTCTCCTGAGCTGTGCTCCTCGATCGCTCAGTGGTCTTGTTTCCTGGGTGGGGATGCCACCTGGAAATCACAGGGTGTGTAAAGTGTGTAGGGTGAACAGTCATGGACGGAAAGACAGCGGCCAAGGCTTGGCCTGTTCTAGTTGAGGGCCCCCAGCAGAAGTTCATTCTATCTGTTTTCATCTGTTTAATGAGACCAGCTTTCCAGCCCCAGCCCACCCACCTGGTGTTATTCCACTTACTTGGATTAGAATAATAAAAGATCAATTTTGAGAGAAAGGAGGAGACTTCTGAGGCCATCCAGTCCAGTTCAATCGCAGAATGTTTCTATCAGCAAAACCAGCATCCAAATAAAACCCACAGGAAACACTCACGGATCCCCAGCTGCTCCAACTGAGACCAAGCTCAGCCAGCTCGTTGCTCCGAGCTTGCTGCCTTCTGCCCTGGCCACTCTCCTCCAGCTGCCTCGGCTGGGTGCACGTTCACGATCCCATGCTACTCTGCATGTCCTCTGCTGCCACCAGCCCCTTGTCCGTGTGTCTACCCTCTCGTGTAGCTCAACTCAAAACACTCTTTGGGGTGGACTTTGGTGACATCTGTTTCTTCACGAGAGTCTGCACTGTTCAGATTCCGTGTATGCAGACCCAATTTTGCTGACTCCCTGACTAGGACTTGGCGCTCCATGGCTCGCCTGTAGTTATACTGTTCACTGAGCTATGACCTCTTTCCTGACATAACCAGGGTTTAGTGCCACGTGTTTCCTTAACGTTTTCCTTTGCTTCCCTCACGAGCGACTGAAGGGTCTGGAGCCTTCCACTTTAGTTCTAAAACAGCTGATAGCCATTTTGAGGGTAACAGCGATTAGTAATGCAATAACCTCAAAGTGTATCTCCGCTACTGCATGGGGTGTAACTTTAGGACTGGGCTGGACAGTCCTGTGAGTCTCTCTCCAGCCCATAGGGGCTTGAATCCAAAATAAGTACTGCTTAGTTGTAGCTCAAGCAGTTGTTTCTTGAGAAGCCAAGAAAAAAAAAAAAACTCTTATCATTATATGGAACATATCACTTTTTGCCTGGGACACTGCAGAGGGTAAAAGAAAGCACTGTTAGCAATCACCGTGCACACAGGAAGAACATATCATTTTGCCTGGGACACTGCAGAGGGTAAAAGAAAGCACTGTTAGCAATCACCGTGCACACAGGAGTGCAGCAAGAATGATCCAGAGAGTCTTAGAATAGCTGGCTCCCCTAATCACCCATCATTCATCTATTTATTCAAAACATATCTGCTAAGGGCCTATTGTTTCCATGATTGCAGAATTCTGCGGTAGAAAATAACAGCTGTGGACAGGAAGCTGGAGACACTCTCAGTGTGAGCGCTGGATTTCTAGTCCTTGGTTTGAAGTTTAAAGCAGCCTTTCAGTCCACATCTAAAGACTGAATTATTCACTCAAGAAAAGAGGAGGAGCAGCACAGCCCAGGATTCCCATCTGCAGACTCTCAGGCCAGGAATCTCGGACACAAGGGCACCACCCACATCCCCGTCCATGCGCCCCTATTCACCTCAGTTTCTTCATCCGTGGAACAGAAGCACAGGACCAGGTGGCATCCAGAGTCACTTTATGCCGCTACAGCCAGGGTAAAAAAATGAAACTATTTGATGAGTTCTCTAGAAACAAGACTTCTCGATATTGATTGTAAAGTAATTAAACAGTCATAAGAGCTGTTTAATGGAAATATACCAGCATTGCTTATTGGAATTCCATTCACAAAAAGCCTGCTTCAAGGAAAGCCTGGTGAATTCCATTTGACTTTTTGTTTCAGTTTATTTCCCCTGGGTATGCTAATTTTCCACTAAAATCTATTCTCTTCTTTTTCATACTGAAACATTTGGCTGTACACATGACTGCCAGCACAGATTCTATTTCCTGGCCTCTGAAGTAGCGAGGTGGGTCTGTGTGACTGAGGTTTTGGTGGTGAACTCAAGTGAAGTTTACAGCGACGATGTCTTTCAGAGGAAACTGTTGGCACCTCACCGCAGCATTTTATCTCTACTGCTAGAGGCTACCGGAGAAAACAAAACCATGTGCTTCTCAATTCAGGATTTAGGTCTGCCTCTTCTAGAGGGTGGACGGAGCAGGCTCAGCCGGCCACACCGCTTCAGGGTATCTTGTGTGGCGTGCTGGGGAGGAGGAGCTGGCCCTCCTCGTGACCTTCATAGTTCACCAGCAACGACACAAACTGCATGTATTTTATTACTGAAGGAATTGATTCATTCTTAAGAGTTTTGGTGCTATCTCCGTGGCCCCATTTCCTTAAAGAACCCACACAGGGACAGCAATACACACACACCTGCACAGATGGGCTCCAGGGGACATCGCGGTTGCTATGCTTTTGTGCAGATTGAAGAAACTGAGTAATCCACATGTGTTTTATGTGTTTTTTCTAGGAGTGCTATGTTCTAGCTCTTCAGAGTTTCGTAGCATCACGCTCCTGATGGTGGCGTGAAAGCAATGTTAATTCTTCACACAGGGTGTTTTGCCTGAAGGCCTAGCACGTTATCCTCTAGGCAGTGTTACGGACAACAGGACAGTAGGCCTCAGAAGTGTGAGCATCTGTTCATTAGGCCCCGACTGTGCCGTAACGCAGCTGTACTCCTTTCCTGGAGAATGCACTCCGGTAACTTCACCTGTGTGCTTCCCGTGTACTTCAGTGATAGGGCAAAAGCGATGGTTATCGACCGATTATTCCAGTTTTCAGAATTTGAAAAGAAAACATATGTGGTCTCAATATCTATGTATCGTACTGTGGTATCGTGCTCATGTGCAGCAGTAAACGAGACTCATCTCCTCTGCACACTGGCATTACGGTGACGGCATGGTGCATCGTAGTCTGGGCCCACGGACATTCGTTGTATTTAAATTGAACTTAAGGGTTTAACTAGAATCACTGGCATCCCTGTACAGGCACTGGTCCTTTTGAGAAGCGTGTCTAGTTTTTCGGGATTGATTACGAACACTACATGTAGATGGTACTGTAAACGATGAAGTAACGGCTAAGCGCAGTCTGTTTCACGCCCCCCGCACACTGCCCCTCGTTGGAGGCAGGCGAGGCGTGTGGGAGAGCAGGCTGCTGCTGCAGTAGGTTGCCCTTCCGCGCGCCGGTCATCCCGTTACACCAGCGACTTCTACTGGCTCGGTTCCCTCCTCCTTTTGATGGCTCAACTGAAGCTTGATGTTTATGGCGGAAATTGCCTTGATTTCCTTAGATGAGATGAGCATCCAAGGAGTTTGGAAATGTGTTTTAATTAAGATTCTGCTAAATTGTACCCGACACCTACTCGGAAAACAAAGCAGCTGAATAATTAACTGCCGAGAGCAGATGCTGGTCTGACGACAACCTGTGACCACCCTGGCGCATCCTCAGCTGTTTCCCCGTGCTCCTCTCACACCTCCGGCGCTCACCGTGTTCGCCGGTGCACTGGGCAAGGGAACGTAAACAGTTTCTCGTCCCGACCGCTGTGAAAGACGTTTCCAGCAACCGCAGAAGTGTTCATGGAGATGATTCCGTCCCCACCTGTATTCGGCGTGGAAGCAAACGCTTCTTTAGTTTCCTTTGGAATGATTTTAGCCATCAGCAAGGGAAGCTTACAGACCGATGAGAATGTAACGATGCATTTATCTACAGATGTGCATTTCATTCCTCTGTTGTGTTGCTGAGAGACAGGATGAGTTCAGACTCCCCCTGCCCCTCTTACCCCCACCGGTGTTGGGAGAATACCTGCAGATTGGACAAAATAAGCGAAGATGGTCTCCAAAAAGGAATTAGTACAAGTTGTTTTTAAATGCATGATTCGTCTCTCAAAATAACAAAACAGAAATATACTTCTCTTGAGGAATCCAGTAACACTATTCTATGGTTTTCTGTGTTAGCATGCATTATTATTATTTATTTATTTTGGTTTTTACAGAGCTTGATTATCTTTTTATTTATTTTTTGCATAAAACATTTTAATTATTAACAAAGTATCTCACACGGTGTAATTTTGAACAATTTTTTCCTATTTCATATTCAAATAATTGGCTTACAGTTTAAATCTTGGGCTCAGCACAAAACAATCTAAACAACATCAGTTTTCAACCTAAAGCAAAGTAAAGGAATGTAGGATCCAATTTAGGTTTTGTGTTCAGAGCCACATTTTCTTATCTTAAGTTTAAGTGTTTTTAGGAAATCTAGGAATAAGTGTGCGAAGAGAGTATTTTGATTACCTTAGGTAATCTCCTAGTCAGATCAAAGGCCCGGAAGCACGTGACAGGATGGACAACTCAGAGGCCCATGGGCCTGTAGCCCCGGGGAATTGCCCTCCTGCACGAGACAGGGACACTAGTGGTTATCCCCACCACTGACGGAATGAGAGTAAACACCATTTAACCACTGTGACATGCTTTCCGTATAAAATGTCATCATCATAAATCACTGTGGCAGAAAGTGTATGCAGGTCTCTACAACTACACAGAAGCAATAGTGAAAAACAACAAAATAACCAGTTAAAATTCTGAAAAAGAAGGAAATTAGAGTACTGCTAACTGATTTATTGTGGTTTATGGTAGTGAGCAACATTATAACAATCTAGAGTTAAGATATGATTTGTGTATTATACAATTCTAATACTTAAGTATTTGAGGAGGGAAAGTGAGATACTAAATTACAGGAAGATGTGATTATTTTGCACTTGGGAAGCAGGGCTTCATTAAGTGTTCACGTATTGGTCGGTCATAGACACTTCCAAATATGTGGCATGTAGTGGGTACAGGTGGCTTCCCATAAAGGCCCCCTTAAGATAAGGTTGAGAGGGAGGCCCTGATGGGACTTCTGGAGCAGCCGGCCTGCCTGGGACCTTGCTCAGGTGGGAAGCTGGAAGGCAGGGCCGGAAGCCGGTGGGAGGATGCAGGATCTGATGGACTGGCCGGTGCAGCTCAGGTCTTGATGTGGAGTGAGGTGGTGCCCTCGTGTGCCCTTGCCTTCACTGGGCACACACAGCACTTGGCAGGGCTGGCCACTGGGGGTTGTGTGCTCTGTGGTTGCTGCTTTGAAATGATTAGGAGTCTACTTTGAACTGCGTGTTCTAGAAGGGAACTCAGCAGGACACGGAGCCTGTGTTGAGTGTTCAGAGACTGGATCAGGTGTGGCCTGGCCCTGTGCCCTCCAGTGCCCTGCAGCTTCTCGGCTGACCACTGCCTGGCCCACCAGGCGTCCTGCACGCCTCTGCCGCCCCACGGTTCCTGGCATCCTCCCTCTGCTGTCACCAGAGGCCCCTGAGGAGGGTGGCTGGCTGGCTGTGCTGGCTGTCAGGCTGTGAGCACATGCAGTGGTGCCCTCACAGGACACCTGTGCCTGCAGTGCTCCCCCCAAGGTGACTGCAGGGGCAGTGTGGGGACTAAAAGCAAGTGTGAACTTTTCCATCTGCCCCGTGGGGAGGTGGAGAGGGGTGGTGCCGGCTGAGTTCATTTACGTCAACTTCTCTCACTGAGAAATGAGCATGACACAACTCATGGAGTTGTGACAATTCAATAAGGGTACATGCAAGACACCTAAAAACTTGCTCAGCACACAGCAAATACCTAAGGTGCAAGTAATTATTGTTGAAATGTCAACTGCCACCATCTGCCTCACCTGCTAGCCGAAGAGAGTGATCAAGAAAAAGGAAAAAGAAAGCTCTGACTGCAGCAATTTTTGAATGGTTCTGGATTGTGAACATCTCTGTGTGCTGAGGAAACAAACACAAGTGCTTGTATTTCAATAGAAGATGGATGTGTACGGTAGATAGTGATTTGTAAAGCTTCGGCAGCTTTACAATAGGCAAAACTGTGGGGAGCCTAACAGTCACCTAGCTCAGTGCGTTGGCTCCTGGAGGAGGGAGGTAGGCACTGCTGCCTGATCACACGGCCCCCAGAGGGCAGATGGGGCTGGAATGCAGTGAATTCTACCCAGTGTGCAATGCACATTTAGGACCTGGAGTGTAAATACACTTTTAAATCTTAAAAGAGACTGATAGTTGTTGCATTTTTACTTTATAGCCTATTTTGCCACAGCTGTGATTCTGTGATGGAATCTTTGGTGAATGTAAAACCCCACTCACGGCAACTTTTCTTGCAGAAACATCATGCACTTGGTGATACTCATGACAGTTTCCAGAAGTCTCTGAGAAGTAAAGGAGGATAGCTTGGACTAGTAAAGTCTCTGATAATATAGCTGCCACTCCTGAAACACTGCTTCCTGACGCACACACGAGGGCCCTCACACGCCTGCCCCTGGGTCTGGTGCTGTGCTGGGGTGGCCCACGCAGAACAGAGTGGTTAATGCAACACGACTCCAGTCACTTCAGTTGTCATTTGCCTGGGCCATACATCAAGAACCTGAAATCAGCAGCCTGATTCTCATTCCACTTCCTCCCCTCGCAGGTCTCCTCCTGCCCAGGGCTGCCATTTACTTCAAAGAGAATGCTGTGCATAGAGGAGGGATCCAGGAAAGAAAGAAAAATGAGAATCAAACTCATTATTTTAAAGATGGTTATTTTAAAGTCTGCAATGCATGTTTTCTTTTAGACTACTCGTGGAATTTTTTTTTTTTTTTTTTTTGCCAAAGCAGGGCAGTTTGTAAGCCTTCTATTTTCTGATCCCTACACGAAGGAGGTCAAACATATTTTCTGCTGATGAAGTTGCAGAGAAGTTGAGCTGAACTGAATTAGACAGACTGCTATTCCCCATCGTTCCCATCAAACTCCTGAAACACACTTACCTGTTACTCCCCTTCACCTTCCATAGATGCTGCAGGAGAAAAAGACTCATACGGGTACAGAAACTCAAGGAAGCAAGCCAGGCTCTTGTTTCTACACAGAAACTGCACGCTGGCATTTTAATGCTGCTGGGATGCTGCCAGAGTGTGAAACTGTGCATTCAGAACGTTTCAAAGCAGAGTGGGGACGAAGGAAGTACCCTACAGGCCGGGTCCAAGGAGCTGCCCACGACAGGGGCCAGGGAAGGACCTGAGTCCTTGGTCACCTCAAAAAGAGAGGTGGGCTTTAGATTTATGGATGCACAGATGAATGCGATTCCTTTTATGGAGACCTCTTTGGGTCTGATTAATTAGTAATTGGGGCGAGAGCTATGCACTTCAGTGACTCTTGTTGCCTTGATTGTAAATCGCAATCTGGTGCTAACTCTCAGCAGGTCACATTGCTGTTTTTGCTGTACCCCAGTGACACAACTGATTAAATCTGTGTAAACAGTATCATTATGAAAATATTTTTGTTATAGGCATGAGGAATTAACACATTTTTATTTTGGATGGAAATTAAAATTATTTGTGGGAGCTTGGTATGTTTTCATCAATTGTCAGTCATTCCAATAGAGCTTGTAGTGAAAGAACTATTTTAATTTTCACAAAGGGGAAAAAAAAGCTCTCAGACGGAGGGCTTTTAAAACTGAGAATTATGATAATTATGTCATTCATAATACAGAGTGCTACATTACAGGCAAGTATTATGTCACTTAATAGTTAGCTAAACAAGTAAACAGAAATATGGGAATTAGCCCACATATCCCCCTCACAATGGGGCACTTTGGAATAAAAAGCTTGTTTAATTGATGCCAACGCATGTGTGGACACACACACACACACACACACACACACACCCCAAACGCTTCTCCTTTCACTATATTCTATGCATTTCCTAAATTGCTCTGCAGAACTTTGGTGAGCTGCTACCTCTGGACCACAGTGATTGCTGCCCATGTGTGGCTATAGACTGCAGTACCACAGGACACAGACCAAGTAGGGTCCCAGCGACCAGGTGAGGGTCTGGGCAGGGGTAGTGTGAGCCATTAGATTGCCTTGAGCAGTTTGTGCAGTCTTGTTCCTGCTTGCTTCTGAAGTGGATGATTTTGATTTTTACTCTATACTCACTATGCTGTCTGATTGCTGGTACCTTTGAAAATGTCTTTTGGAAGTTTAGGAAGGTTAAGCAAATGTGTACTGTGTCAGCATTGTAAACTATGCAAATCCTAATGCTCCTATGTATGAATGAGTACTACCCCAGTTCTAAGCAGGTATTAAAATTGTATTTGATAATCTCCGATGAGGCCCGATTTCACCTGTTTGCCGAGGCAGCCAATTCAACCCATCTAATGGGTGCTCTTCTGTTTGCTTCATTTCACACAGTACTTATGAGAAAGGCTTAGATGAACTTTAATCAAACGTGCCTATTAAGTTACTGAGACTTCAGTTCCTGATTGTCTCCTTTCTAGCCGCTAAAGTTGAAATAAAACAACAGTGACTTTTCTTTCTCTTGGTAAATGTGCAGAAACCATTATCGAAATATCAAGGCAAAAAGGAGAGCTAACAAATCAGCAAATTTGCCACGTGCCAATTTACAAATTTTAACAAAGAACTGGCTGTACATGTCTCAAATGGCTGTCTTTGCATTATATAGGCCAAAATTCAAAACACAAAACCACCTTTGAAGAGAGGAGGAAGCATTTACTCCACCCTGTAATGCCATACAGATGTTCGGAGTGTGGCTGGCCGCGGAGAGAGAGCCGAGGGACAGGGCGCAGCCTGATGGTCCCCTGAGGAGCAGGTTTGCGGAGGGACCCAGTAATCTCCAGGCAGAGGCTAGGCTGGAGAGAGCCAGCATTTACTAACGATTCCGTTATTGCTGCTGCCCAGGTGCCACTGCAACACCGTCCCTGGTGGGAGCTGCATTATGCTCCCTCAGGCAGCCCAGACCACGTTCCTGCCATCTTCTCAAAACCAAAGGCCAAACATGTTTCCGAGGGAAGAATGGGGAGGGAAGGAAAATATCAGTTACTTAAAAAAAATTATTTTCCAATCTAGTGTACTGCAAAAAGCCAAAAGCTAGAAAGAAGAACCTCGGGGGAAATGGTATACAATTGAGTTGTTCAAAGAAGGCATGAAGACGAGGAAAATGTATGGATAGTTGATTCTTGAATATAAACAAATTCAGGGTGATTACATTTTCTTGTCAAGAATTTTTTTTTTTGGAGTAGTTCAACATTCTATCTTGTGTGAAATGTAACGTAAATAATTTCAGTGAAATTTAACTCATTAAAATCTTTTGGAAAAACATTTTACAAAGTGCAAAAAATAACTTTTGAGAAGCAAGATAAGCTGAGCTGGATTATTAATAAAATCAGAAGTAGTCTTGCTTTGGAAACATAAATAAAATCACCACTCTTACCTAGCGAGTATTTTCTAAGTAGTTTTTAGAACACAATATATGGCGAAGTCAGAACACAGGAACACGCACACACACACACCAGGGGGCTAAATGCTAAATGCAGAGCCTTGTACATTTACGTATTATCTCCAGAAAAATAGCCATCGGCCAGGAGAGAATAAAAGTGGTTCATTATATCCCTGCTTAAAAGCGTTGTCTATTATCTGGTAGTACATACTATATAAATATCAGGAAGAGCAGTGAAGCGAAAATTAGTAAATCATTCGTGGCTCCAACTCCCACCAATAAACACTACTAATTCTTGGTCTTTTACATATGCACTGTGTGTGGGCGTGTGGGCAATCTACCCGAAACCTGCGACTTCGGCGAACTCCTTAGTAATCAAAGCTGGTTCTCTATGGATACGTGAACTACTTGACATTTCCATACAATCTGCCATGCTTGTTTTCCAAAAGACAATGTCATCATAAAGGTTTATTAAAGTAAGATCTTGGAATGTAAAATCTAAAAAACTGCTTCACACTTACACAGGACCAACCCAGTTGAAACTGGAAGCTACGTACGGGAAGGGGCTGATTTAGAAGGAGACCGACCTCCTCTTGCTCATGTCTGCGTGGCGCTCATGTTTCTCTCATTGTTTGCATCCACAATCCTCACCCCGTCTCTGAACGCAATGACATTCCGCGGCCACTCCAAGGACCTAGCAAACACGAAGGAAGGCCAGAATCCCGGGACACCAATCAGCCACCTTGCGTTTGTAGAAACCCCCAGACACTAGAAAATGTACCTCTGAGAGACCGTGGCAGGTAGAAAACAGTTGAGCAGGTTAGGGTTAAGAATAAAGAGGAAGGGGAGGAATTGGTGATAAAGAGGGTATGGTTCTCAAAAGTCACACGAAGGATCCCTTGGCTTGGGGAACAAAATGTTTTCTATTTGGAGTGTGTGTGTGTGTGTGTGTGTGTGTGCACCCCTGTGTGTCCTGGCTGCAATATTCCACTCTCATTTCACAAAAGGTTCCCCTTGGTTTCAGCTCAGTAAAGCATATATGAACTCTGTGCTATTTCTCACAATAGAAGGTGAATCTACAGTGGTCTCAAAGTAAGAAGTTTCATAAAAAGTCAGTGTTTTGTAGAAATCTCTGGAAACAGGAATGTGTGCAGATCCACGTGTTTGTGTACAGATGGCTTGCCTATTTTTTTAGGATTATATATTTTTATTTCAGCTACACTTGCTGAGGATGGGGATTTTTATATTGACTATTTAATTTGCTAATTCCTTGAATTTTGAAAATTATTTACGTATTATTTCCCAAAACATAGTACTGAGAATGGTTGTTTCGGAGGTGGAAGAGTGGGGATTGCAGCATGGGTGTAGTGCACGTGTGTTGGAACCGCCTCTCTCACGTGCTTCTTCGATTTGTCCATGTTTTGAAATGAAAACGGTATCAGATACTCACAGCATCTTCACAAGAATTGGACAAATCAGCGCACGAGCAACCCTGTGCGTGGAGCCGGACACACACAAGGTGACTCCTGGACAACTTGGTCGCTCTGTGCTGGACATGGCAGCGATGTCCATGGGCATGGTTCCTAGGAGCTCCTGTCACCCTGCACATGGCACCATGACCTGCTCTTCACAGCTAAAGGGCTCAGCTCCTGCCCCATCCTAGGGCTGGTAAAGTTTGGAAAGACGCTGCCTTCCTCACCTGAATGAGACAGTCCACACTTCCATTTTGCTATTTAAAAAAACCTTATTTTGTTAATCATGTAAATATCTGATTGTTCTATTTGGACAACAGAAACATCAGAAAGAATAATTTTCTTTTGAGGCAGGGTCTTGCTTTGCAGTGTAGGCTGCTGGTCTTGAACTTACTATTAGCCCAGGCTGGCCTTGAACTCATGGAAGTCCTCCTGTCTCAGCTTCCTGAGTCCTGGGATCACATGCAACCATGCCCTGCTAGAAATAATATTTTGTAAAAGGAGAATAGGTTTTCCTTCTAAATGTACACAATTCCTTCTCTCTAATAGGTTTGGAAAGACATTTACCCTTTGGTATTTTGATCATTCAATTTTTCATTCTGGAAAAACCCAAGGAGTTAAGAGTTCTATAAGAGAGAGAGAGAGAGAGAGAGAGAGGGAGAGGGAGAGGGAGAGAGGGAGAGAGAGAAGCCAGCCCAAGTTCATTGTCAGAGCTTCAAAAAAGTTGAGGTTTTGGTTTCAGTCCAAGAAAGAGTGAAGATTCAGGTCAATTCTACTTTATATAAAATGACTGCTTTCATTTGCAACAATCTAGTAGTTATAATTATTGCAGATTTTGCCTTTAACCAGTCTTTTGGGTAAAATGCTGAAATTAATCTTTTGAATGAAATTAATCTTTTGGTAGCTTTACCACAACTACCAAAACAGGAACATCCTGAAAGTGAATCCTCATTTGTGAAATTGATTGTCATATCAAGTAAAGAGTTTTGCTGTTGTTGCACTGTCTGTGTGGGAGTAGGATATGTGCACATTTGCCAAGTACATCGGGATGTGATAAATCATTGCCAAATTAGAAAACTGAAATCATTTACCAAATATGAAATAGTGCAGAGTGGCTATTAAGAGCACAGGCTGTGGGGGTAGACTTCAGATTTTTGGCTTTGCTATTTAAGTTCATGTGACCTTGTTCTTTGGTTGCTTCATCTGTGAGGATGAGGATATAATCGTAAGAACGGCTGCTTTATAAAGTGATTTTGGCAGGTAAATAATTTATATAAGCAAAGCACCCCGAAGAATATACAGCACCTTGGAGTGCTTCGCTTCACTAACTGCAGTATTAAAGCCAGCTCTGTGCTGGCTTCTGGCTGCAGCTCTCTACCAGGTACAACATGAATATGACAGGGCAAGGGTTTTAGCTCAGTGGTCTGCTGCCTGCTCTGCAAGCACAAGGTCCGAGTTCGATCCCTGGTACCAAAACAAAACAAATGCATACAACAAATTCCCCAATCCTAGTAATCTGACTAGTTGGGGCAGAGAAACTGAAAGATAATTAGAAGGCAAGAGAGGATGTTTATAGTGAATCAGTTAGGAAAGCATTCGGCTGCAAAAGACAAAATAGCCTAACTATAATTATTTTAAAAATAAGGATATCTATCCATTTCTCATGCAGGGCCCTTGGGGCCCCAATATAAGCATTAGCATACGACTTACAGCTTTCTTGACGTTTTCCCTGTGGCTGCAAACCATCAATCATATCCTCCTTTACGTCAGGAAAAACTAGGAAAAGCAGCGATGTATCTGTTTTGAAAAGTTAAAGTTTCCCAAAACTACATTCTCTAAAAGACTCTTAACAAGTGCTGTGTGAGATCCATAACTTCTGCATATTTGTATTTATCCCAGTGGCCTGGGCACAAGTAACTGAAAGGCAACCAGCAAGGGTAGGTCTCAGGATCTCCTGGTCGAGCCCAATTCATTCAGAGGCCATTATGTTGAGGCAGGTATCTGTCCACTCAGCACCAACCAAATCAAGGTTCTAGAGGTTCTAGGGAAATCACCATCCAGAGGGTGACAGTGGTGTTTGCATTCTCAGCAGGTGGGGGAAGGCGGAGGAAGGGAGGATATCTTAAATCACATGTGAACAGCAGATCTGTGGGAGCACAAGCAAAACCAGGCAGGAAGAGGAAGAAGTGTAGAGGAAGCCAGGGTAGATGAGTTGTCCAGAGAGAAGCTGCAGAGGGGGACTGAGAACGGATAACACGGGGAGATGGCAGGGTCAGCTGATTCCTTGTACCCAGAAAATTGACAGCTGGTAAACTGGCAAGACTTTGAGATTTTCAACAAATCGAAAAATACACCTTCTTTTCAAGTATGCACACAATATTTGCAAAAATGGAAAACCTCAATATATTCTATCAGGACACACAGTCAAACCACAATTACAATGGGAAATTAAAAGCAGATGTCTGAAAATACTCTAAGTTGAATACTAAATATATATCTACACATATCTTATATACAGTAAATCTAAATGTATATACATACACCTATGTATAAATACACTATATATGTATAAATGACT
Organism: Fukomys damarensis; assembly: GCF_012274545.1. Taxonomy (NCBI): domain Eukaryota; kingdom Metazoa; phylum Chordata; class Mammalia; order Rodentia; family Bathyergidae; genus Fukomys; species Fukomys damarensis. Next base: position 2,268,297 of record NW_022900938.1, on the reverse strand, counting down.
ATATATGGGTTTTATTATTCCTGAATAAAAAAATACATCAGAGCCTAGATTATTTAGAAAAAATTAGAATACTGTATGTCAAAGTAGAGAAGATATAACCAAAAATGATTCTTTGAGGAAGACCTAAAGGGTTCATTGTGAAGAAAGAAACCAAAGGTAAAGAAAACAAAAAGAATTTAGTCTGTTGGGGACAGCTGGAAAACAAGAACAAAAGAAATGAGAAAAAACTAGGCAGAAAAGCCAGAATATTCCAAATTCAATCCAAAAGCATAATTACAAATAGAGAAGAAGTAAAGTTGATTTTCAGAGCACATTGGCAAATATGACAAATATTAACACAATACATTTAACCAGTATAAGCACACAGAGGAACAAACAATGTCAGAATTGTAGTGAAACTGGAATATTTTAGTAACTATAGAAATAATAACAAAATTACCAGGAAACTATTCTTTTAAAAGCTTCTAGACTCACAGTTTCTTCAAAAACTTTAAAAAACCTTCAAGAAACAAAAATTCTTATATTGTTTAACAGCTTTCATAGGATGAAACAAAACAAATTTTCCCAATTCTAAGTCTAAAAGTCTGGATATGAGAAGTGCTATTTTCAGGAAAAAAATCAATAAATAATTTAAGAAAAAAGAAAAATAAGAAAACTTCAAATTAAATTCACAAATATAAAAATCCTTATGCACATGTTTAGAGGTAGAATTAAGCCACTCATTTAAAAATAGTTCAAACTTCCTCATAGGAAATGTATTAATACAAATGATCACACCTCTCAGATAAATATCTAGAAAACAACATGATCCTCGTCTTGCCTCCTTAGGGTTGTCTGATCATACTGAAGAACATGTATATTCAGTTAAAAATACTTTTACCAGGGCTGGGGATTTAGCTCAGTGGCATCACCCCTGCTTCTGCAAGTGCAAGGTCCTGAGTTCGATCCCCAGTAGTCCCCACAAAATTATTTTACCATACTGAAAATCCGAGTGTATTTTCAAACAAAATACATTACCAAGCCAACAATCAGCATCGTGTTTGTGGTGTGGCACCAGACGAACTGAGTCTGAAGTCACCCTAGAAATATGAGCATGCATGCTGTCCTTCCTATCTTATGGTGCTTTGAGAGAATGAGCCAGAAAATAAATTAAAAATTTAAGTACCAGCATGGGTACGATAATGGAAAAATTAAACTATTTGATGATCCACTAGTATCACCAAGACCATCAATTTTTAGAAAATTATTGAGGTAGCATTGATAAATACGTGAAAATCACTAAACGTCTTGTACCAAACTTATTAAGAAGAGCCCAAGTCTTATCTACAGAAAACAATCTCCTAAGAGGATTTTTCAAAGAGACATGGTTAATCAATCACACTGTGCAAGGAGCTGTAAAATGTTGGTATTATACATATGTAAAATCTTCTTGGAATGACCACAAATTGTTTCGACTCTGATCAAAAGGTAGATAAAATGGATTAAAACACTTAGAAACAGATCAATGTAGCTTGTGATGTGAGTTCTAAGACTTAACTGGAGGAGGGAGCCCCTCTGGTCCTCTGTTCTCACACTCTCCTGCTTCGCCGCACTTCACCCTGCTTCGTGAGTGTGGACCCGCCCACGGGGCTTCCCGTCCTCCCGTCCTCCCTCCTCCTCTGCTTGGCTCCCCTTGTGTCCACCCAATGCCTTAGGCGCAGTCAGGTGCCCTAAGTGTTTGGGTAGATGATTAATATGAAAATATTAATATTTTCCAACTACTGAAGTCTAATATTAAGAGCTGTCTGATGTTGTCCCCACTGTAGATGGCAAACCCAAAGATCAGAATGAAAAGTATAGAAACATGAATATATGCTTTCTGAACCATTTAAAAAAATGTTACAGTACTGCTCTTGTGGGTAATTGGGTTATTTAGTAAATAGTGTTAAGAAATGTCTCTAAAAATCTAGCAGCAAATTAAAGTTAAATCACCGTGTGTTACACTAAAAGGAATTCCAGAGACCTTAATTTTATACATGTGATAATAGATTGAAATTTTCAAGTACTGTAAAAAAATTGGTATAAAATGTTCTGTTCACATCAGAGTTTTACTTTTTATTATCATTGCTGGAAGGACTATGTGTGTACTGGAAACAGGATTGCTAGTTTTAAGGAGTCTTGAATATTGTCCTCCCAGAACACCACAGCAATTCACACTCAACTTGCTGGGCAGGAGAGGACCTACTTCCCTCTCCGCAGCGGATCACATATCACAGGTTTCGGACAGTGTAGGTGATGTAATTCCCTAAATCTAATATTTAAAAGAAAACGTTTTTTAGTGTCATGAACCTGTTCTTTGAAAATTGCCAAGAGCTACATGATGAACAAGACAGCTTTGGTTTAATTAGTGAGGGTATTTCTATACAGTGGAATGCTACACACCACCAAAAATGCCACCTCTCTATGTTCTGTGATATGAACTATTATTTAAAATATAAGACATTATGCGATTGATTCTAAATATCCATAAAAATATGTATAAGAATAAATTTGGATGTTAAAAGTATAAGCATATACATAGCAAAGACAGTTATAAAGGCTCTCTTTGGTAGACTGGGTTTTAAGTGATTTTAATATTAATTTCTTTTGATTATTTCTATTCTCAAAATTTCTTTGATTTCATATCACTTGTCTGATGTAAAATTTCCCTTAAAAAGTCAAGGGACTATGTAATCTATCCCAAATACTTTCATTTGTTTGTTGAGGTGAATTCACTCAACATCTCTAATATGGCATGGTATTGTGGATCACATAATAGGAATCCAATAAAAATGTATCTAACACGCCAAGCTGAACTATATCTGTATCGGGGTCTATCACTGATAAGTGTATTCTAATTTTAAAACAATTTGATATAGTTTCTACTAAAATCTCACACACCAGTTAATACCTGAGACTGGCATGCCAGTCTCTCTTGAACACCTGCTTTGTACCAGTTTTGATAAGGAAGTTCCTCAGCCATATGTCTACAGTGATGGGAAACGCATGGTGGAAAAAATGGGAAAGAATTTCATGAATTGTATTAGCTTTCTATAAATTACATTATACTTGACACAAAATTTAATCATGAAATCCTAGGAATCACAGAAAAGTTATTGATTAAAACCAAAAAAGTAGGCACACAAATATTCCCTTAGGAATATTTAGGAGGAACTTTTCATATCCTGAATACTAAGAAAGTGTCCTGTGACAGCTTACCTGAACATAATAATTAATAACCTCATGGGTAATGGTCCTAGCAGAGTTTCTGGGATGACACAAAATGTTTCTCATGGGACACATCTTTCACTGACTCTCGATGGCCAAAATATTTCAACAGAAACCAACTTCCCTGGGTCTTCTGTTTCTCAAGGATAGTTTTCCAAAAGGTGGCAGGAGGTGACTGGTGGCCAGGTCAAGTCTGAGACTCGGGACACTGCCTGTGACATGAGCGTTTCCTGCCGTAGGTTAAACAGGACTCGAAAACCAATGCCAGGTTTTCAGGTCCCAGAGCTGCCATCCCGTCATGACAGCCAAAGGCCTCCTCCCTCAGGATGGAAGGCCCATCCCCACTCCAAGACACTTGTACTCAGTGGGGTTTGAAGGCGGTGTGGGCCAGACCGAGGCCGGGGCTCAAGTAACCGGGAGCCACGCGGTCACAGCCACGTCCATGCGATGGCCAGCGTGTGCTGCACAGCCGTGGCCAGTCTCATTCTGTCCCCACACCGCTCTGAGAAGATGGATCATTTTCTCTTTATTTCACAGAGTGGAAAGTGAGACGAGTGCTGGAACCGCCGAGTTGCGAGGGTTGGCGCCAAGAGGGACCCAGGTTGTCTGTCGACAGCACGGAGGGCCGACGACACTGCTCGCCCGCCTCTCCCCACCGTGTCTCCAATCTCCTGCCACCACCTTAGCTCAAGTGCGTGTCACCTCTTGCCAGCGTTCTGAGCCAGAGACACCCTTCATAGGTGTACTGCCAAAATTTGAAATGCAAATCAGTTTCGCAAACATTATTTTTAGTCAGAAGATATTTTTTTATTTTTGGGTCCAGAGAATGTTCTTTCAAATTTATGAGAGTTTCACATTTAAAAATGTCATGGCTTCTCTGTTTTTGTTTAACTCTAAGAGAAAGGGCAGAAAGAAGGAAATTAACATCCCTGGAGCCTCTGATATGTGCTAGGCAACACTGCTCTGCCTTCGCCCTCCTGTGTAGGAGTCCGAGAGTGACACCACATTTGCTTCTTCAAACGCTCCTGGGTGCGTGAACGTGGGAGGAAGGTCTGGCGTGTGGACTGAGGAGCCTCTGGGATTTAGGTTATGCATTCAATGAAAGATGCAGTTGGCTATGACTCCCAGTTTTCTAAGACTGAGCAGGTAAAACATTGGCGATCTACAAGTTTCAGCCGATTGTCAAGATGACTGACTAAATTTTGCCTCTGAATATCAAATATGGTGAATCCAAGCAGTGACTAAAATGGTGGGAAAATGCACTTTCCCTTGAAGGATAAAACTCGGTACTTTTTTTTATTTTCTGGAAAAAAACGTGGCTTGCTTTGCCCACGCTCTGTTAACCTCGGGCTTCCTCGTCGTGGAGTCCACCCACTCGCTTCTTCCCTGAACAGCCACCTTAGCACGTAGGCTGTGGAGCACAGCATGGTGTCTGGCCGGGGTCGGAGCTTGGCTCTGGAAAGTTCTTAAATGGTCTCTGGGGTTTAGAACTCACAGAACAATTCAGACTCAACAGTTCCTTCTTCCAACGGCATCTTGCATTGGAAACAGCGACTTTGTTGGCCATAAATAGTTGCTTATCTCTTCTGGCCATGACCTCTTCCTCTAAAATTGACAGTTTGGGGCAACCAAATTTGAGGCTAGGTGAAGGGTGAGCAGTCAGCAGAGACGGCTGTTGCGGGTTCCGGGAGTGCCAGCTACTAATTCACATGCCAGGAGCATCAGACCCACCTTGGTGCTAGCTCTGGGAAGTGTCTGCCTGCCTGTCTTCTTTCTATCTACCTGTCTGTCCGTCTGTCTATCTTGTATCTATATCTTATCTATCATCTAACTGCTTGTATTATCTATTACCTATCACTGGTCACCTGTATCTATTATCCATCTTCTATACTATTATCTGTCTGTATCATCTATCCGTCTATCTATATTTATCATCTATCCATCCGTCCATCCACCCCACAATTTCATTTCAAGCATTTTGTTTTATTTTCATTGATTTTCACTGGGTAAGAGGCATGCAAACAAGATAACATGAACAACCTCTGAATTCAAAAAATACTTTTCCTTCCACTATATTCAGACATATTAGAAGGAAGTTCTAAGCAGAAAGTCCCTAACTGTGGAAACTTCAACCTTTTGCTAAATTACAGGACACCATTAAATATCATCTCAATGCCCCACATTTCTAATGAGGCTTCTTAAAAGGGCTGTGTCTCTCTCCGTTTGTGACACACACACACACACACACACACACACACACACACAGGGAGGGCATTTTTCTTTTGGTGCTGTTACATTCTCCCCACTACAAAGGATGCTCATCGGCCCCACGTAAGGCTTTCGCCAGGAAATACAGACTCGGGGCCAGGTGCTGGTTGGAAGTGAGTGGCCAGGAGGTGAGGGAGTCAAACTAATTATTGATCAATTTTCTGTGTCTATTTAGTAAGTCAGTCAGTCTCCAGATACTTTTGTAGTCTTTAAAGAAGACAAATGTTCACAGTTTAAATATCCCTAAATATATAACAGATGAACAAGCATGCTTTGGTGTGTAAATGCTGCATAGATTCAGAACCATCAAAAAGCCCCTCAAAAATGCTTTTCCATCTGCTGCTTCTAAGTGCATATCGCACATCCTGGCAGCGCACTTCACACTAGTGTGAAAGATAGGTTCAAAGCCAACCTGGCAAAATCTATTTATCTTTTTTTTTTCCTCCCCAAAATGTGTTTCTTTGTGCAGCTAAACTAGCAAACATATATAGGAACAAGGTGCCAGGGCGGAGAGGAGGCACTTGCAGGCCTTGGTGGCGCAGCAAGAGACCTGCCTGATGTTGTGCTCCGGAGCCCTGGCTTCAGTCTCAGATGTTTGGAAAGTGTGAGCTGGGGCAGCCTGGGAGCGAAGCCTCAGTGTCCGGAGGAAACTTGAAGACCCCAAACCACCCGCAGAGGCAGTGGCTGGAGAAGCCCCACGGGAGGGAAACTGCAGGCTACTCACAAAGGGAAGGCCCCGTTTCCTGCATGATGGCCCCAAGTGTGGCCTTTCTGGTGCCCTGCCCGGAAGTGCGGTCTCTGACGAGCAGTCTCCTTCTCCTACAGAGGCTTCCGTCTGGGATGGCCCAGGTCACCTCCTGTGCCTTTCACGTAGTGGGGTAAAATGTCCCCAGAAAGGTAACATTCACGGAAGCCTCTCGGACGCTGCACACTGTTTGCTTCTGATGACGCACTGGGTGCAGGAGCCGCTCTGTCCTCACGCTGTCGTGCTGACTTCCCCAGGACAGGCTGAGGAGGGGTCAGGAGTAAAGGAATTCAAGGCTCATATTTTCCATGAAGGGCCGAGTGTGTGCATCCATTTGCTAATACTCACTATTACACGGGTAGGTTCTGTATCTGTTTTAGCAACAGTATTGTGTATCGAGACAAAATGGTAAACATATAAACAAAACAGATTGCTGAGCGGGGAGGGAGTTCTCCCAGAAGTTCCTTGTGCCTTTCACCCTGGGCGCATACACCTGGGCTCAGGAAGCATGGCTGGAAAGGGTTGCACACTGGACACCTGGGAAGGAGACCAGGCCGGTTGTATTACATTTATGGCATGGTTTCACTTTTGTAAAAAATCCATGTCCATCAGAATATACATTTCATACATCTTGATGGAGAAAATAGAGGAATTCAGGACCATAGAAAACACAGTCCGAGACTGCACCCCTCACTCGATAACCTGGGGAAGCAGGGACAGAGACTGGTATCAAAGGTTCCCTCAGGATAAGGCGGCACTGGCATTGGGACGGGGCAGGAGGCACAGGTCCACCGCTCTGGACAAGGCTCTCGCTAGCCAAATTCTGCTCAGCTTATGAGGAGCTTCAAATCCAGGGTTTCCTGTGAAATCTCTTGATTTTTCAGTATTTTGGTAATTGAGTTAAACTCATCCACAGGTCAAGTTCAGCCCAGTCTGTGAACCGGCACTGAGAAAAGCCGGCTTGGTTAGTAAAACCTGAGAAAGCTGCCCGGCACACCCAATACTTAGTTCATCTCAGCGAGTTCTTAATATCAGCTCTAGAAAACTGAGGGTCATAGTTCTGTGTAATACAAAGCATGTGATAGCAACAACAATTTCCAGTCGGCAAATGCACCAAGACGAGGGTGATGGGTGGGCCTACACCTGGGCCCTACCGGAGCAGTGCAGATGGGGGAGCCTCAAACGGGTAAGCTTCATGGGAAGAACCCCAGTTTGATAACCGAATGAGTCTGAATCCTATGTCTCCTGTGTGGCTGATCTCAGCCTTATTCGTGAAAACAGGCTGGGACAGTAAGGATGTGTTTTTAAGGAGTATTTAGAGATTCACACAGGTGGTAAAGGTTACCGCCCGACATGTTGGCAGTGGCCCACAAATGGCAGACAAGAGGCATCACGATGACATCTGCGTACGCACTGCTTTCTCACAGCCTAGTGGGCTCACAAAGTCTCAGCGGCGATAGGTCACACAGACTGAATGACGCGTGCAGGCAATGAATGCTCATTAACTTTTTGGTCTGCGCTGGTCACCGCTAATCTGATGTGTGGCAAGAGAGGGGTGCATGCGAGCGAGGTGTGGGAGGAGAGCCGCGTGCACAGGGCTGAAGCCTAGTCCTGCTCACACCTCAGTGATCGGCATTCCCGTTCCTACAGTTTGCAGAGGCTGTCAGGGAGCGCTTTGTCTAAGGTCAGGGCCGACTTGTTTGTGGTATTTTTGGTGTATTTCTGAGTCCCACGTACAGGATGGATTTGCTGAAAGGATTAAGGAGATGACGCATCCGAGGGACGGCCAGAGCGACCTCTGAGTCAGAAACTATTCCAGAAATCTGTGAGATCCCCTGCAGAGAACAGCCCTCCTCGAGGTGACCAGGTCTCTGGTGCCGAGGCTCCCTGCCAGCTCTCGGAAAACACACTGAAAAGGCTCCTTTCCATTCGGGGGTGTAGACACCTCTTCCCTCCTAACACTATCCCGAAAGTAGGAAGAGACACAAGAGTGAACACATTACATCCTGCCACTCTGCGGAGAGGAGCGGGGGCTCAGCAGTCTCCCACTTGGGAGGCACTCACAGTAATTATCCGTCCTCCTCCTCTGCTCCGCTTCTCAGGCCACCTGCCCTGTGGTGGCTGAGGGGTCAGGTCCTGCTTGCCTGCATGTCCAGGTATGTTTTCACTGGCCAGAGTCCACTTGGCCTGCAGAGGCTGAGGTGCTGTGCTGCTCACTGCTAAGACTTCTGGGAAATTCATTCTCACAAGGACCAAGTTATGATCAATGTGTCTAAAATAATAGAAGGCTCATTCAATAAAGTGAAGACTTTCTTCAAGGACGTGTGGCTACCTAAGGGCGGTTACTGACTCTTCGCAATAGGCCAAGCTTTCCTGGACGTCACAAATGTAAGCTGACATGGACTAGCTTTCCTCTGCGCAGACCCAAAGACCACACACCGACATCTTCCTAACACCTACTCAAAAGCACAGGTGCCGAGAGGAGCCGGAAGGCCTTGGAAATGCCATGCGCCGGAACGCAGGAGGATGAAGCTCACAAGGCCCCTGGCACCTGTTCCTGGAGTCCTTCAGCTGTGGCCACAGCCTTGGCAGGTGGGCACCCTGCACCTGTACCCACAAGCCCAGCGCACCTGTGGCACACAGCTGCCAGTGCCCCGGAGCCACAGGACCCATCTGCGTGCAGGACACTCACAGCCAGAGCGAAGGACACTGCTGCTACCCTCAACTAAGTCATTTTAGTCACACGTCCCCTAGACAAAGATTAAGATTAACACTTAAAGAATGAACTGACACTTCATTTTTGGGAAAAGACATCTCCACAGGGAGACTTCTGCGTGCTGCTCAGACCATAAACAACTCACCTTTAGAGGTAACACTATTAAGAAGTCCAATCCCCATTTTCATACACACAAACTTATCTAGATGCATATTTAGCAGGCACAAGCTTTTGCATACAAATCTAGACATGTATATTTAGAATACACTCGAATCTAGTATGAGAGAGACACATATTAAACATTCAGTGCAAATGTATTGGTTTAAAAAGTACCTATATGTACTTTTTCTTTGATTAAAACAATGATTTAAACTGTCCGGGAGGCAGGGCTGTAGTTCATGACCTTCGCTCTAACAATTATCTGCTGAGGTTTCCACGCACACAGTTCCCGCCGCCTCCTCGCCGCCTCTAGGAGTTGAACTATAGTATTAAATTGCTTGTGCAGATACCACAATGCCTCGGAATGACGGCTCTATGGAAATAATTTTCTCTAAATAAACCTGAGAATGTATTTTTAGGGTTGTACTTTCTTTGTAGACTGGCAAGTGCCCCGGCTTATCTCATTGCTCCGTTTTCCCACTGTTTTTGCCAGTGGATGGTTCGACTGCCCACACTGCCCGGATCAGGCTCTCTGATCACTTCATCTTTCCCGGAAACACAGAGCCCGGAGTGCTCTCATCGGCTCTCCTGAACGCGTCCCAGGTTGGGGAGGAAGTCACACTTGTGTATCCCACACTTGGCATCTGAGTCCAGGGCAGATGCCCCCTCAGCGTTTTCAAAAAGTACAACGTCATTGTTCAAACCACAGTAATTCCTCGGGAAATCATGCTTCATTGTGGCGGATCTGGTCATCTGAAAATCAGATCACAAACGTGTCACTTTCTCCATCATTTTTTTCCTTCTTCTCCAAGCAGGTGAAATCTCCCCATCATTATTTTCAACCATAAATGTTTCTCGTTTCTGAAAGGCAACTGTAGCTTTGCTTGCTGAACAAAATGGGAAAGAGTTAATAGTGTCCATGTAATTCCACAGCAATTTAGCCTCAGATCTAATGTTTCAATTAAAACTTAATAAGCATGCATGAGATGTATTTACAGTGTATGTTGAGTAGTGGTAAAAAAAACTTGTTTTGCCCACTTTTGCAAACTGGTAGATAGAACATATTTGTTTACTTGTAACATGATAATTCTTCGAGGTGTGAACACTGGGGTATGGAAGAGGTGAAGAGACAAACATTGTAACAGGTATTCTGCAGAAGTGTCAAGAGATGCCGAATGTTGCAACACAAACAAAAGATGGTGAATTGAAAATGATCTGTCCAGAGGTTGAACTAAAATTCTCAAAGTGGCAAATAATCACATTATGGTGCTTGATTCATGAACCTTTAGAATTGAAGGTGGCTTCGCGACAGCATTGAATGGGAATGCTTAATAGGTATTTATTTCATCATGAATGATTACTGTATAGTAAGGTATGTCAAGAAAGAATGCATTTGTCCTTTTGTATAAAGCAAAAACAATAGCTGTGTTCCATAAATATAATTATTTACATAAAACATAACTGTTTTACAAAGTAGGTAAATTATCACCTGTTTAACAAATGGCACTTATACAGACTTTATTGTACCTGTGTAACAAGTTAAATGATAATTGCACATAAACAATATTTTAACATATCACATCTAATGCTTCAATTTCTAATTTCCAGTGTTTTAAAATGAATAATTTAGTTTATTAAAGCCCTGATGTCACTTAAACCCTCTACTTCTCTGGTCCTTTCCACACCCTAATGCCCATTTATAAAGAAGTCTTCCACAGTTTGGAAAGTTATTGTTTTTCTCTATAACTGCTTATACATTGTTTTCTGTTCCTCTGTTCTTTTGATGTACATAAGACATTTAGTTTTGAAAAGAGAACATATGCTTAAGAGAGATGACAAAATATCAGTATTAAAGAAGCATAGTTTATGCTGGGGTTGGTGGTGCACGCCTGTAATCCCAGCACTCGGGAGGCTGAGTCAGGAGGATCGCTGTGAGTTCGAGACCATTGTGGGCTACATAGTGAGTTTCAGGTCAGTCTCAAATACATAGTGAGACCTTGTCTCAAAAACTAAAAAACAAAACAAAAAAAACCCCAGGGGAATTCAGTTTAGGGCCAGGGATTTAGCTCAGCCGTTTGGTGGCCTGCCTCGAAAGCTCAAGGACCCGGTTTGATCCCTGGTACAAAAAAAAAAAAAAAAAAGAAGCACAGTTTAGAGAGAAAAGTTGTACCTCAATATGTCAGGGAATATCTGACTTAGAAAGAAAATGCCCTTATTTTTTCCTACAAATTTAAACCACTGTGCTTACTTCAGCAGCACATATACAAATTTAAACCAAAAATTCTGAAGAGTGCAATACTTCACATTTAAAAAAATTCATACCATTGAGTAAACCAAGCCCTTATTCTTTTCAGCTTACAGGATCTGTATTTTTTATTCTCCCCAATGCCAAAGTATTTCAGTAAAAGTAAAACTAGCATCACGTAGCCAAAGCAAGTAGACCATGTAAGATTTTCTTCTCTCGACCAGGTTGGTCTGGCACCTTGCAGACACCACGGAGCCAGCTCCCGTGAGCGCCTGAAGTAGCGTTGTCTTGGAGTTTGCCTCGCTGTTTTTCCTCATTTTGATGTAACTTTTGTTTTCTGGAAATCTTTTGGAAATTTGTTATCTAACACTACTAAAACAACCTGTTGAATATTTCAAAATTTAAATAGTGTAACAAAAAGAACAAATCAAATGTGAGAATAGCTCAGCTTTTTAGAACATTTTGCTACAAATTAACACTCATCGCAGTAATAATGACGCTGAAAACAGAAAAAAATCTATAGATTTTGACAGAAGAGAGATTTTTTTAGATCTATGTTTCAATTTTAAAACATAACTTTTTGTGAGATAATAGTGTTTGTTGTGATAATAAAGATATGAACCATTAGTAATGTTAATCCTTTGTCAATTTAAAGTCAATTTTAAATTAAAATTGCCATCTATTATTTTAAAATAAGTTCTAAGTATAAAAGTAGACTGATTTTACATAATGTTAGTATCCAATATTAAAATGTTTTTCATGATACCTATTTGCTTTTCACCCTTAGCAATATCCACTGGTTTTAAAGAACATATACACACATATTTACACATAAACACACTCAGACACAACCTCCAAGAGGATTCCTGCAAGTATCTGCACACACACTCAAATACACCAATCGAAATGGACCAATCGAAATGGACCAATCGAAATGGACCAATCGAAATGGACCAATCATCGAAATGAAGCCAGAAGAAATACAGTAACAGGTATGAACTGGGTGATGAAATGCTCCTTAATTTTCTGTCTAAAATAGGGTGAACATATTTGAGAAAAGCAGAACAGCTCAGTCGAATGTAGCCAGATTCACAGCAGAGGAATTGAAAATACAAATGGGAAATGCTATGCATCGTCTTGCAGTAAATTAAGAACATGATATTCACTATAAATTTCTACCACTACCAAGGGAAAGCACATGTAGTCTGAACAACCCGAGGTTGCGCTCCCCAGGCTTCAGTGGTGACAAGCGTTCAGGTGACACATCGAGCATCATCGATTGTGACATCGGTTGAGTTCGGTTGAGCTGGGCATCCTGACCACGACTTACAAGCGGATTTCTTTTTCAGCGTACAGGTAAATGCTCTGTAATTGTTTCCAGCATCCTCCACGCATTCCTGCTGTGTGCTCTTTCTCAGACAAAGAGGCAGGCTGAGAGTTTTCCTTTAAGCCACTGAATTTTTGGAATTCCAAGTCAACATTTTGTCAGTGTACTCATACCTCTGACATCACATCACCAATCCTCTCCCAACTCTGAAGATGTAAGCTTTTAACTCAGAGTCAGAATTATATCGGCAGCCCCAGTGCGGGCCTTTCTGCCAGCAATAGCGAACATGTTATTATTCATTAGTTTCAGCATAATGTTAAGTGTGTTTCAACTTTTGTGCTAACATTTCAATAACACAAGCTCTCTTAAGTCCCAAAATATTAATTTCCTGGCTTGTAATATCTCTGTGGTAACTTGGAGTCAGAGTGGACCTTAGGTATCTTTTTGTTTCTTCACTTCCTCATCTGGTCTTGAGCAGAACTGTGACTTCCACCCTCCTCACTCCTGCTCAGAATGCTGTCTGCAGAAACTGGCACAGCCGAGGATGAAGACATCTGACGGCGGCCTCTCGGTGCTGAAGTCTTTGGGAACATGAAAAGTGGATGATGAAGGAATTTTTTTCTCCTAGTTTCTGTTTGCCACAAAATAAATGATTAATAAGTAGATTCTTAGAAAAGAAGCTTTAAAATATTGGAGACATGTTCTCATGACACATTGATCTAGAAGAGAGGTGAGCAATTTCCACAGCTGACGGAGGTGGGGGAGGTGGAGGCCACGGTGTTTGCTTCTGCTGTGTTCGGTGTGGTGCTGTGCAGTTGCCCAACTTGCTGACAAAGTGGCTGCCAGTCTCCATGTGCGACTTTCCGGTGCTGCTGTGCACAGTGACACCTGAGGTTGGATGGTTACCCACCCAGGTTCAAGGATGTGAGTTCTGAGGTCACGTGGGCGGGTGACCCTTCTGGGAGGGTAGCTTCCCTTTTGGTGGGTCTTCTCGTCTTGTGGTCCCTGTATCTTTGGGGGCCCCAGATTCCCCTGCTTTGCATAAGAAGAGTGATAATACACATGGGAGCCACGGGAGCAAAGTCCTGGGAGCTCGGGGAGGGAGCTCATGCAACACTCAGGCATCTGGACAGGACCCTGACAGTGCTCAGTTCACTTTCCTCCTCAGCTATAGATACAGAAACAGGAGCTAGCAAGCTGGGCTGCCTTTCCCTAGCTGGGATCAGTACGTGTGAGGTTCCCAAAGATCGCACTCTGGAGAGTTCTGAAGCTGGAAGATCTGGTAAGTGGAACACGGCAGACAAGCACATTTGAATCGGATGGGGGCACACTGATGACCGGAACACCTTGGCGGTCCTCCCCACCCCAGAGACCAGCAGGAGGCAAGAGGACAGGAGCTAGAAGAGGCACGGACAGGAGAGGCAATGTCTAAAATTTCCATGCTCTTCCAAAACGGTGGTGCTGGGCAGCTGAATACCGGCACATACTCAGGATATAGCTCATCCGTGATACAGATATTCCACTCTCTCAGAACTTCTGTAAAAATAAACTCTACACAGAAGTCAAGAGACTTATACTATAGCTATAAAATGCTCCAAAAAATAGGAGTAAATATTTGTGAACTGGAATTTGGCAAGTTTCTTTTATGACATGAAACGTACAAGCAACAAAAGAGAAAATGGTACACTTTATTTCATCAAAGTTAAAAGCATCTATCCTTCACAGGTTACTATCAAAAAGTCAGGAAGACAAACTAAAGTGGGAGAAGATATTTGAGAATCTGACAAGGGACTGTATTTAGGATATATATATATACATATATATATATATATATATACTTTCTCTCGACTCAATGAAAAGACTAAAATAAATTACAAATAGTAATTACAAAATGGGGGAAAGATTTGAATGGATAGTTCTCCAAAGAAGACATAAAAATGGGCAACAAACACATGAACGTATGCTCAGCCTCTCACTGATAAGGAAAACACAAATCAAAGCGTGAGGTACCACTGCACGGCACTAGGACGGCTTGTGTAAGTGTTCGGAGGGATGTGGAGAAATCAGAACCCTCACTCACTGCTGCGTCGGTGTGAAACTGTGTTATGCTGTGATGAACACTGTGGGAGCTCCTCAAAAGCTAAATGTGCAGTTATCTTGGATCAGCAATTCTACTCCAACACATATTCTCGACAGAAATGAAGACCTGTCCACATAAAAACTTGGATTTGAATGTTCACAGCAACACAGTCACATGATCCAAAGGGAGAGACCAGACAGTGTGTGGACGGACAGTACCCCAAGACAAAGAAGCCACATTACATGATTCCATTTATAAGAAGTGTCCAGAATAGCTTTAGAGAAAAAATTAATGCTTGCTTTGGCTGAAGGAGGATTGGATAATAGTACCTAAAAGGTATTGTGTATCCAAGGGTACTTAGGATAAAAAATTCTACAGGTAAACAGCTCCGAGAATCTAGTACACATTCTTGAATTTTATACTCTATCTGGGTAAACAAATTATATCTCACTAAAATTTCAAAGTAGAAAAGAAGCCCGTACTCTAGTCTTAACTGACATATCCCTGTGCACAAACACCCAGGCCCACAGCCTGGGTTCCCTGAAGCCAGGGGTCCATGTGGGTGCTTGGCTGGCACATGTCTCGGGTCCCTCACTCCACTGTGAGCTCCAGGTGGGAACTTACTGAGCACAGTGGTGTGGGCTGTGGAATCCTCCCAGTAGCAGGCCCAGGACTGCAGATGGCGGGGTGTACAGCAGAGTCTGACCTGAACCTCGGTGCTGTGTCCCGGGAGCTGAGTGTCAGAAGGGGCTCTGCCAGCCTTTTCGCTCTGGCCACCTTGGCACAGCCCGCGGTGGCAGGGCCTTGGTCCCAGACTGTGGTGCTGCTCTGTGGCCTGCAGATGGAAGGCAACTTCCTGCAAGACCCACAGGGTGGGTAGCTGAGGAGCTGCGAATATTGTGCGTTTGTAAATATCTGAGTGCATCTGCTCAGCTCCCTCCCACACGGCTGGGAAAACCCACCTTGCTCTGTGCCACGCAGCGCTGTTCCCCTGCCCTAGTTGTCAAATCTGTTGAGTGTTTTTCTCAGGCACACAAAAATTAAACATCACCCTCCTCATTCATGATTAATTCAGCTACAGTGTGCACTGTGTCACACCGCATTTTAAAAAGTGATTGTTAAATCTACCTCATAATCAGAGCAGTTTTAATTAACTTTTTGTCAGTTAATATTCTTCCTCATGCATTTTCCATACCCAGTGCGTGCACGGGGAGTCTCTGCCCAGGGCCCCAGCCCCTCGGTATGAACATCTGAGCCCACTCAGTCCAGGGCTGTGCTCCTCCCAGCCCATTCCCCGCTGGCGGTTTTGCTGGTGAGGGCTTCTGCTTCCCCTTAAGGAGCTCGTCGCAGGCTACAGCATTCAGGCTGGCTTTTCTCTTCCAGAATGTCCATGTGCACATGTGTGAAGATGTGTGCGCAGAGAGAAGGCACAGAAGAGAAGGCAGGACAAGACCTGCGGCCTGCAGACCAAGCCTGTCTGGACGCTGGCCTGTGAGAGGCTGGCCGTGCCCGGACATTCTGGCCGGAAGACTGAGCCCTCACTCAGCAGAATCCTAGAATCTGGGGGCAAAGCCCCTCCGCGCAGAGGTGAGCGTCATCTTGCACAGCTGTTCCCCGTCGCCATGCACTCAAGGGACAGCTGCACTCACCCACCTCATTTATTTCTCAACTACACGTCTTCACGTGGACTTACAAAGAAACCCAATTGTGTCTGACCGTGCAGATCCACGTGTCATCTCCACAAGGTGCCTGCTTTTAGTTTAAGGGTGATAATGTGCTACTTTGGAAACGAAGTGATCACGTCCAACAGGCCATGTTTGCTAGGCTATCAGGTCTAGGCTATCGTGTTAAAAAGTGTAACACTGAAGAGTAGAAACTGATAACCCTGCGCGCTGGAGTCGAGGCTAACGTGGTAAGAGATTGGGTCAACACCGCAGACATCTGAACAGCTAGTTGGGTCATCTGCAGGTGTGGCCGATCTCTGCGAGAGAGACCTCGCCCTCTGAACGTGTCGGGCACTTCCCCAGGTCGGATTTCTGCTACTTATCTCGCTCTGCCCAGTTTCTCTGTAAGGTCTGAACGCTGCTCAGGTTTGTAAAAATGTGCCAAAGCAGTTCCCGGCGAAGCACAGCCCACAGCACCTCTGAAGCAAAGTGCACTTCTGTGGACGGCCTGGCTCTCAGCGGGGTAACGGCGGGCGGGGCTCTGAGTCCGTCCGCCCTCCTGAGCGCTCACCTACAGGTGAGTGGACGGGGAGCGGCCGCAGCCTGTGAGCCGCCTTCCTCCACCTGGACCCAGGGCACATGTGGAGCCTGGGGGTGCAGAGCGCCGG